>NW_020954583.1:11298318-11335424 GCF_900497805.2 Vombatus ursinus
ACACACACACACACACACACACACACACACACACACACACACACACAATTTCTTGATAAATCAGATGTAAGCTCCTTGAGGGCCTCCCTTCCACTCCCCTGCTCTCCCTTCCCTCTCTTCTCCCTCTCCTCTCCTCTTCTCTTGTATTTGGGATATAGACCCAGCAATAGTATTGCTGGATCAAAAAATATGTATAGTTTGATAGCCTTTTGAGAATAGTTCCAAATTGGTCTCCAGAATGGTTGGATCACTTTACAACTGCACCAACAGTGCATTAGTGTCCCAATTTTCCCACATCCTCTCCAACATTTTTCTATTTTGTTATGTAATTAATCTGATAGGTGTGAGGTGGTACCTCAGAGTTGTTTTAATTTACATTTCTCTTGTCAGAAGTGAATTAGAGCATTTTCTCATATGACAATATATAGTTTTGATTTCTGTGCTCAAAAACTACCTGTTCTTGTCCTTTGACCATTTATCAATTGGGGAATGACTTGTATTCTTATAAACTTGATTCAGTTCTCTGTATATTTGAGAAATGAGGCCTTTATCAGAGATATTTGCTGCAAACATTTTTTCCCAGTTTTCTGCTTTCCTTCTAATCATGATTGCATTTTTCATTTTGTTTGTGTGAAAACTTTTTAATTTAATGTAATCAAAATTATCTGTTTTGCATTTCATAATGTTCTATCTCTTATTTGGTCTTAAATTCTTTCCTTCTTCATAGATCTGACAGGTGAACTATTTTATGCTATCCTAATTTGCGTGTGTGTGTGTGTGTGTGTGTGTGTATGTTTGCTTGAGGTATCACTTTTTATGTGTAAATCATGTACCCATTTTGACCTTATCTTGGTATATGTTATGAAATGTTGGTCTATACCCAGTTTCTGTCATACTGTTTTCCATTTTCCCAGCAATTTTTGTCAGATGATGAGTTTTTGTCCCAAAAGCTTGAATCTTTGGGTATATCATATCCTATGTTGCCGTGGTCATTTATTACACTGTTTTGTGTACATCATCTTTTCTACTTATAGTATTTTATTTTTTTCTAATTGCATATAAAGACAATTTTTAACATTCATTTTGAAAATATTTTGCGTTTCAAATTTTTCTCTCTCCTTTTAGCCCCTCCTCTCTTCCTAAAACAGTAAGCAATTTGATATAGGTTATATATGTGCATTCAGGTAAAATATTTCTATGTTGTCAAAGAAGAAATGGACCAAAAGGAAAAAAAAACCCACAAAAATAAAGAAAATAAATTTTAAAAAGCTGAAAACTGGGAAATAATTTTTATAGCAAATGTCTCTGATAAAGGCCTCATTTCTCAAATATTTAGAGAAGTGATATAAATTTATAATAATACAAGCCATTCACTAATTGATAAATGGTTAAAGGATATGAACAGGTAGTTTTCAGACAGATATATCAAAATTGTCTAGTCATATGAAAAAATGCTCTAAATTACTGATTAGAGAAATGCAAATTAAAACTAATCTGAAGTAGCACTTCACACCTATCAGGTTAGCTAATATGACATAACAGGGAAATGATAAATGTTGGAGGAGATGTGGGAAAGTTGGGACACTGATGCATTGTTGGTGGAGTTGTGACGTAATCTAGCTATTCTGGAGAGCAATTTGGAACTTTGCCCAAGGGTAACCAAACTGTATGTACCCTTTGATCCAGCAATACCACTACTAGGTCTGTATTCGAAAGAAAGGAAGGAAGGAAAGAAGAAAGAAAGAAAGTGACCTACACGTAAAAGCAATTTATAGCAGCTCTTTTTGTGGTAGCAAAGAATTGGAAATTGAGGAGATGTCTATCAATTAGGTAATGGTTGAACAAATTGTGGTATATGATTGTAGTGGAATATTATGCTATTAGATGTGTTGAGCAGGATGGTTTCAGAAAAATCTGGGAAGAGTTGTATAAACTGATGCAAAGTGAAATGAGCAGAATTAGGATAACATTGTACACTGCAGCAGCAATATTGTATGATAATGAACTATGAATAACTTAGATCTTCTCAGCAATTCCAAAGGAATAATGATACAAAATGTTATCCACCTTCAGGGAAAGAACTGATGGAGTCCGAATGCAGATCAAAGCATATTATTTGTGTGTGTGTGTGTGTGTGTGTGTGTGTGCGTGTGTTTCTGCTTTTCCTTTTGGTCTGTTTCTTCTTTCATAACTCGAGTCTTTCTTATTCCAATGTCAGTGTTCCACTTACTGTGCCATCTAAAGAAAAGCCTCTTCATAGGACACCTGGCCCTTTTACTGTTTATCCTTTATCAAAGGTCACATTCCTGTACCAAAAAGTTCCCATATTTTCTTCGTGATCATTCCCTGACATACCTTAGTTTCCATCTCTTTTGTAACATTTCTGAAATGCTCTAGTTTTCTTAGACATTGAATTTTACTTTACTACTCCAGATCATTTGACAGTTTTACTTACTCATTTTGTAGTCATTTTCTGAAAGCTACAGAAACAATTAAAATTATAGCATATTTCTAAACAACTTTCAATAGCATTATATAATTGCTGATTTATTATAAATTATTATCTTACTTCCCTGAAGTATCATGAATTTTATTGCAGAAGGTGAGGACATTAGGAGGGAGCAAAGGGAATTATGAACTTCTTCTGTGAATGAGTTTATAAGGCTTAATTTTCCTTTTCTGAACCACATCAATACTGTATTTCATATTTCATTCTAGTCTCTTAGTAAATGGCTGACACTGTGTAAGAACTTTAATTACAACATACATCATTATTTATATACATTTTGAACACAAGTGTTTTAAAGACTTTTTGAGCAGGCTTTTAGTAAAAACTGCCCTTCAGCTGGATTTTAATAATTAGTATTTTGGCCAGTTCCAACTAAACCATTACTTTCTTGCTAAAATTATCCTAATTGTTGATTGAAAACCATATAATTTTCATATGTTACATGATTAAGACTAATGAATGTTACATATGCTTAGATTAGAAGCAACCAAATTTCCTTTTGGTATGCACCAAGAGGCTTCTATTTTAGTATCCTGAATTTCACATTTTCCAAATTGCTAAATAAAATCATCTGGGTAAAATTTGATTCTATTTTAGTCAGTACTGCTAGTCTTTGAATGTTGTATTATTTATGATTATTTATATTATGGGGTGAAAGGCCATCTGATCCAGCTCCTTTATTTTATAGATAAAAAAAAAAAAACTAAGACCCAAAAGGTCGTAAGTGAAAGAGGCAGAATTTGAATATGGGTTTTCTAATTCATTGCTCTTTTTCCTATACTGTGTTTGTAGTGGTGTAGTGGATAGAGAGTTGGCTTCAAATCTGAGTTCATTTACCACCTCTGACATATCACTAACTGTGTGACTCTGGGTAAATAACATAGTCTCTAAGTGTCTAAGGCAGGTAAGTTTCAGAGCAGGTATTGATCTGCTATAGTAGTGAAAATTTTTTTTGATATTTTTTGTACCAAAGAAATTAAAGGTTTGATACAAAAAAACCCAGGAACTCACTATTTGACAAAAACTACTGGGAAAACTAGAAAATAGTATGGCAGAAGCTAGGCATAGACCAACATCTTACACCATATGTCAAGATAAGGTCAAAATGGGTACATCATTCAGACATATACTATAAGCATATTAGAGCAAGGAATAGTTTACCTGTCAGATCTATGGAGAAGAGAAGAACTTATGACCAAACAAGAGAAAGAGAACATTATGAAATACGAAATGGATAATTATGGTTATATTAAATTAAAAAAAAAAGGTTTTCCACAAACAAAACCAATGCAACCAAGATTAGAAGGAAAGCAGAAAGCTGGGGAACAATTTTTATAGCCAGTATTTCTGATAAAGGCCTGATTTCTCAAATACATAGGGAACTGAGTCAAATTTATAAGAATACAAGTCATTCCTCAACTGATAAATGGTCAAAAGTTATGAACAGGCAGTTTTCAGATGAAGAAATTAAAGCTATTTATAGTCATATGAAAAAATGCTCTAAATCACTATTGATTAGAGAAATGCACATTAAAAGAACTCTGAGTTACCACCTCACACCTTGGCAAATATGACAAAAAGGAAAATGATAAATGTTGGAGAAGATGTGGGAAAATTGGAACACTAGAGTGTTGTTGGAATTGTGAACTGATCCAACCATTCTGGAGAGCAATTTGGAACTATTCCCAAAGGGATATAAAACTTTTGATCCAGCAATACCACTGCTAGGTCTGTATTCAAAAGAGATCATAAAAAAATGGAAAAGGACTCACATGGACAAAAATATTTATAGTGCTCTTTCTCTCGTGGCCAAGAATTGGAAATTGAGGGGATGCCCATCAATTGGGGAATGGCTGAACAAATTGTGGTATATGAATATAATGGAATGCTATTGGGCAGTAAGAAATGATGAGCAGGCAGACTTCAGAAAAACCTGGAAACACTTACATGAACTGATGCTGAATGTAGTGAGCAGAACCAGAAGAACATTGTACACAGTAACAACAGCATTGTGCAATGATCAACTTCGATAGGCTTAACTCTTCCAGCAGTACAATGATCTAAGATGACTCAACAGCTCCAAAAGACTCATGATGGAAAATGCTATCCACATCCAAAATTATAGAGTCTGAATGCAGATCAAAACATAGTATTTTCTGTCTCTTTTTTTCCTTGTGGTTTTTCTTTTGTTCTGATTCTTCTTTCACAACATGACTAATGTGGAAATATGTTTAAAAAATAAAATTTGTGTAAATATAATATGCAGGGTAGTATATGCATATTGTAAAGAAAATTTTCTAATTACTTTTCAGAACTGAGCCAATTCTTCAGATTTTAAGTTCCCACAGAGTAAAACTGCCCTACTTTTAAGGGTAGTTAAGTTTTGGGAATGTAACTTTATTAAGTATGATATAAATGCCTGAGATACTTTTAAGTGTGTGTGTGTGTGTGTGTGTGTGTGTGTGTGTGTGTATCCCTTGGCCCCTGAATTTTAAGTTTGTGGTAAATAACAAAGGCAGATAATCCAAGGAGCAAAGTTTATACAAAGCCTATAAATCCTTACCTGAATGTTATGCTTCACATCAATAGAAACCTTTTTACTTTGCTGAATAATCTTATAAACCTTATGAGACAAGTTATGTTTCTGCTTTTCAAACTCAAATCCAGACAGATTAGATTGATAGAACAACTTTCTTCATCTTTTTGATAAAAGAGAATTAGTCTTTCTCCGTTTTGAAGCTAACATGGCTTTTTTTGGAGCAGCAGTAGATGTAACTATTTTTCCTAATCAAGCTGAAAGAAGTTAGTTTAATGGAGGTAACAATACTAAAGGAAAGAAAAAACCTGCCAACATAGGAAGAACTATTTTCCCATGTATCCTAGGAAATTATTTCGTTATTTTATTTTTCAGTTTAAGTGTTCATAATGAAAGTCCAAGTTTAAACTTTAAGAACCTTTTTCTGTACTTCCAATTTGTGTGTGTGGGGGGAGGGGCAATTGGGGTTAAGTAACTTGCCCAGAGTCACGCAGCTAGTGAGTGTTAGGTATCTGAGGTCACGTTTGAACTCAGGTCCTCCTGACTCAAGGGCCAGTGCTCTATCCACTGAGCCACCTAGCTGCCTCTTCAATTTTCCTTTAAATAGCTTATAAGGTTACACTGTTTTACTCAGCTCGGTTTCCAGAATGCACTTTTAACTGTCCAGGATAAAACTCCATTTCTTTAACAGATAGAATCACATATCAGTTGTTTACATAAACATGTGAAAGTAAGGGCAACTAGGTGGCACAGTGGATAAAGCACTGGCCTTGGAGTGAAGAGGACTTGAGTTCAAGTGCAGCCTCTAGCACTTGACACTTACTAGTTGTGCAATCCTGGACAAGTCACTTAATGCCAATTGCTTTGCAAAAAACTCCCAGATGTTATTATTTATACGTGTGTGTGTGTGTATCTACATCTATGTACATAGATAGATATAGATACACACATATATAGTAGATAGATAGATATATAATGTATCTGTTATGTGTGTGTGTATGTGTGTGTGTGTGTGTGTGTGTGTGTGTGTGTGTGTGTGTGTCTATGGAAGCAAAGCATTGTGCCATAATATTTCAACAAACAGTATCATTTAAATATTATTTAGCTTTTCTAAGATACAAATGAAAATAACAGAATCACAAGAAACTGTTTACTTTGGCACCATTTTATACAAGCATATACACACATGCACATGCATTATCTATTTTAAATTATGGTTTGATTTTTAAATGTATGTTAGAATCAAAAAACATCTGTCTCTGATAAAATTATTCTTATTTCATAATACGTAAAACTTATGTTTCATATACTACCTTACTATTTACTAAATTTTTCTTAATCTTTTCTGCATTAAATTTAGAATTTCATTAAGTGAGTTAAAAAAAAAGCTTAGGTATTTTTTGAATTTCATTAAGCCCTAAAGGTACCTCTTAAAATGCACATAAATAATTTAGATCTTTTATACATAGGTGAATGTATGTCTGAAAAGTTCTGTTCATGTCAAAGTTTTTTAAATCCAGTATTGTTTTGAAGCACTGGGTTTTTCAAAGCCAACAAAGCTATGGCTTTTGCAATTGATTTTGTATTATCTGGTCTGTGACTTATTTGGCCTTTCTCATCAATATACTATAGTTCCTTTCTAAATATAAATAAATGAATTGGCATAGTTTCCCCGGTTTCTCTGAAGCCATCCCTCTCACCATTTCTTATATCGCAATAGTATCCTGTCAAAATCATATACCACAACCTGTAATGCTGTTTACCAATTAATGGACACCCCCTCAATTTCTAATTTTGTGCCATGATAAAAAGAGTTGCTATGTTGGTACACATAGGTCTTTTTCCCCTTTTCTTTGATCTTTTTAGGATATAGACCTTGTAGTAGATCTATATACTTGGTCAACTTAGCCCTTTGGGCATAGTTCCAAATTGTTCTCCAGAGTTTTTGGACCAGTTCATAATTCTGCCAGCAGTGTATTAGTGTCCCAATTTTTCTACATCCCCTCCAGAATGTTATTTTTCTGTTCTCTCATGCTAGCCAATCTAAAATGTGCAAGGGTGGAACCTTAGAATTGTTTTTATTATCATTTCTCTAAACATGTAGAGCATTTTTTTCATATACTTATTGGTAGTTTTGATTTCTTCTGATGAAATCAGCCTAGTCATATCCTTTGACCATTCATCCATTGAGGAATGACTCTTATTTTTGTAGATGTGGCCAAGTTTTTTGTACTTTTGAGAAATGGTGCTTTTATCAGAGAAACTTGCTATAATTTTTTTCCCTCACTTTCCTACATTCTTTCTAGTTTTTGCCTCATTGGTATTGTTTGCATACAAAACCTTTTGAATTTCATGTAATCAAAATTATCCATTTTGCTTCCTGTGATCCCCTCTATCTCTTGTTTGGTCATAAACTCTTCCCTTATTCATAGATCTGACAGGTAAATTTTTATATATTCCTCTAATTTGCTTATAATATCACTTTTTATGTCTAATTTATGTATTTCCCCCCCCCCCCTTTTTTTGGTGTACGGTGTAAGATTTTGGACTGTGTCTGGTTTTTGCCAGTCTGCTTTCTAGTTTTCCCAGCAATTTTTGTCAGCTAGTGCATTCTTGCTCCAAGGCTTGGATCATTGGGTTACCTAGAGTCAGTTACTACTGTATATTATACACCTAATTTATTCCACTGATTGACTTCCCTATTTCTTAGGGAAACCACCATCAGATTGTTTCCATGATTACCACTTTGTTATATAGTTTCAAATCTGGAACTGTGAGGCCACCTTCCTTAACAATTTTTTTTAATCCCTTGATATTTTTGATGTTTTGTTTTTGCAGATGAATTTTGTTTTTATTTTTTCTAGCACTATAAAATAATTCTTTGGTAGTTTAATTTGTATGGTTCTAAGTACATATATTAATTTAGGTAGAATTGTCATTTGGTTTGACCTCCTTGTGAGCAATTAGTATTTCTCCAGTTGTTTCGATTTGCCTGTATTTGTGTAAAAACTTTTATAATTCTGTTCCTGTGGTATCTAGGTTTGTCTTGGTGGGTAGACTCTCAAGTATTTTATATTGTCTGCAGTTACTTTAAATGGAACTTCTCTTTCTATCTCTACCTGGTTGTTTCAAATAGTTTTTTTAGTTGATTCTGTAATAAGCATACCATCATATTAATTACAAAGAAGGATAATTTTGTTTCTTCATTTCCTATTTTTATTCCTTCAATTTCTTTTTCTTTCTGCTAGCATTTGTAGAATAGTATTGAATGATAGTAGTGATAATTCTTGCTTCACCCCTGATCTTACTGGGAACGTTTCAAGTTTATCCCTGTTACAGACAATGATTGATCTTGGTTTTAGATAGATACTTACTACTTATTTTAAAGAAATCCGTATTTATTCCTATGTTCTCTACTGTTTTCAATAGAAATCAGGAATGTATACTGTATTTTGTCAAAATTTTTTTTTGCTTCTATTGAGATAATTACATGATTTTTTGTTTTTAATTGATATGGACAATTATGCTGATAATTTTCCTAATCTTGACCCAGCCCTACATTCCTGGTATAAATCCCACTTGGTCATAGTATATGATATTTGTGATATATTGGTGTAATCTCCTTGCTAATATTTTATTTGAAATTTTTTCTGGTTTTGCTCTCAGTGGTTTATTTGTATTATGAAAGAAATTTTTGTAGGACTCCTTTACCTGTTTGTTCAGATAGTTTATATAGTATTAAAATTAATTATTCCTTAAATGTTTGGTAGACATCACATGTAAATCTGTCTGGTCCTAGCACTTTTTTTCTTGGGGAATTCATTTCTGACTTATTCAACTTTTTTTTTCCGCTAAAGTAGGATTGCTTAAGTATTCTATTTCCTCTTCCATGAATCTGGGCAGTTAACATTTTTGTAAGTATTCATCCATTTCACTTAGATTGACAGTTTTACTGGCATATAATTGGGCTAAATAACTCTTAATAAGTGCTTTAATTTCATCTTCATTTGTAGTACATTGCTCTTTTTTATTTGATGCTGGTAATTTGGTCATTGTCAGCATTGTCATCTCTCCTCCTCTTCCTTCCTAAAATGGAAGTGGATAGCAGGGTGGATTAAAAACCAGAATCCTACAATATGTTGTTTAGAAGAAACACATTTAAAATAGAGAGGCACACACTGAGTAAAGGTAAAAGACTGGAGCAGAGTATATTATGCTTCAGCTGAAGTAATAAAAAGCAGGGGTAGCAATCCTGATGTCAGACAAAGCAGGAGCAGAAATAGATCTACAGCTTGGTAAAAGGTACCATAGACACTAAAGTAATATCAATATTAATATTAAACGTATATGTGCCAAGTCATGTAGCAACCAGATTCTTAGAGGAGAAGTTAAGTGAGTTAGAGGAATAAATAGACACCAAAACTATACTGGTAGGGGACCTCCTTCTTCCTCTCCCATTCTCCTCACCTTCCCCTCTCCTTTTCTTTCTGTCTCCCCCTCATCTTCTTCCTCTTCCTCCTTTCTAACAGAGATAGAGTTCTCAAGAATTACAGATATCATCTTCGGCTGTAGGGGTCTAAACAGTTTAACTTTATTGAATAACATTTTTTTTTCTTAAGTGTTTATTTACCTTTTTATTATTCTCTTGAGTCTTATGTTTGAAGATCAAATTTTCTGTTGAGCTCTGATCTTTTCCTCAGGAAAATTTGAAAGTCCTCTATTTCGTTGAATGTCTGTCTTTTCTCTGGAAAGATAACGCACAGTTTTGCTGGGTAGTTGATTCTTCATTGTAATCCAACCTCCTGTGCCTTCCAGAATATCGTATTCCAAGCCCTCTGATCATTTCATGTAGAAGCTGCTAAATCCTGTGTAATCCTAACTGTGTCTCCTTAATATTTAAATTGTTTCTTTCTGAAGTATTTTCTCCTTGACCTGATAATTCTGGAATTTGGCTGCAATATTCCTTGGAGTTTTCATTTTGGGATCTCTTTCAGGAGGTGATCAGTGGATTCTTTCAATGACTATTTTACCCCCTGGTTCTAGAATATCAGAGAGTCTTCCTTGATATTTTTTTGAAAGATGCTGTCCACGCTCTTTTTTTGATCATGTCTTTCAGGTAGTCTAGTAATTTTTAAATTATCTCTTCTGGATCTTTTCCAGATAAGCTGTTTTTCCAATGAGATATTTCACATTATCTTCTATTTTTTCATTCTTTTGATTTTTGTTGGATTGATTCTTGATGTCTCATGGAGTCATTAGCTTCCATTTGCCCAATTCTAATTTTTAACAAATTGTTTTCTTCATTTAGCTTTTTGTGCCTCCTTTTCTATATGACCAATTCTACTTTTTAAAGAATTTTTTTTCTTTAGTGGATTTTTTTTTTCCCTTTGGCCAGTTGTATATTTTAAGGAATTTTTTTTGAGTCATTTTTTTTTTCAGTCATTTTTTTCTCCTTCCTTTACCACACTGTTGACTCTCTCTTGTACAACTCTCATTTCTTTTTCTAGTTTTTGTAATGTCTCTCTTACTTGATTTTTTAAAATCTTTTTTAGCTCTTCTAAGAAAGCTTTTGGGATTTTAGACCAATTTGTATCAATCACATAGAGGCTTCACATGTAGGCATTTTGATATTGTTGTCCTCTTCTGAGTTTGTCTTTTGATCTTCCCTGTCGCCATAGTAGCTTTCTATAGTCAGGCCTCTTTTTGGTTTTTGTTCATTTTTTAGTCTTTTTCATGACTTTTAAAGTTGAGCTCTGCTCCTGAGGTGCTGGGGGCACTGTCTCAAGATTCTTTTCATCTGGGGTCAGGAGCCTAGTCACTGGCTTCCTGTGCCAGGGCCTGAGGTGTTGGTGGCTTACCCAGTGCACTGCGGTGGCGTGGCTTAATCGTGCCTGTTGTGCTGTAGTTACAGGGCTGGCAGTTTGCCTTCTTTGCTGGGGCTAGAGGCCTCACAGCTGTCCTGCTGTGCCAGGATAGAGGGGCCTTGGTTTCTGATTTGTGCTGTGGCTGAGAGCCTCTGGCTGACTTGCCATCTTCTCTGCTGGGCAAGCAGAGATAGCGAGAAAGACCTTTCCTGAAGTACTTCTATGTTATCTTAAGCCAGAAAGTTGTTTCACGCTGTCTTTTCATGAGTTCTTTCACTCCCGAATCTATTTAGAGGCTTGATTTAAAGATACTTTCAAGGGAAACTGGGGAGATACAACTTCCTGGCTTTTCTCTGCAATCTTGGATCTGCCGTCTCCTATTGATTTTCTTAATTATTTTTCTTTCGAAGTATACTTTTCTGCTTTATTTTTATGATTAGTGTGTGTTTCCTTTTCAACTCAAAAAAGTAAATTACATAAAACAACTCTGATTTTTTTTTTTGTATTTTATTGCAGACATCACTTTCAATAAGCTGATATAAAAGCAGAGGGAATCACAAAGATTTATTGAATAAAATACCATTTAATGTTTCTAATTATATGTAGTATTTATTCTTATCAGAATATTTTCTTACCATTTTTTTTTTGAAAAACTAAAATTTATAGCTGAAGAGAAACAAAAATGTAAAAATTTTGGACTTAAGCTACTGTGACATTCAAAATAGAGTACTCTTAGACTAGTCTCCATAGAACTAATGCCATTTTCCCCCTTCTAAATTAGTTTCTTTTTTTGATCACAGATGTATCTTTATTTAAAAATAACATTAGACAAATATATAATCAAAACTGAAAGATTTTGGTAGCTGAAATTAGTCGCTATTTACGGTAGGGTCTGGATAGAGTGTTGAACCTAGAGGCTCAGATTTAGATTCGTATGCTACTTCAGCCACTAAATATGGTCAGGTCCCTTAGCTTGCTTCCTAATAGATGAATGTTTTTTGTGCATATGTATCATATATTTCAGTTAAAAATAATTTTAAATATATGTAGTGACTACCTTAGAGAGCTTATGAGAACCTTAAATTATATAAATTCAATTATTATTACTATATTTCATTCATTTGGATATAAAAAGCATAAGTCATTCAGGCGGTTCCTTGTTGAAAAGAGAGAAGTACTTACCACTCATATTCTAAACATTTTTTTTTCAGTTAAGCTCTTTGCTAGAATGTACTTCCCCTGAATTTAGGTGTTAGAAATGTAAACAGTGATGCTCTGTCTCTTAACAAGGTTCCAAACTTGCTTAAGGTAATCACTCATTTTTTGCATCAGAATCCTCCCACTTTTTAAGGGCCAAGGATCTATTTGGGATACCGATAGCTACTAGCATTTTACTTCTTTCCTTTAATACTTCAAACTCAGAAATAATAATAATATTATGAGATAAAGGCTAATCTAAATTGTAGTATTAAGGATAGTTCTGAATTTCTAAAGCTTTCTTAAAACTAGATGTAGAATCTTCCACATCTCTTGTGATTGAGTTAAACTAAAAACATCTAAGTCACTTTCTTTCCAAACATGGAATTCCTTTGTTTTATGCCAAACTTTCTAAAAACTGGATTGTCAGTGCAGTACAAACCGATCACCAGTTTTCTCATCACTTCCAAAACATCATAAAGATATCTTCTTATCCTAAGAGTTTATTTCTACCTTCGCTTTACTGTTTACCTTATATCATATCTCACCCTCCTCGAGATAGTCAGCATGATTTCTGATAGACTTATACCAAGTTTGATAGGAAATAGTAGAAATTCATGCATTGGGTGGAAAAATTGTAGTTCTGTTTAATCCAGATGAAACCATGACAGTGTGTAAAATAAACTACTGTTAGAGGACCTGGATTGACTTCCCCTGCCTGATGCCAGTTTCCCCATTTTTGAGATTGAGAGCATTGGACTAGATAGTCTCTGAGTTCTCTTCAAGATTTAAATGTTATAAATTTATGATCTTAAGTCTTCGGTTAAAAAAACAACAATAACAACAAAAAACTGATGAATTGCTTTTTGATTTCTCTGTTAAAATAGTGAGTGAACTGTAATAGCAAGGTCAAATATTTACCTTATCTGTATTTGGCATAATGATCCACAAACCTATTACACACTTAAACATTAACTTAATTTCTTACATTTTCTCTTTTTTTCCACTTTTAATAAGTTGTCAGATTCCAAAGTAACTTACTTAAAACATTTAATTAATATCCACTTCCTTGTACCCTCAAAAAAGTCCAGATTTACAAGTTCTAAATTGACTGTGATAACTGAATCTCAGCTAACATTTGATGGCGTGGTACTATGTGAAGGGTTTTAAAAATACATAAATTTCAACTTGGTCAAGATTTGTATCCATTATTATAGCTTTGTCATTAAACTAAATGAGGTATTAATGCCTTAAAACCCCAGTTATAATAAGATAGACAACTCAACCATAACTGTATGACTAAATAAAATGCTAATTTATAGTGCCCTCCTTTCAGTTGTCCGAAATAGAATTGTTTCATGTGGTGCTGTTAATTGAGTTGTACTATTCTTTGTTCCCTCTTGGTATTTAAAAAAAAAAAAAAGATGCAAAACTCTTAATTTGTAGAACTTTCTACTCTGCTAAACACATGTTTCTTGATAATTAGCCTTTCGCCTCATTTTGATTCACCATATAGCATAAACTAGTGAATATAACTTTATTGTATAGTTGATTTTAAATATTTTTAGTATTTTTCTCTTGAATTCTGAAATTTTTATCTGTTTTGAATTGTAACACATGGGTATTATCTATTCTAGTTTTTTTTTTTAATATTAAGACAGAATAACATTTTGGTACATTTCCTATATACAAAACAATCAGAAAACATTGATGGCAATGAGACATTAAAAAACTGGTTGAGAATGAATAAAGAACCCTAAGAACTTCAGTTTTTCACATAGTTTTTGAATGAACTCTTTACATTTTTATCCTAACGCATGTTCTGCCAGTAGAATCAAAAAATTTAATAGGTTTTCTTTTTCTTAAAAAAGATCCTGTGAGCAATATGTCTGACCACATTTAACTACTTTTTTCTATAGATACTTGTTTGTAGAATGATTGATACTTGAAATCTTAGTTTTAACAATTCCTTTCAAAACATGTGTTCTTAAAAGCTACATACAAATTGTTTCACTTTAATTGAAGTAACCAAGTGTTCCTATTAATATTTCAGCTGGGAAGTTTTAAGATTCCTTCTTTCTAACTTGAGATGGTGGCTAGAAGAATATGGCTTTGATGGATTCCGTTTTGATGGTGTAACATCCATGCTTTATCACCATCATGGAATGGGTAAATGAACTGATCATACACTTAAAAACCAATTACTTGATGATTTTAAAAAAAAAATTTTTTTTGAAATAACACTACTGTCTATGTTTTAATGTTTCTATAATGGAAAAATCAAAAAATGAATTTAAGGATTATTGTTGCTTACTGAAACAATCTCAAAATTAAAATAGCTGCTAAAAATGACACTCTGTTAAAGTCATAATTACAGTTATAATAAAACACAAGAATAGAATTGTGAAAGTATTTTTCTGACTATTCCTTTCAGGGCCCAGTATACAAAGATGAGTGCTAATACTTATTTAAAAAAAACAAAAGGAACTAGTAAAAATAAGTTCAAAGTTAGGTTGGAGGATCTCCTATGTTATAGGTCTGAACACCTCTCTGAAGTGAGCCATTTTTAAAGGCAAATAAATCTAACGTTATTGGTAGGATAACAGTTTTGAGGCCCATTTTTACATTCTACACTCTAGGTGGATGTTAATTAATTAATGTTAAGAGATAGTTTTATATTGACTTAAAAAGCTATATACATGTTAACATGCCAGTCTCTAATTGTTTTTCTTTTTCTAGGTCAAGGCTTTTCAGGTGATTACAGTGAATATTTTGGACTACAAGTAGATGAAGATTCTCTGGTTTATCTTATGCTGGCAAACCACTTGGTTCATTTGATATTTCCAGATTGTATAACAATAGCTGAGGTAAAACAAAATAGTCTTTGCTTTCTTTACCAAAGTTACCACAAGTAACTTTGGAGTTACTTTTTAAATTATTCAACATATGAATAGTGTAATGTTGTCAAAATATATATTAATGAAATTAGATTTTACCATTATTGTAGATTACAGGGCATTCTTTGAGGATTAGAATGGTAATTGGATCTATTATTTCTTTGGTTTTGGGAATTTCCAAATATGGAAAAATCCTCTGCCAACATAGCTTGACACCTTCTTGGCAACTTATACTCTTAGAAAATTGCCTACAACTTTGAGAAGTAAAGTTTCATAGTATATGTTAGTGACAAGACTTGGAATTTAGGTCTTCCTGGCTTAGAAACAATTCAGTCTATTCCATGTGGTCTCATTTATAGCATATGCTTACCATATTGAATCAAATTTATGGCTCTTTCTGATCATGTCAAACTCAGTAATAAACTCCAGTGGTTCCCTTTTACCTCTAGGATCAAATATTAACTCCTCTGTTTTGCATTTAATGCCCTCTCAATATAATTTTTCCTATCTCATTTCTTATTACTCTCTTTTCCACATGTAACCTAATTACTCTTTCTCATACATAGCATCCTGTGAAGAGGATGGGAGTCATACTCTTTGTACTAACTGTCCGCTGTATGTGAAATTTACTTTTCACTTTGGCCTCTTAGAGTAATACCTAATTTCCTTTGTCATAATTCAGCTCATGCATCACTTTCTGCATGAAGCCTTTCCTGATCCACTTAGGTGCTATTGCTTTTTTCTCCAGTATTATCTTGTATCTGTTTTTATACATATATATGTACATATTGTTTCCCTTAGAGAGACTGTATACTTCTCAAGGTCTGTTGTCATTATCTCCCCAGTACACAACACCATTTCTGGCATATAGGTATTTAATAAATGTTTATTCACTGATTCATAGCGTCACAAATTTGAGAGCTGGAAGGAATCAATGTGGTCACCTAGACCAATCCATACACTATAGCAGTAGTATTAAACTCAGATAGAAAGGAGGACAACTAATCTGTTTTAAAATGTTATTCATATTTTAATGTCTTTTTGTTTTATTAAATATTTACAAATTGCATTTTATTTTGGTTCAGAAACAGTGTGAGTATTGTGGGCCTAACAATAATAATAACAATAAAAATAATAATAATAACAATAACAACTAACATTTATATAGCCCTTATTATGTGCCAGACACTGTGCTAAGTGCTTTATTATCTCATGTGATCCTCACAACAACACTAGGAGGTAGGTGCTATTATTATCCCCATTTTACAGATGAAGAAACTGAGGCAAACAGCTCAAGTGACTTGCCCAGGGTCACACAGCTAGTTAGCATCTGAAGTCATTTTTGAACTTAGGTCCTGCTGATTCTAGGCCTGGCCCTCTATCTCTGTGGTACCTAGCTGAGTGTTTAACTTGAGAAGTGATCATTCAGCCTCTTCTTGAAGACCTCTAAGGAGGGCCAGCCTACCACCTCTCATTCTACATTTGGACATTTCTAATGGTTATGAAGTTTTTCTAGACATTCCTTAGTCTAAATTTGCCTGTGCAACTTTTACTCTTAATCCTTAATATTTGTACTGGGGCCACAAAAAACAGTCTCATCCGTCTTCTAGATGATAGTCTTTCACATGCTAGAACACAGCTGTCTCTGAGTTTCCTTATTCCTTTAAGTTTTCTATTTCCTCTAAGTCTTCAGTTCTCCAGGCTAAACATCCCCAGTTCCTTTAACTAATTCTCATATGACATTGACTAGACTGTACTAGTAGCTTGCCTTTGTATGGTCACCAGCTTATTACTGGCCAATAAACCAGGATATCTAGAACTAAATATGATATTCTAGAAAAGGACGTATCTTAATTCAGCCAAGATTGCATTATCACTTTTGATTGGTTGATTCCTGAACAATAGCTTCCCTGAATGTTGTGCAAACGAAAAAATGATAATTCAGCTGTTTCCATACAAACCGTCTCAGACCATCTCAGCTCTCTGTTACAGACTGCCTTTTTTAAAAGTGACCCTAGTCACTTTCCATTTTTAATTGTTTAAATATACTTTATGAGCAAGTTTTTAAAGGTGTATTCAGGAGTAATTTTGATTATATGTAATTTTTGCTTCTCATGCCAACTTTATAACCTAATTCTCATTTCAGATGCAACTGCTCTGTATAGGAAGCCATTACAATCCAAGTATTAAGTTATAGGGTAGTTCTGAGCCTGGGAATTCATTGATGTGGCAACTCCTGGTGAGGAAATACCCTCTCCCAATGCATAGCAACATCTCTTCTGCATCTTAGTCTTAGAAAGTTCTCTGTCCACTACATATCTCAGCCTCCTTATGAGGTTGTATAGGGAATCAAAGGTTTTCTTGCTATGAAAATATTCATTAATGAGCTGGCCACTTACAAAATTGGTCCCCACTAAAGCATTCTCTCCGTTAGCCTATTTGCCTCAGTATCTGTGTTCTATCTTTGTTCTAGTTATCAATGGGCTCCCCCTGATTGTTTATGGGTACTTCAGAAGAGAATGATTTGAATATCAAAAGATTAAGAAAGGTCCTAGGGAAATTTTCTGAAGACTTAACATATTTTTGCAACAGTGACTTTCTTTGTGCTACTATTGTGAAAATCAGGCATAAAGTGAATGATGTCATAATCATGTTGTCATTCAGTTTTTGTTGGAACAGTTAAGTATACCTCCTGTCCCCCCACTTGATTCATTCTTTGTTCATCCTAAGAATTAATGCATAGTTACAATTGTGATTGACATTTTGTTAAATGTTAAATAAAGTCCCAGTCACACCTCTCTGTCACTATTTACTGTGAAATGTCAGTCACCTTTTTAAGTTAATTCATTTTGAAGGACCTTTTTCCAGTAACTTTTATCCTCAATTACTAGGACCTCTTACGTGTCTTTTTAATATAATTTCTACATTACTCAGCTTTAAAAAAAATTGGGCATTTTTAGAATGGAATATGTATATATGTTGAGAGAAGAGTACTTTTAATTCCATAAACATTAGGTGTAACATAAGAGTTACTTGCCCACCCCGACTTGTGGCCATAGTTCCAATGTTACCAACTTTTACTTTTCTGCAGTGTTCTCAGGATGGTAGAGAAAAGCAATTATAAGAGGAGAAATTTATTTCAAAGCTGAACATAGGCTTAAGAAAATTAGAAATTTAGTAGAAACTTAGCAGACTCATTTACATTATATAATAAAGAATATATATAGAAGTATTTACATATTAGGATTTTTTAAGCATAATAAAATGTCTATGTTCATTCTTGTGAGATTCATTTTATGATTTACTTTGTTTTATTATCTTGTATTAGATAAATATTTATGTATGTTCTGCTTTTCCTGAACTGTATGATCCATGAAGAGAGACCTTATCTTATCTTAATTTTATATTAGCTCCAAAAACTTAGCACAGTGCTCTCATATACAGTAGACATTTGCATTTCAATAATATAAACTTATATTTTATTGAACTTTTCTCAACCAGTAGCAAACAGTAACATTATTAATACTTGTATGATCATACAGATTTTCATGGTTATTACTAATTTTGCCCTAAACAAAAGTTATGAGGTGATTAAAGTAAGGAAGGAGTATTATTACTCCCATTTGGTAGGAAGGGAAACTGAATCACAAAGAATTAATGTAACTTGGCAGTAAATAAATAGCCAGTTAATAGAAGCTAAGTCTTTCTATTGAATCCTCAAGCTTTCTTGGTGTGAGAGAGTTACTTTTTAATTTAGCTGAAGTCTTAAAATCACAGAGGATACAGGGGCTGTGCTAGTTATGCGTCCTTCCCCCATTGATAATCCTGGCAAAGTCTGAAAAGAGAGTATTTAACTGATGGACCTTTGCACTCATATTGCTTCTAGCCCCCTTTACAATGTTTTATTTCATACATATGCTTTATCAGTACTTAGAATTATAGTAATTATTTATAATACAAATATTTTACTTTTTTATTTGATTTTAATTAATTCCTTAAATATAAAAAAATATAAACATTTCACTATATAAGTTAAAAAAACAAAAGGATTGCATATCATAACTTATGTGCACTTTTTATTAAGTGTACATTAATAAAATTTAAATTAAATTGAAGTAGTAACAAAATTTCTATAATATATTTTATATAATTATATATTGTTTCTATCAAAAGATTTCATTTCAGCTGTCAGAAAAAATAATCAGTGATACAGATGGCACTTCACAACATAGCTAAGAGATATGTAACAAACAATTAATGACACCAAGTATCAGATAATCGATTCTGATAAAAAAGAAACAATTATTTGATACATGAAACCTAAAATTGTTCTGTTGATTGTTCTCTTCATTCTGAGTAAAACAGGTTCATCATCTAGGAACTTATAGTCTGATTATCAGTGTTTCCACCAATGAAACTTGGAGAGTTTAGTGTATTTTGTATTAAGTTGTTTAAATTTTTTTTTTAATTAAGTTGTGCCTTCAGTTTTCTTCTACTTAAATAGAAAACTACTTCAATTTCAATATATCACTTTTCTCTCTAGTGGGAGTCTGTATTCAAAATGTAGAATTGATCCACATAAGCAAGGTTCCAAAAGAAAGTAGTTTAGGCTTACAGAAACAATTGTTATCATTTAAATTATAATATGAATTTGAATCTGATTATAGTAACAAGAGGGAAGCAGTTAGAATATGACTACTATTTCCATAATTTTAACATCTAGTTTGATTAAAAGTATGTAGTAGTAGACATAGATCAGGTCCTTGTGGTTATGCTTCAGTTCCTGTCTCTTATACACACTGACTGTGTGATCCTGGCTACTTATTCTCAGTGCCCTGGGAGGCTTCTCTGAGACTGAAAATTGCAGAACAATTGACAGTCTTCAGTGGGAGTTCTCTATACCAATGAAATCATAGATCCATATTGGAAAAAAAAAATAAATTGAATGTGGGATTTAAAGTAGAATCAGACAAAAGCTAAATACAGCTTTCTTGGCTCATTATATATTGTACCCCTTCTAACACCTCTGATTGTCAAAGATTGTTGAGGTAGTGAACTTCTGTTTTGTTGAGTGTATTTGTATCTCATATGAGCTCCTTTGTTACGAAGATTTAGATTCTAAATCTGTTTCCTAATTCTTCTTGCCTCATTCTCACCCCATATATTCATCAATTGCCAAATATTGTCATTATTATTTCCTCATCTTTTGAATGATGGTCCTCCATGTCCCTGTTTCAGGCACTTACCACTTCTTACTTGAATTCTTACAGTAGTCCCCTATTTAATATCCATGCCTCAATTCTTTCCTCATTATAGTCCATCCTCCATATAATTGCCAAAGCAATTTTTCATAAAACACAGGTCTGACCATATTATTTTTTTGCTCAATAAAATCTTATAGCTCTCTCTGTTACCTCTAGAATAAAGTAAAAACTTTTGTTTTCAGCATTCAAAGCTCTTCACAGCTTAGTTTCAAATTAATCTTTCTAGGATTATTATATATTACTCTCATAGAATCCATAGTGTAGCCATATAGGCTTCTTACTGTTCCTCACTCATAATACTCTTATCTCTGTTTTCAGTGTTTTTGTACTGTGCTGTTCCATATGCATGAAGTGCCCTCCCTTTTCAACTCCACCTCTTAAAATCCTTGGTTTCTTTCAAGACTCTGTTTTTAGTGAAATTCAACAAAGGTAGACTAAGGCATGTGTTCTATGCGCAAGACAACAGTTTGCTAACAGGGTTTGAACCAGATAAACGAAAAGACCCTGAGTAGGACAGCCCTCTTATAGTTTTAGGGAAATACAGAACAAAGAACAGAACGGGGTAGATGAGAAAATAATACAGTTGTATTGGCGACATCATAGGGTTGAGGACAACATGATTGGTTGCATAGTTGAGGCTATCTATGTGTGTACATATGATCACAATCATATTGTTATATGATTGGTTAGAAGTTAGGAATGAGGAGCTAGCAACAGTCCCCTCCTTCCCTCCTGTGACTAATGTTCATTGTTGGAGTCCACCTACAAAGTTAGCGAACTAGACTTCTTTGGATAGCAAACCATACATCCTAGAAAGATAGCTTGGTGGTGTTAAGATATCAGACTAGACTCCCTGGTGTCCACCCAAATCCCTCAAATATAGCAGTTGTCCTTGAGGCAAGAATAGAACAATGATTAGCAAAAGCACTGGATTTCGAAACTTAGCTCATTACTAGCCAGCCGAGTTTTTGAACTAAATTCAGAAACAAAGAACCATGTTTTAGATAGTTACAGGACAAAATCAATTACAGAGTGAAATCAAATACATAATCACTATTTGCTTTTCTCAGATCCCAGTGCCATCTTTTCCCATGAATTGTCTTGTATTTGCCTTGTATTTATTTACTTTAATTTTACAAATCACTTTCCTCACAACAGGTCTGGGAGAGAGTACAAATGTAGTCTTCATTTGTAAAATGGGGACATGATCCTCAGAGAGACTAAATGACTTCCTTATGACCACTAGTTATTAAGTGTGTCAGACAAGATTTAAATTTAGTTATCCTGACTCCTATTGCAATGCCCCTTTTCATGTTGGCTTCTGTCCTGACAACTTTACTGAATCAGCTCCCTCAAAAGTCACTAATGACCTCCTTTTTTTGCTGAGTTCAGTGGCCTTTTTTCTGGCTTCACCCTTCTTAAGTTCTCTGAAGTATTTGTCACGATGAAACAATACTCCCTCCTTTTTCATATAATCTTTATTTTATTTTATTTTATTTTGGGGTGTGTGTCTGTGTGTCTGTGTGTATGTGTATGTATTTAGGTCCCAGATGTGCAGTTTCTCAGTCTGGTGAAGATTGACTGACACCTGTCTTGATTCCCAAGGACAGACAGGGAGTCCAGTTGAGGGTGCAAATAACAAATTACATCAGCTCTGGGTGGGAGGTAGGGTGGAGGGGACTTCATCCTTGACACATTTAGGGACTCTTGAATA
This sequence comes from Vombatus ursinus, assembly GCF_900497805.2. Classification (NCBI taxonomy): domain Eukaryota; kingdom Metazoa; phylum Chordata; class Mammalia; order Diprotodontia; family Vombatidae; genus Vombatus; species Vombatus ursinus. The sequence continues at coordinate 11,320,300 of NW_020954583.1, forward strand.
CTCTGGGGCCAGTGTTTTCTGGAAAATATGGCAACTCAAAGAAAAGTTCAGGGGACCCCTTAACAATTTTAAGTTCCCTGGAAGTATAGACATACTTTTAAGTACAGAGTCTATATCTATATGTATATCTATATCTATATAGATATATATACATATATATATTTGCTATCCATAATCACAAAACTATTTTTAAATATAGTAGGCACTAAACAAATATCTTTTAAAATGAATTGAATTCATAATATTACCTTACATTTTTAACTTACTTTGGAAAACACTGTCATTATCTGTGTTGTATGTGTGGTAGTAGGAGTCTGAAGTGGGCCAGAGGTAAAGAGGAAGACTCTCCTTGGAAGATTTACCATAGTAACATAGTCACATCGCTTTTCAATTCTCTACGCTGGTGATTTATCGATTTTGAGAGAAATTTTCCAGAAAAATTGAATGGCAGTTATTAAATCTCATTTTTCTTTAATGTTTGATAATGGAGTGTTAGGTCAGAATTGTTATATGATATGTAAAATCTATGGTTTTTATTTTATCTTCTTTTAGGATGTTTCAGGAATGCCAGCTTTGTGCTGTCCTATTACACAGGGTGGAGGAGGCTTTGATTATCGATTAGCCATGGCAATTCCAGATAAGTGGATCCAGGTAAGACTACTTATAAAATTTTATTAGTCTGAATAATTATTTTGTGTCTATTCAGCTATCATTTTTGGCTTTTGAAATTGTTAAGCCATCATAATTACTATGGTTTATTTCTGTATTTAAGAGAGAGATTTGACTAATGGTCAGGAAACTCACTTTCTATCATTTTATAGTCAAATAATCATAGTTATTAAACGAAGGTTACCATGAGGATATTTTATCTCCTTCCCAGTCATGGAGGTCCAACATTACATGTAAAAGTATAGTAACTCACCAGTGTTTCCCAGGATTGCAGATTGATTTAATGACTTATTATCCATACCCATGGCACTTTTCATCTGTGTTTCATAGTAATACAGGCACACTTTATAAATGTAGTTGTCATGAATAAGAAACTCCTACTTATCTATGACTGTTCCATAATAATAAAAATAATAATTTCCTTAAAGTTTGTAAAGAACTTCACATGCATTATCTCATTTGAAAGTCATGACAAATTTGTGATATAGATACTGCAAGCATTATCCTCATTTTGAATTAGAGGAAAATGAGGCATAAAGAGACTTAGTGAATTGTCCTTACTCAGACAGCTAGTATCATAGGCAGTATTTGAACTGAGGTCCTCCTTGTCCCAGGGTCATCGTTTTCCACTATACTAACACGGTCAGATATGAGCCAAATAAAAATTTGTACCCAGAATTTCTTTAGCCTTTAGTATTTATACCTGTGCATCTACTAGTCACTTTTGCGGTTTTTGTTAGTGTCATTGCACCATACGGGAAAAGGCCAACTGACAACTCTGTATCAGTGATCAAGTGAGTGCTTTGAATTTTCTACATTTATTCATATACTTTTCAGCATTCAAAATAAACATAGTTATATTTTAACTATGCATATAATGTAATGAATGCCATACTATTGTTTTTATAAATGGAATTTTTATTAACTTTGCCATTATAATTAAGCATTATAATCTCATTTTTTTATACATTGCAATTCATCACAAACTAATTCCCTCATATTAGATGGTAATATTAAAGCTATAGTTTGTTGAGTTATAAGCTATGGCTATATGAAAAAAAGTTATATTGAAAAGTACTTGTTGAGGGGGGTGGAGCCAACATGGTGGACAGAAGCCAGGAAGTTGCTTGAGCTCTCCCCAGTTTCCCTCAGGGAAAAACAAACAAACAAATAAACAAAAACAAATATTAAATAAAGCCTCTAAACTCACAAAAAGATGTAGTGAAACAATTTTCTAGCTTAGGATAACTTAGAAGGATTTCAGGAAAGTTCTATCTTACTTGGTAAAAGGGGAGCAAAGTCCAGTGCAGAAGGTGTTTGGGCAAGCCAAAGAGAGTGTTTTAGCCATATCACATATCAGCAACCAAGGCCCCTCAGTCCTGGTTTAGCAGGCCAGTGGCACAGTAGGCCAGCTCTGAAGCCTCTAGCCCCAGCACAGAAGGCAAAACTGCCAGCCCCAGAACAATAGCTGTGATTAGGCCATACCACCCCAGTGCAGTGGACAAGCTGCTAGCATTAGAGGTCCTGGTACAGAAGGCCAGTGAAAGGCCCCTGGCCTCCAGTGCAGAAAGATTGGGACAGTGCCCCCAGTACCCCAAGAACAAAAACGAGCAAAAACCAGAAAAGAGCCACGAACATAGAAAACTACTATGGTGACAGGGAAGATCAAAACAAAAACTTGGAAGAGGACAACAGTATAAAAATGCCTACCTACAAAGCCTCAGAGGGGAATATGAATTGGTTTCAAACCTAAAAGCCTTCTTAGAAGAGCTCAAAAAGGATTTTAAAAGTCAAATAAGAAAGGTAGAAGAAAAATGGAGAAAGGAATGAGAGTTATGCAAAAGAGAGTCAACAGCCTGGGAAGAGGACAAAAATTGACTGAAGAAAACAGTTTCTTAAAAAATACATTGGCCAAATGAAAGAAAAAATCCATTGAAGAAAACAACTCCTTCAAAAGTAGAATTGACCAAATGGAAATGGGGGTACAAAAGCTAACCGAAGAAAATAATTCCTTAAAAATTAGAATTGGACAAGTGGAAGCTAATGACTCAGACATCAAGAATCAGTCCAACAAAATCAAAATACTGAAAAACATAGCAAAAAAACGTAAAATACCTAATTGGAAAAAACAACTGACCTGGAAAATAGATCCAGGAGAGATAATTTTATTGCTTGAAAGCTATGATAAAAAAAAAAAAGCCTGAACAGTATGTTTTAAGAAAGTATCAAGGAAAACTGTCTTGTTATCCTAGAACTAGAGGATAAAATAGTCATTGAAAGAATCCTCTGATCACCTCCTGAAAGAGATCCCAAAATGAAACCTCCAAGGAATATTGTAGCCAAATTTCAGAATTATCAAGTCAAGGAGAAAATACTTCAAACAGCCAGAAAGAAACAATTCAAATATCAAGGATCCGCAGTTGGGATTACGTAGGACTTAGCAGCTTCTACATGAAATTATCAGAGGGCTTGGAATATGATATTCTGGAAGGCAAAGGAGGTTGGATTACAACCAGGAATCAACTTCCCAGCAAAATTGAGCAGTGTTTTTCAGGGGAAAAGATGGATATTCAATGAAATGGGAGAATTTCAAACTATCCTGAGGAAAATGCCAGAACTGAACAGAAAATTCAGCCTTCCCTACACTATTATACTGTAGGGAAAGAAGGGAGGGTATGAGCCTTTGAACCATACTCTCGTAGGGTTTGACTCAAAGATGGAACTCAGGGTATCAGAATTTATCTTACCCTCTAGGGAAGTCGAAGGGGAAAGGGAAAAGAAAAGTAGGAGTGGAGCTGATAGAAGCAGGTGAGGGGCAGAAGTAGGAGGGGAAAAGGGAAAGAAAAGGGAAGGAGGGCTGATAGTAGAGGGGGCAGATTGAGGGAGGCAGTGGTCAGAAGTAAAATACTAGTGAGGAGTCAAGGTGAAAGGAGAGAAAGTGTAAATAGGGAAGAATAGGACAGTGGGAAATACACAATTAGCAATCATAACTGTGAATGGAATAAACTCTTCCATAAAATGAAAGTGAACAGCAGAGTGGATTAAAAACCATAATCCTACAATGTGTTGTTTACAAGAAACACATTTGAAGCATAGAGATAGACACAGAATAAAGACTGGAGCAGAGTATATTATGTGTCCGTTGAAGTAAGAAAAAGAAGGAAAAAAAAGTAGGGATAGCAATCCTGATCTCAGAAGAAAAGCAAAAATAGATCTAATTAAAAGAGGATAAGGAAGGAAACTACATCTTGCTAAGAGGTACCATAAACAATGAAGTAATATCAGTACTAAACATATATTCATCAAGTCATATAGCATTCACATTCTTAAAGGAGAAGCTAAATGAGTTATAGGAAGAAATAGACAGCAAAACTATACTGGTGGGGAACCTCAACCTTCCCCTCTCAAAAGTAGTTAAATCTCACCACAAAATAGACAAGAAAGAAGTTAAGGAGGTGAATAGAATTTTAGAAAAATTAGAGATAATAGACCTGTGGAGACAATTTAATTGTGGATAGAAAGGAATGTATGTTTTACTCAGTGGTACATGGCACCTACACAAAAATTGACCGTGTATTAGAGCATAAAAATTTCACAATCAAATGTAGAAAGAAACATTGAATGCATCCTTTTCAGATCATGATGCAATAAAAATTATGGGTAATAAAGAACTAAGGAAAGATAGACTAAAAATTAATTGGAAACTAAATAATTCTAATGAATGACTAGGTCACACAAAATCATAAGAATAATAATTTCATCAAAGAAAAATAATAATGAGACAACGTAACAACATTTCTGGGATGTGGTCAAAGCAGTTCTTAGGGGAAATTTTATATCTCTAAATGCTTACATAAATTAAGTAGAGAAAGAGCAGATTAATGAATTGGGCATGCAACTAAAAAAGTTAGAAAAAGAACATATTAAAGATCCCCAATTAAATACCAAATTAGAAATTTTGAAAATCAAAGGAGAGGTTAATAAAATTGAAAGTAAGGAAATTATTGAACTAATAAATAAAAGTAAGAACTGGCTCATGAAAAAAAATACCAATAAAATAGATAAACCTCTGGTTAATTTGAGTAAAAGAAAGAAGAAAACCAAATTACTGGTGTCAAAAATGAAAAGGGTGTGAAGTGAAAATTAAAGCAATCATTAGGAGCTCTTTTGCCCAACTGTATGCCAATAAATCTGACAATCTAAATGAAAATGGATGTTTATAAAACTTTAAATTGCCCAGATTAACGGAAGAGGAAATAAAATACTTAATTTTATAATCCTCTTTTAGAAAAAGAAATTGAACAAATCATCAATGAACTCCCTAAGAAAAAATCTCCAAGGCTAGATGGATTTACAAGTGAGTTCTGCAAAACACCTAAAGAATAGTTGACTCCAATACTGTATAAGCCATTTGGAAAAATAGATGAAGAAGGAGTCCTTCCAAATTCCTTTTATGACAAAAATGTGGTGCTGATGCCTACACCAGGAAGAGCCAAACCAGAGAGGAAGGGGGAAGGAGTGGAAAGGGGAAAATGTGGAAATCAAAATCTTATAAAAATGAATATTGGAAACTCTACATGTAATTATAGAAAATAGAAAAAGCTTTAAGTTGGAAAAATAAAAAGATTTATGAAAAATAAAAAGATCAAGAAAACAAAAAAGTACTTGTTATTTTAATTCTTGTTATAAAAGTACTTGTTATAGTTAACTTGTAATTAATATGATTAATTTTGATGGGATTTGTCTTCTCATCCCAATTCAAATTTGCATCATCTCAGATTAGTGCAATTATCTCCTAACTGTTCACTTTGCCTTCTTTCTTGTATCCCCAACTTGCTATTAGACATCTCAATTGGATGTTTCTTAGAGACCCAACATGTCCAAAACTGAACTCATTATCTTTTCCCCCAAACTCTCCATTCTTCTTAATTTCCCTGTTATCATCAAAAGTACCCACCATTGTCTCAGTCAGCAAGATTTATAACCTAGATGTTATTCTTGACTCTTCACTCTCCTCTACCCATATTCAGTCAGTTGGTCAAGTGCTATTGTTTTTATCTTCATAACATCTCTCATATATGCTGCCTTTTCTCCTTTTACATTGCTGCCAGCTTTGTGCAAACCCTGATCACCTCACACCTGGATTATTGCAGTAGTCTACTAGTTGGTCTTCTTTACTCAAGTGTCTCCCCACTCCAATTTACCTTCCACTCAGCTAACAGATTGATCTTTCTAAAAGGCAAGGTGACCATGTCACCTTCCACCCCATACTCCATTCACTAAACTCCACTGGCTCCTTATTACCTCCAGGATTATACTATAATTCATATCCTGACACCTTTCTGCTTTCCTGTCTCCTAATACCTTAGTCTACTCCATATATCCTGCAAATCCCCTGAATTTTCTTGAAACAAGACATTGTGTCTTTCAACTTATTTCCACTGGCCTTTCACCCATATATCTTATTTGTACATGGTTGTTTGCATGTTGTCTCTCATTTTAGACCGTGAGCTTTTTTATTTGCTTATTTGCCTTTCTTTATAAAATCAGCACTTAGCATAGTGCCTGGTATGTAGCAGAAGCTTGATAATGCTAGTTGAATGAATGTCTTGCTATACTAAATTCAGCGTTCAGCTTCAGACATTCAGAGTCTTTCCTCAGCTAGCTGCACTTCTAATGTGGTGATTTTCCATTCAAACTTTTCTGTCATGTTCATTCCTGTTTCTATATCTTCTCTTGTGCTTTTTTCCCTTGCTAAAAGGCTTTCTCCCATTCTGCATTCTATGTTTTCCAAAGCCATTTTAATGGAAAACTACTCTCCAATTTAATCCAATTTTCTTTTATAAATCATTTTCTATGTGACAAGTACTATATGAGGTATTAGACATGCAGGAACAGAAATAAAATAGTGCCTGCCCCTGGGTTTACTTTCTATTGGTGAAGTACTATAAACCTACTCCTAATTAATCATAGTCTACAATGGCATTTTCTTTTTTTGAATTCCTGAAATCTTTTGGAATTACCAGACAATGTGGTTTGTGACTATAGTTTTACATTCTATTCTAACAATTTGATGCATGGCCATTTTATTTTCTCAACTAGATGTTCCTTGAGGAAAAGGACTATCTTTTATTTCTTTTTCATCCCTCACAAAGCTAAACAGAGTGATGAACATGTAGTAAAGTACTTAATGCTTGTTTATTATTTAAGCCAATGTTAAAAATTTAAAGTAAAAAATTGAGAACAAATTAAGGGCCACATGGAATTTTTTTCTTCTCTAATTTATATGCCTTTACATATAAATATAAAGCATTTCCAAATTTGCCAGAAAACCTACCTGATTATGCTTACATCATCCTAGAGTGAGGGTTCATGTTTATAAAATCAGCAGGCAAAATGGTCTTTTTTTGAACTCAGAATTCCCAGGGTTAGTGAGCTAATGGCCATTTGTAACACTGCTTTTCATTCTGCCTTTTCTATTGTTGTTAAAAAGTAATTGCATACCTTTTCCGCATTTGCAATATGTCTTTATACCTAATAGTTTTCAGTAGCATATCAGCCTGCTTTCATGTTTTTGTAACCTTTTATTTGAATTGCTTTTCCAGGTGACAACTGAAGTATCCATGTCAAAATATTATAAGTGATTAAATTCAATGATAATTACTCTTGAAACTCTTGAAATATTTATTTAGCTTCTAAGAAATAGCAGTACTTTTGATGTACGTTTTAAAAAATTAATTCTAAAATTACTTTATTTAGTCTGCTATTAAATGATCACAATTATATGTTATTATTATATGATTTAGAAGTAAATACTAGTATTGTGTTACAATTATTAATCAAAGCTTGACAGGGCAGCTAGGTGGCACAGTGGATAGAACACTGGCCCTGAAGTCAGGAGGACCTGAGTTCAAATCTGGCTGCAGACCAAACACTTGACACTTACTTACCTGTGTGACCCTGTGCAAGTCATTTAACCCCAACTGCCTAATTAAAAAAAAAATAAATAAATCTTGACCATCATTATGCGATGTGGGGAGTGGGGCATGTTCTAGATGGCCAAAGTAGATAATGATCATTTTTCTTTTTTTTTATTAGTTTATTTTCATTTATCAATAATCACTTCCATAAGCTTTTGAGTTTTAAATTGTTCTCCTCCTCCCTTCCCACCTCCCTCCCCAAGACAGTGTGCAATCTGATGTAGGCTATACATATACATTCCTATTAAACATATTTTCATGTTAGTGATGTTGTAAGGAAGAATTAGACCCAGTAGGAGGAGCTGCTAGAAAGAGAACAAAAACAAAACAGAAGAAAAAAAAACAGCAAATAATATGCTTCCATTGCATTCAAACTCCATAGTTCTTTCTTTGGATGTGGATAGCATTTTCCATTATGAGACCTTTGGAGATATCTTAGATCCTTGCATTGCTGAGAAGGGCTAAATCTATCAACATTAGTCATCGCACAACATAGCTGTTACTGTGTACGACATATTCCTGGTTCTGCTCACTTCACTCAACATCAGTCCATACAAGTCTTTCCAGGTTCTTCTGTAAATTCATGTACCACAACTTGTTCAGCCATTCCCCAATTGATGGGCATCCCCTCAGTTTCAAATTCTTGGCCACCACAGAAAGAGCTGCTATCAGTATTTTTGTACATGTGAGTCCTTTTCCCATTTGTATGATCTCTTTGGGATACAGCCGTAGAAGTGCTATTGTTGGGCACATTTTTATAGCCCTTTGAGTATAGTTCCAAATTGCTCTCTAAAATGGTTGGATCATTTCACAACTCCACCAGCAATGCATTAGTGTTCCATTTTTCCCACAGATAATGATTATTTTTAAAAAGAATGCCATATTTCACTCAACTATATGGATGCTATTTTTTCTGGTTAAGTAAGGTTGATGAATGAGAAAAATTTGTGTTTCTGAATATTAAATGGAATTTTGGGTGTTCACTAATCTGGTATCCTGGTGAACCAATACCCACTTCCTTTTCTTCTAGTCACTATGAAAATTATTTCCCATTGCTACCTTTCACTCTACTCATCTCTACTTTAATCTTAGATTCTTGTTCATATTTTATGGAAAAAAATGAGGCCATTTTTCACAAGCCACCTCTTCGCATCTCTTCCCTGTCTTCTGTTGCTCACATGCCTTCTGCCATTTTCTTCTTCACCTGTCTCACATAATGAAGTGACCTTACTCCTTACTGAAGTGATCCCATTTCATCTCATCTCCTCTAGTAGATTGCCTCCTTTGTCATCCCCTCTCTGTCACTTTTTCAAACTCTCCTTACTCCAAGCAAACAATGCTCATGTCTCTTCTTTCTTGGAAAAACCCTCTCTTGACCCTTTCATCCTTGTTAACTGTCATCCTATATCTCTTCGGCATCTTGTAGTTAAACTTTGGGTGATTCTCCTTTCTTTTCTCTCACTGTCTTCTTAATCCCTTACAGTTTGGTTTCCAGCCTTATCATTCTGCTCACACTTGACTATCCAAAGTTCCCAGTGATCTCTTAGTTGCTAAGTCCAGTTGCCTTTCCTCAGTCCTCATTCTCTGTGACCACTCTGCAGGTTTTGGCACTGTTGATTACCCTTTGTCAACACGACTTTCTCTCTAGGTTTTCAGTACACAACTCTTTCCTGGTTTTCCTTCTGCTTATCTGACTATTCCTTCACTGTTTTCTTTTCAGGATATTCTATGTCATGCTTTCTAATAATAGGTGTCCCTCAGGGTTCATTCCTGAGCCTTCTTCTCTTCTCCCTCTATCTTCACTTGTTGTTCTCAGCGGCTCCCCTCTCATAATTATGATGATCTCTCTTCATCATAATTACCATCTCTATGCTGATGATTTTCAAATCTTATCTATTCTGCTCCAGCCTCTTTGCTGATCTTTAGTCTTGCATCTCCAGCTGCCATTCAGACATCTAAGGTTGGATGTCTAGTAGACATTTTAAACAAAACATGTCCAAAACACTTGTTATCTTTCCCCTAATCTCCCTTGACCCCTCTTCTTACTTACTGTAGAAAGCAGCACCAGCTTCTCAGTCCCTCAGGTGTGTAGCCTTAGAATAATCCTGTGTTCCTCTCTTTCATCACCCCCATCCAATCTGTTGTCAAGGCCTGTATATTTTACTATTGCAATATCTCTCCAATATGCCCCCTTCTCTCCTCTGATACTGCTTCGGTAATAGTGCAAGGCCTCATCCAAACTCAAACCAGATCTGTTGTAAGAGCCTTCTGGAGGGTGTGCCTGTCTCAAGTCTTTCACCTCTCCAAATCATGCCCCTTTTAGCCACCAAAGTGATTTTCCTAAAGCACAGGTCCAAACATGACATCTCTCTACTCCATAAATTCCATTGACTTTCTTTCCCCTCTACAATCAAATATAAAATTCTCTGTTTGGCATTCACAACTCTTGCATAATCCTACCTCTCCAGTATTCTTACACCTTATTTTCTTTATTTTTTAATTTTTTATTAGCTTATTTTGATTTATCAACAATCATTTCCATAAGTTTTTGAGTTTTAAATTTTCCTCCCCCTCCTTTCTTCCCCTCCCTCCCCAAGAAGGCACACAATCTGATATAGGCTATACATATACATTTCTATTAAACATATTTTCACATTAGTGATGTTGTAAGGAAGAGTTAGAACCAATAGGAGAAACCACCAAAAAGAGGAAACAAAACAAAACAGAAAAAAAAATAGCAAATAGTATGCTTCGATCTGCATTCAAACCCCATAGTTCTTTCTTTGGATGTGGATAGCATTTTACACCTTATTTTCTGCCATGTACTTTTTAATCCAGAGACACTGACCTCCTGGCTGTCCCAAGAATAGGGACGCTGTATCTCTCACCTCTGGGCATTTTCTCTGTCTGGCCTCCTGACTGGAATGCACTCTCTCTGCTCTACATCCTGACTTCCTTGCCTTCCTTTAAGTCCCAACAAAAATCCCATCCTTTACAGGAGGTCTTTCCAAACCTCTCTTAATTCTAGTGCATTATTTCTGTTAATTATTTCCTATTTATCCTGTAAATAGCTTGCTTTGTATATATTTGTTTGCATGTTATATACTTCATTAGATTGAAATCTCCTTGAGGACCAGGACTGCCTTTTGCCTCCTTTTGTTTCCAGCTGTATCCCCTGCACTTAGCAATATTGCTAACACATAGTAGGCATTTTATAAATATAGATTGATTGATTGTTCCTTCACAGTATACATACTTTCATGTCATTCAATTCCATTGTATGCTCTGGAGCACTCACTGAATTGTTAATAAGTGTCATTCATCCTCGATTCCTTCATCTCATTCATTCCATCTTCTGGCACTAATGGATGTTCCTTCCTCCAGACTGCCTCTACCATTCCCCAGCAGCCTGTTCATTCTGAAAGATTATACATTCCTATACATGAAAGATTTGTGTATAGGAATAACCCTCTACCCCTATGGTCTCTTTCTCTGATTGCACGATTCATCTCAGAATGTATTTTAAAGAGGGGCACCATGGCCATCCATGTCTCATTAACTTTGCAGGCTTTACTCAGAACTTCTTCTACTTTTGCTCCTCTCTTTCAGCTCCCAGCTTCTCTTAGCTTTCTTTTATATATTTTCTTCCACCAATAGAATGTAAGTTCCTTGAGGGTAGTGACCATTATATTGCTTGTATTTGTATTTCCAGCACAAAAAGTAAGCTTTTAATAGATATTTGTTGACTGTCTACATCTGTAAAAGAAATCACACAACTCATAACTGGGTTCAGTATAGATTGGTGTAGTTAATCTCATCTGTCCGCTGTTATTAAGCAATCTTTTTATTCTTTAACTGGCTCTCTCTCATATTCCTCCCAGTAGCTATTTCAAACTTTGTTATCTCTTTTCGAGTCCCTTATGATGCTCCCCTTCTCTCTCACCCTCAACTATCTTGGCTGATCATGCTGCTACCTGTTTCACTGAGGAAATCAAAGGCCATGAACCATGAGCTTCTTCATGTCCTGTCTTCTATACCCCTCACAACCCTGGAAGATTCATTCATTGTCTCCTCCTTTTGTCTAGTATCAAAGTAAGGAATGTCTCTTTTTCTTGTCGTGGCTAACGTATTTGTCCCCCTAATATTTCCTCTATGACTCTGACCCAATGATAATGTCCTTCCTCTTTTGTTGCTGACCATTTTTATTGCTCACTTTCCTTCTGTATACAAACTTAGTTGCCTACAATCCTTAAAAATTCTTCACTTAACCCTATTATCCCCTCAAGGAATTATCTTAAATTTCTCCTCCCTTCCCTACTAAATGCCTAGAAAGTAATGATTTAAGATCATTCATTGACTTCACTTCCTATCTCCTACTCACTTCTCATTCCCTTGAATCATGGCTTTGTCTCTTTAACACTCAACTGAAACTTCTCTCTAGAAAGTTGTCGTTAATCTGTTAATTGCTAAAGAAAATTTATTTTTATTAGCCCTCATCCTCCTTAGTAGACTTTGACTCTGATTCTCACCCCTGCATTTGGTGTTTTGTTCTCTTTGTTTTCTTTGTTTTGTTTTTTTGTTGTTGTTTTTTTTTAGGCAATTGGGGTTAAGTGACTTGCCCAGGGTCACACAGCTGGTAAGTGTCAAGTGTTTGGTCTGAGGCGGGATTTGAACTCAGATCCTCCTGACTTCAGGGCCCATGCTCTATCCACTGCGCCACCTAGCTGCCCCTTCTCTTCGTATTCATGACAAAAATTTGACTCTTTTTCTACCTGTCTGATAGATGAACTATCATTTATGTCCTTACCTTTTTCCATAGCTGTTTCTAAGAACTCAGTCCTAGGCCCTTTTCTCTGTAAGCTGGATGATTTCATTGGCCCTTAGAGGTTCAATTATCTTATCTGTAAATGACCAACAAATTATGTATTAAATTCTCTCTCCTGAATTCCTGTTCTCTAACACCTACTAGATATCTTTACAAGTCTGTCAAACTCAACTTGTCCAAAAGAACAGCTCATCTTTCCTTTTGATTCTGCCGATCAAAATTTGTTTTTGTTGGCAGCCATCTTCTGAGTCATTTACTTTCCTGTTTTCACAGTCATCTTCAATTTCTCTCTTCATCATATTACAATCAAATGTCAGATTTTATCAATTTAATTTCATGTATCACATCATTCCCTCATTTTCCTCTTAGTGATCATCCTAGTCTCTTGTCTTCATCATTTTCTGTATAAGCTATTATTCTCTGAATTGATCTCCCATCTTCTATTCTCCTAACTTTAACCAGTCTTCACACACCAGAAAGTATAATCTTTCTATGGTATAGATTAGCTAGGGGTGGGGAACCTGCAGCCTCCAGGCCACATGTGGCCCTCTAGATCCTTCAGTGTGGCCCTTTGACTGAATCCAAACTTCACAGAACAAAGGATTTAACCATATCATTCCCCTGATCAAATGCCTTTAGCGGTTCTCTGTTGTACCCAGAGTAAATGAGGAAGGGCTTAGTATTCACAATCTGGCTTTAAATCTTGCCTCATGTTCCTTCCATCCATGTATTCCACATTCTACTCAAACCAGACTTGCAGATCTTCTGACTTCTCCCAATTCTAAATGTGCCATCTCCTTCTATATGTTTATATAAGCTATCCAACAGTACCCTCACTCTTCTTCTCTACCCCTTAAAATTCTTCTTTTCCTTTAGGTTTCAGTTCAGTTGTCTATTGAACTGAGTGAAGTCTTCACAAATAAATGTTCTCTCTCTTAATATACCTCATATTTACATCTGGGTATGTATAAGGGCAGAGACTTTTATTTTTGTCCTTGTATTCACTGAAACATAATGCCTAATGCATAGTAAGTACTTAACATTTTTTTTCTTGATTGAAGTTAACAGTCATAGTGGAGGAGAAATATGTATCATAAGACAATTCATTTTAGTTATAAGTATTTTTCTATTTTGTTTTAACTAGATACTTAAAGAATTTAAAGATGAAGACTGGAATATGGGAAACATTGTACATACCCTCATAAACAGGCGTTACCTTGAAAAGTGTATTGCATATGCAGAGAGTCATGATCAGGTAAAACAAATATTTGTAATGATATATGTAAATCCATTATTCAACTCTTTTCTGGGTATTTCTTTTAGAAATTTAGCTATAACTGAAATATGTTTACTTAGCATAATTATCTAAATGTGAAAATATAACATTATTTTATTTTTTGTAATTTTTAGAACTTATCTCCTTACATTATTTATATATTCCATTTCCCTACCTGGGAATACCCCCATCCTGGGGTATAGTATGCTTGTTTTGACAAAAGCTATACTGATATATATTCCAATGTTACATGTCGAAACTATTATTAAAACTCTTTTTGTGTGAATTTGACTTAAAAATTTAGTCTCAAAAAGTCCATTTTGATTAATATGGTGATAAAATTAACTAGTATCCTTAATATTCTCATTTATGACATGTCAACATGTGTTCTGATTTCAGTTATCTTTATTTCTGTGTAAAGTGAGCCAGTTTGGACTCAGTGATTTCTAAAGCTCCTTCCATCTCTAAATTACATAATCCTATAAGTAGAAAATTGTTAGAATAAATCAGTTTTGGGAAATTGTTGTATAACTTTCAGTAACTCAGATAAGTGGAACAAGTTCCAGTCATAGAAGATCTGCTCTCAAAATGGCTAGGTGAATGATTATCTAAACCTGGTTATCCTAGTTATCCTTCATCAGCTCAAAAGAGTCCCTCTTTCCTCATGAATAAATTTTAAAAAATTAAATAAAGGAAAAAGAGAAAAAGTAGGGAAAGGATAGAAATTTTCATGAGCAAAACCTCAAAAAAAATGTAGAAATACTGAAGATATGAGTGTACAAAAAAAGAGCTATTAATATAGTGGGTACCGTGGTGTAAAAGAAAGCAAGGACATATCTTCAGATGAAAGGATTAGTACTGCAATACCAACTGGACTATCAAAAATGAGAACTAAACTACTATAGGAACTCATAGAATTATTTAGAAGCTTGCAATGTACAAAGATGAAGTGTTCACATTCTAATAGTGGGAGAAGAAACAGATGTCCCTTAAAAATCTAATGGCAATAGGGGTCATAAAGGGATTTAAATAAGACTAGGGGACCTGGAAATTGTTTTATTAAGTTTTGATTAACTTAAGAGAAGAAAGAAAAAGTAAGGAAAAAAGAACACATTAGAGAATAGAGGAAGAGGAAGGGTATGGAATTTACTATCTTACATTTTCAGGGTATTCAAGAAGACTATATAAACCCTATATATACTTTATATATACATATATGTGTGTATATAAATAAACTAGAGGAAGGGCTGAGGGAGCAGGTTATGACTTGAACCATACTTTCATCTGAGGCAGACAAAGGAGGATAGAATACGTACCTACACGTCACCCACACACACACACACACACACACACACACACACACACACACACACAC
>NW_020954583.1:11335434-11742910 GCF_900497805.2 Vombatus ursinus
CACACACACACACACACACACACACACACACACACACACACACACACCCCCCCCCAATAATGAAATACATTCAACTCAACAAAGAAACAGAAGAAAACTCAGGGAAGGGGTGGGGAATGAGAGGAAGGGTAGATTCAAGGAGGAATCAGTCATGATGAATCTTGAAAAGTTTAAAATGAAAGAAAACTTAAAAACTTTTTAATAAGGGAGCTTGTGACTTTAAGGGAGGAAGGGCGGGCAAGTGGAAAGCAGATTTCAAGTAGAGATCACTAGTGCTGAGCACTATCCCTTCTCACCAAAGAAACTAAAAAGTATAAAAGAGGGTGGAGGGAAACAAGCTATAGGAATTTGGGACCTCAACTGTATATATAAATGAAGAAATGATGGAATGAAAAAAGTTAAGTATTTACTATGTACTATATGTTGGTCCAAGTGCTGAGCATACAGGTAAGAAACAGAAAGTCTTTGTACTCAAGAAGCTTATATTCAAATAGGGAGAGCCAACATATGTAGGAGATTTTAGCTGTGAGTGATATAGAAAGATCTCATGGTTTGAGGGTACAATTAAATTAGATTAAATTAGGGTACAACTAAATTAAGATTGTCTCCATCAGGATATGAGAGAGTTAGTGGCTGAAGTAATAACAGTGGTTTGACTAGCCTGGCTTGTGTGATCCCTGTCTCTCACTCCAGGTGACGTATTGCCTCAGATTTCTTGTCCTGTTGATGGGAGTTAGTAATTTGTATTGGTAAAGTAACTAACAATAAATAAATAAAAAATAATAGAAGTTAAGGGCCTAAAGAGAATTTTAGAAAAGTTAGGTTTGATAGATCTCTAACATTTAATGAATGGAAAAAGAAAGGAGGTATAGATAAATCTAAGAATTATATGGCACCATTACAAAAATTGGCAGTCTGTAATCTTACATCATAAAAATCACTAAACAGCTGTAGAAAAGCAGAAATTGTGAATACATCCTTCACTAAACAAAATAAAATAATAATCATATTCAGTAAAAGGCCAGGAGGCGGAGCCAAGATGGTGGAGTAATGGCAGGGATTATTCCTGAGCTCTCTCCCAACCTCTCCAAATACCTTTAAAAAATGACTCTAAACAAATTCTAGAGTAGCAGAACCCACAAAAAAAGATGGAGTGAAACAAATTTCTGATCTAAAACAACGTGGAAGGTCGACAGAAAAAGTCTGTTGTACCAGAGTGAATGAGGAGCGCAGTCTAGTGCAGGCCACACTAGCATAGACTGGACCTCAGCAAACCCAGAGCAGGCCTTGGGACAACTGAATCAGTGGCAGCAGTGGCAGTTTCCAGACCTCTCCCATCCTACAGAAGCCAAAGACAACTTGGAAGGTCAGCAGGAAAGGTCTGTCACACCTGGTTGAGAGTGGAGTGCAGTCTAGGGCAGCATTCACCAGCACAGCTGAAGCCCCAGCAAACCAGGAGCAGGCATTGGGAATGAGCCGTGGCAGCAGCAGTGGCTGCTTCCAGAGCTCTCATCCCACAGATGGTAAGGGGGTCAAAAAACGGGTCAGAAGGAGATTACAGGGGTCTTTTTGCTAGCATTGGGGCAGGACTCTGTTGCTTTGCCCATACTTGGATCTGAGTCACAGTTCTGACTTAAAGTCCCAGAGTGAGGAGGAGTACTAACACACAAGAACTTGTGGCCACAGTGAAGAGGAAACCCTCCTCACAGTTCCAGGGCAGAAAAGAGTGCTTATGGTTGCTGACAAACCAGAGCACAGGCCAAGAGAGTAGCAAACACCTCTCCTTAGATCATAACACCTTGGAAGAACTGAAAACTTACAGGTCCCTAGAAGTATCTCTGACAACAGTTGCACAAAACCCCTGTAGCTTGGGACAGTGTACCTTCCACCGTGGAAGCAGAGCCCTACTTTAACAAACAGTTAAAAGTCAAGTAATTAGCTCAGAAAATGATCCAACAACAGAAAAAGAAAAACAAAAAACCCAAAACTCTTGACTATTGAAAGTTACTATGGTGACAAGGAAGATCAAAACACACTCAGAAGAAGAAAACAAAGTCAAAGCTCTTACATCCAAGGTCTCCAAGAAAAATATGAATTGGTCTCAGGCCATGGAAGAGCCCAAAAAGGATTTTGAAAATCAGATAAGGGAGGTAGAGGAAAAATTGGGAAGAGAAATAAGAGTGATTCAAGAAAATCATGAAAAGATACATTCTGGGGGGCGGAGCCAAGATGACAGAGTAAAAGCAGTGACTTGCTTGAGCTCTCCCACAAACCCTTCCAAATACCTATAAAAAATGGCTCTAGACAAATTCTAAAGCAGCAGAACCCACAAAAAGACAGAGTGAAACAAATTTCCAGCCCAAGACAGCCTGGATGGTTGATTGGAAAGGTATATCATGCTGGGCGTGAAGAGGAGCACAGTTTGGCGTGGGCACGCAGGCCGCAGTAACCCTGGAGCAGGCCTCAGAAGACTGAATCATGGGCAGCTGTGGTGGTTTCCAGACTTCTCAACCCATGAACGCCAAAGACAACTTAGAAAATCAGTGGGAAAAGTGTGTCTGCCGTGAGAGAGAGAAGCCGGTGGTCTCAGCTACAGTCCTGAGCTCGGCCCAGGGCAGCAGCTGCCCCCTGAGCTTCTGGCCCACAAACTGAGGGGGAATCAAGTAGCTGATCAGAGAGGGATTGCAGGGATCTCTTTGCTGGTGCAGGATTCTCTTACTTTGCCCATGCATGCATCTGGGTCATGGTTCTGGGTGGTGGTCCTGGGGTGAGGAGGAGCACTGGCGTGGTGGAGCTTGTAGTGACTGTGGAGAAGAAACCCTCCTCACAGTTCCAAGACAGAAAAGAGTGCTCATAGACCAGAGCACAGACCAGGAAAGGAGTAAACAGCTCGCCCTTGATCATAGCACCTTGGAAGAACTGAAAATTAACAGGTCCCTAGAAATATCTCTGAAAACAGCTGCACAAAACCCCTGAAGCTTGGGACAGTACATTCTCCACACTAGAAACAGACTCCTACCTTAACAGAGTCTATAACTCAAGTAATTGGCTGGGATCATGAGCAAGCAGCACAAAAAGAGTCAGACTATATTATCTTTGATGACAAAGAAGATCAAAACATACAACCAGAAGAAGACAACGAAACCAAAGTTCCTACATCCAAAGCCTCCAAGAAAAATATGAATCAATCCCAGGCCATGGAAGAGCTCAAAAAGGATTTTGAAAAGCAAGTAAGAGGAGTAGAGGAAAAACTGAGAGGGATGCTAAAGGAGACCCAAAAAAATACTGAAGAAAATAGCATCTTAAAAAATAGCCTAACTCAAATGGCAAAAGAGGTCCAAAAAGCTAATGAGGGAGAAGAATGCCCTGAAAAGCAAAATTGGCCAAATGGAAAAGGAAGTCCAAAAGCTTACTAAAGAAAATACTTTCCTTAAAAATTAGAATGGAGAAATTGGAAGATAGGGACAATTTGAGAAATCAGGGCATTGTAACACTAATCCAAAGGAATGAAAAAATAGAAGAGAATGTGAAATATCTCATTGGAAAAACAACTGACTTGGAAAAATAATCCAGAAGAGAGAACTTAAAAATTATTGGACTGTCTGAAAGCCATGATCAAAAAAAGAGCCTAGACATCATCTTTCAAGAAATTATCCAGGAAAACTGCCCTGATATTTTAGAATCACAGGGCAAAATAGAAATTGAAAGACTCCACCAATCACCTCCTGAAAGAGATCCCCAAAGGAAAACTCCTAGGAATGTTGTAGCGAGATTCCAGAATTCCCAGGTCAAGGAAAGAATATTGCAAGCAACCAGAAAGAAACAATTCAATTTTGTGGAAACACAATCAGGATAATACAAGATTTAGCAGCTTCTACATTAAGGGTCAAGAGGGCATGGAGTGTGATATTCCAGAGGGCAAAGGTAGGACTACAACCTAGAATCACCTAACGAGCAAAACTGAGTATACTCCTTCAGGGTAAAAAATGGTCATTCAGTGAAATAGGGGACTTTCAAGCATTCCTGTGGAAAAAACCAGAGTTAAATAGAAAATTTGACCTTCAAATGCAAGACTCAAGTGAAACATGGAAGAGGTAAACAGGAAAGAGAAATCATAAGAGACTTATTAAGATTGAACTGTTTACATTCCTGCAGGGAAAGATGATATTTGTAACTCATGAGTCCTTTGTCAGTGTTAGGGTAATGGGAGGGAAAAAAATTATAAGTTTGTATAGATAGATAGAGGGCACAGGGTGAGTTGAAGATGAAGGGGTGATATCTGGAAAATAAAATTAAGCGGTGGGAGAAGATTATACTGGGAAAAGGAGAAAGGGAGGTAATGAGGTAAAATATCTTACATGAAACAGACAAGAAAAGGCTTTTACAGTGGAGTGGAAATGGGGAAAGGTGAGAGGGAATGAATGAATCTTACTCGTAGGATTTGTCTTAAGGAGGGAATAACATACAAAATGGGGTATGGAAATCTATCTTACCCTACAGGAAAATAAGGGGGGAAGGGGACAAGAGAGCAGGGGGTTGATAGAGGGGAGGGCAGATTGAGGGAGGGGATAATCAAAAGCAAACACTTTTGAGGAGGGATAGGGTCAAAAAAATTAAAAAGTAGGGGGTAGGATAGGATGAAGGGAAATATAGTTAGTTTTTCACAACATGAGTACTATGGAAGTGTTTGACACGACTATACATCTATAACCTGTATCAAAATGCTTGCCTTTTCAATGAGGGTGGGTGGGGAGGGAGGAAGGGAGAAAATTTGGAACCCAAAGTTTTAAAAACACATGTTAAAAATAAAAATTAAAAAAAAAAGAAAATCATGAAAAAAAATACTGAAGGAAACAGCAGCTTAAAAAACAGCTTAGGCCAAATGGTAAAAGAGGTCCAAAAAGGCAATTAGGAGAAGAATGCCTTAAAATTAGAATTGGCCAAATGGAAAAGGAGAGCCAAAAGCTTACTGAAGAAAGTATTTCCTTAAAAATTAAAATGGAGCAAATGGAAGGTATTGACTCTATGAGAAATCAGGAAACAATAAAACAGAACTAAAAGAATGCAAAAACAGAAAACAGTGTGAAATATCTCATTAGAAAAATCTGGAAAATAGATCCAGGAGATATAATTTAAAAATTTTTGGACTACCTGAAAGCCATGATCAAAAAAAGAGCCTAGATATCATCTTTCAAGAAGTTATCAGGGAAAACTGCCCTGATATTCTCGAACCAGATTAAATAGAAATTGAAAGAATCCACTGATCGCCTCCTGAAAGAGATCCCAAAATGAAAACTCGTAGGAATATTATAGCCAAATTCCAGAGTTCCTAGGTCAAGGAGAAAATATTGCAAGCATCCAGAAAGAAACAATTCAAGTTTCATGAAGCCACAGTCAGGATAACATAAGATTTAGCAGCTTCTACATTAAAGAATCATAGGGCTTCGAATAGGATATTCTGGAGGTCAAAGGAGCTAGGATTACAACCAAAAATTACCTACCCAGCAAAACTGAGTATTATCCTTCAGGGGAAAAATGGACATTCAGTGAGATAGAGGACTTTAAAGCATTTTTGGTGGAAATCAAGAGCAGAACTGAATAGAAAATTTGACTTTCAAATGTAAGACTCAAGAGAAGCATAACAAGGTCAACAGGAAAGGGAAATCATAAGGGAATAAGGTTAAACTGTTTATATTTCTGCATGGGAAGATGATACTTGTAACTCATAAGAACTTTCTTACTATGACTGCAGATAGATGGAGTATATATAGACGGAAGTCACAGGTGTAGGCTGAATATGAAGGGATGATATCTAAAAATAAAATTAAGGGGTGTGAGAAAGGAATGTACTGGGAGAAAAGGGAGGGGTGAGATAGAATGGGGTAAATTATCTCAGAAAACAAGCAAGAAAAAGCTTTTATAGTGGAGGGGAAGAAGTTGGAGGTAAGGGGGAGTGAGTGAACCTTACTCTCTTCAGAATTGGCTCAAAGAGCTTATCCTACAGGACGGTAGAAGAGGAAGGAGATTAAAAGAGAGAGATGATAGAAAGGAGGGCAGATTGGGGGAGAGGTAATCAGAATTAAAACACTTTTAAGGAGGGGCAGAGTGAAAGAAGAGAGAATAGAATAAATGGAGACGGGGAATAGGATAAAGGGAAATACAGTTAGCAATAGTAACTGTGAAAAAAAATTTAAAGCAAGTTTCTTTGATAAAGGCCTCATTTCTCAAACATAGTCAAATTAATAAAAAAAAAAATAAGAGCCATTCCCCAATCGATGAATGATCAAAAGATATGATCACATTCCAGGTGAAGTAATCAAAGCCATCTATGGCCATATGAAAAAAAATACTCTAAATCACTACTGATTGGAGAAATGCAAATTAAAATAACTCTGAGGTACTACTTTGTACCTATTAGATTGACTAATAGGACAGAAAAGGTAAATGACAAATGTGGGAGGGGATAGGAGAAAAAGGAAACTTTATTGCACTGTTGGTGGAGTTGTGAACTAATTCAACTATTCTGTGGAGCAATTTGGAACTATGCCCAAAGGACTATAAAACCATGCATACCCTTTAACCTAGCAGTACCACTAATAGGTCTGTATCCCAAAAAAGATGAAAAACCAAAAGGCAAAGGACCTATATGTACAAAATTATTTATAGCAGCTGTTTTTTGGGGGTAAAGAATCAGAAGTTGAAGGGGTGCCCATTAATTGAGAATGACTGAATAAGTTGTGGTATATGACTATGATGGAATATTATTGTACTATAAGAAATGATGGGCAGGATGCTCTCAGAAAAACCTCTCATGGGCTGATGCAAAGTAAAATGTACTGTGTACAAGGTAACAGCAATATTGTACGATGATCAGTTATGAATGGTTTAGCTATTCTCAGCAATACAATAATCCAAGAGAACTCTGAAAGGCATATGATGAAAAATGCTATCCATCCCTAGAGAAAGAACTGATGGTGTCACAATACAGATTGAAGCATACTTTTTTTTTCACTTTATTTTTCTTGAGGTTCTTTATTTTCTTGTTTATGTTTTCTTTCACAACATGATTATATATATCTTATATCAAATTGCTTGCCTTCTCAATGGGATGGGAGGTAGGGAGGGAGGGAAGGGAGAAAATTTGGAACTCAAAGTTTCAAAAAAGGATTGTATTTATGAATAAATTCTATAACATTCAAAGAATAATTACTTTCAGTATTATTTAAACTTGAATAAAAATAGGAAAAGAAAAGATCCTGCCAAATTCCTTCTTTAATCCAAATATCATCTTAATGTTTCAACCATGGAGAGACAAAATTGTGAAAAAACAACCATTATCTCTAATTAATGTCAATTCAAATATATTAATTAAAATATTAGGTATCTACAACACATCAGAAAAGTTACATACCTTAATAGAGTTATACAGGAACACCAGGTTAGGTCAGTTTTAGGAAATGCTAAACATACTATTCTTTATTAATAACCAAAGTTATTTGAAAAGATTAAATCAATAAATATAGGGAAAAACTTAAAAGAAAACTATTTCTGCTAAGAAAAATTAACATTGGAAGAAATTGGCCTTTTTATTAACATGGTAAAGAGTATGTATCTAAAACCAAGAGCCAACATTACATGTGGAAAAAGTAGAGTCCTTTTCAGTAGGTTCAGGGGGTAAAACAAAGCTGTCTATTATCACTGTTTTTTTTAGTGCTAGAAATTCAAATTAGTGCAATAAAATGAAAAAATAAATCCAAGGAATAATCATAAATGATGAAGAAATGAAATTATGGAAAATTACAATTTTTTGCCGATGATATATTGGTCTACTTAATGATCTTTAGAAAGTTAATTAAAAATAATTGGAATAATGACTTCAGTGAATTATCAGGATATAAAATATGCCCACACAAATTATTAGCCTTTCTGTATATCTAGCCAGAAAGATAAAAAAATCATTCAAATTATATCTAGAATATTTTTAAAAATTATAATTTGGGTCAACCTACTACGGCTCATAAATCTCTCCCATGTGTTCCTTTCTCTCCTCTGATACTGCCAATACCGTTTAAGTTAACTTATTTATTTTGTGGTATACCAATCAAACTACCAAAGGATTATATTAATAAACTAGGGAAAAAATTCATCTGAAACACAAAAGGCCAAGAATCTCAATGGAAATAATGGGGGGGAAAAAGTGGACCAGAAGGAGTCTTAATAGTACTATTTAAAAAACTTTGTTCAGTAAGTAGGTAAGTATGTAGGAATGTAGAAAGATAAATAGATAGATAGATAGATAGATAGTGATTATCTGTTTACTTTCAAACCAAAGTTTTGCCCTCTGCAATCTCAGTATAGTGTTTCTAGTTCTAACCTTTGGGACCAACCAGAGCAATTCTAATCTTCTTCCATTTGATTATTTGGAATACTTCCAGTGAGATAGTTCATATTTTCTTCTATTGTTTCCTTCTTTTGATTTTGTTTTATTGTTTCTTGATGTCTCATGGAGTCATTAACTTCCACTTGCCCAATTCTAATTTTTAAGGAATCAGTTTCTTCAGTGAGCTTTTCTACCAATTTTTCCTTTCATCATTTCTACTTTTTAAGGAGTTCTTTTCTTCATTGAATTTTTGTATGTCTTTTTTCATTTGACCAATTCTGCTTTTTAAGGAATTTTTCTTTTTAGTGAATTTTTGTGCGTCTTTTACAATTGGTCCCATTCTATTTTTTAAGATTTTTAAAATTTTTTTTTTTTTGTGTGTGTGTGTGTCTCCTTTACCAAGCTGTTAACTCTTTTTTCATTATTTTCTTACATCACTCTAATTTCTTTTCCAAATTTATATTTGCTTCTCTTATTTGATTTTCAAAGTCTTTTTTCAGTTGTTCAGGAAGTCTTTGGGGCCTGAGACCAATTCATGATTTTCTTTCACACTTTGGGTCTAGCAGTTTGGATTTAATTGTCTTCTCCTAGGTTTGTGTTTTGATCTTCCCTGTCACCTGTAACTTTCTGTGGTCAGTTTTTTGTGTGTTTGTTTATATTGTTGTTGTTCATTTTTCTAGCCTATTTCTTGATTTTTAATTTTTTGTTAAATTTGGACTCTTTTTCTCTGTGGAGAGGAGCACTGTCCCAAGTTTCAGGTTTTTCATGCTATTGTTTTCAGAGCTAATTCTGGGGTCCTGTAAGTTTTGTTTCTACTAAGGTGGTATAATGTAAGGAGAGGTGTGGTCAGTGCCCTACTGGCCCGTGCTCTGGTCTGTGAGTGACCATAAGCACTCTTTTCTTCCCTGGACCTATAATCAGGATCCCCTCTCTCCAGTGGCTGCATGCTATAGTGTGCTAGTGCTCCTCCTCATCCTGGAACTCTGATCTGGGTCTGTGACCCAGATCCCTGTTTGGGCAATATAAGAAAGTCCTGCACCTAGTACTGGCAAAGGGTTCTCTGTAATCTCCTTCTAACTACTTGTCTGCTCCCCTTATGGTCTATAAACTATGAGCTCTGGAAGTCATTGCCGTTGATTCAGTCAGCCCTCCCAAGGCCTACTGCTGGCTGGCGTATAGCCTGCACTGGCCAGTTCCAGTCACTTCACTCTCCTGTTATCCCTCCTCTGAATGCTTTAGATGAAGCCCACAATACTCCAGATATGATATGACCAAGGCAGAGTACCGGGGTACTATGACCTCTCTTGTCTTGACAAGAGATGATGATATAGTCTAAGACTGTATGGTTCAGGTAAACTCTAGGGGAGAGTGTTCCTTCCTTATTCCAACATTCATTCATTCTGACTGACAAGTTGGAACCCTAGATCTAGGCTGTTAAGGGCAAACTTTTCCCTATTTTCTAGGGTTGCCCCTAAGATAGTTGGGGATATTTTTCTAATACATTTGGCTTGGGCCTCTATTCCACTGTATTTTTCTTGTGGTTGTCAGTTGATTATCAATTAGCTCCACTTAATTAGCTTTTAAAAAGATATATTTACTAAAGTGCTACAGTAAGAATAATTGGTATAAACATTAACCCCCAAATTCTATGACACACTGTCACCAGTACATTTTTACACTTAGTCTAAATTCTCTGATTGATTGGTTGATTTGATTGAATTATTGATACATGTTCTTACTGCATTAAGGTATCATTTATTTTAAATGGACTGGGGTGATTTGCTTGTTTTACTTAATCAAGCCAACCCTTTGAATTGAGTTGATATTTTGCTTGCTTACTCAATAGTAATAGTAATAATAATAGTAATGGTAGCTGAATTTATATAATGCTTACAATGTGCCAGGCATTGTGAGAAGCACTTTACAGTTATTATTTCATTTTATTCTCACAACCCAGGGAAGAAGGTATTATTAACCACATTTTACAGATGAGGGAGGACACATTTTACAGAAGTTTAGTGACTTGCCCAGGGTCATACAGCTACTAAGTATCCAATGCCAGAATTTAACTCAGACCTTCCTAATGCCAGGCCTGAGTTTCTATCCACTGTGCCAAATTTGTTCTTGATAATGTTCATGTGTTTTATTTACATAGTTACAGTGTCCAATATAAAATCTTAACATGGTTATTCTCTCTGCTACTGGAGATACTTCAAGGACTTTAAACTGTTGCAACTGTGGTATTGTGTTCCAACGACCATCAGCCCCTTACAAATAATGTAACCCTGGGCACGTTAAAGGATCACAGAATATTAGAACTGGAAGGGACTTTAGAGATGATCTAGTCAAGTTCCTCGATTTTGCAAATAAGTAAACTCAGGCCCAGAAGAGTTAACTGATTTATCCAAAGTTGTATATCTAGGAAGTATCAGCCTCAGGTCTTAGAATTCCAAGTCCGTTACTATTTCCACTATACTTGTCACTTATCTGCTCTGAGTTCATTTCTTCTCTTGTAAAGTGGGACTGATAGATGCTTCTAACAATACCTTTTTCACAGTATGATTGTGAGGAAAACACTTTGTAAATTGTAAAACAGTATGTAAATGTGAGCTTAAAGACTTATTCATTGTTAACCTAAACAGCATAAGTAGAAAATAAGTTTGCTTCCTCTCCTCCTCAAAATCATGATATATTCTAAAACAGTTAAAATTATTTTAATCACATAAGTCACTTTTCCACTATATTAGCACAAATAATATAAAATTGACTTCTTCCTCCAGTTAGTGTCATTATTCATATCTATTGATTATGTATATTTCAGAAAATGTGACACATCTTTTCTAATTATCTGCACATGCTTCTGTAGGAATGATGGATAACGGTGAATCGGTCTTAAGATTTTTTATGGAATTAAACATTGTCTTGAAAATAAATCTGTCACCTTCTAAAACTGGATTATTAGCTCACATTCTCCCAAGAAAATATTTGCAGAATAAGAAATTCATTTTTCCTCACCTAATCTGTTTACCCTAGAGAAGGCAATATCTGTTTGTAAGTTTGGTTCAAATTATAATTGTTTGTAATACATTTTATATTTTATTTGTTCCCATGTTTTTTTTATTGCTATAGGCTCTTGTTGGTGATAAGTCCCTGGCATTCAGGTTGATGGATGCAGAAATGTATACAAACATGAGTGTGCTGTCCCCTCTCACTCTAGTTATTGATCGTGGAATACAACTTCATAAAATGATTCGTCTCATTACTCATGCTCTTGGAGGAGAAGGCTATCTGAACTTTATGGGTAAGTGTGTCTTATCCATATTAAATATTAATTTCAGGTAAATAAAATGAAACATTTAATATGATTATGTTCTATTCAATATAACAAATCAGTATTTATATAAACCTTTTCAGAGTATCAAATTGGAAAATATGAAATTAAAATTCCATTTTTATAATTGCATATGGCATAATTTATGAAAGGAAAATAATACAAAAATATTGTTTTCCTTATAAAATATTTAAAGAAATTCTAAGGGACTACTTGCATTATTTTCTTGTCCTTGATCTTTGTTGTTATGACATTTTTGGAGTAGGTAGGTTGTCAATTACAAATCAAAATATTTTTGTAGTTTCAATAATATTCATTATAGGAGAATTTGCCACATGAAAAATATATAGAAATAAGTATTACAAAATTAATAATTTTCAGTTCTCTTAGAATTTATTACAGATTTAAGGTATAATTGACAAAGAACAGATCTTTCATAAAATATAAGTTTTCTTTTTTGGGGAAAAAGATAAAGTTTTTTGGGATAAAAAGATAATGAAACAAATTCATTTACTTTAGTGTCCTCATCGTGGTGAAAAATTGATCCAGAGAGGTTGAGTGATTTGTCCATGTAAACTGGTGATGAGTTATTTACTTAAAAAAGAGTAAAAAATGTTTGAGAAGTATATCAGTTAAAGTGACTCTTGTCAGAATAACTTTGTATGATAAAATTAAATGCACTTTATTTGAACTTCAAGTAATTTTTTTAGTTTTAGGGCCCTGAGAAAAAGAAATGGTTCAGTTGTACAGTTTTCTGATAAATAAAAGGGATTAGCATTAAACAAGATTCTTATATAAGGCTTTGAGAGAGGAACGGTCTTGTTTGTCTTAATATCCCCCGTAGCTCTCTAGCACCAGATCCTATACATAATAGACAATTGATAAATATTTTCTAAAAGGAATGAATGAATGAAGAATGCGTTATCTCTTTATTTCTTCCTAGGAAAGCCTCAGAGGTAAGCAAAGTCTTCTGGGCATGTTTTTAATTTAATAAGTTTTGTAAGAGAGCAAGTGCTTACACCTCTACCTAGTAATAAAAAAGATTTGTGTGAACTAAGCCTATTTAGTAGAAAATATGTATCTCTGGTGATCAATAAAAAGCAAAACAGTCAGTGGCCCTTATTGTGCCATATTCCAAACAACCTCCAAGTTTATCTCTTTTGTTTCATGTAAGACTCAAAATATTTCACTAACATTGAGTATTAAGAACTGTAATTATTACTGTTCTGGAAGACTCCAACAAATATACAAAATTGAACATATAAAAATTATGGCTCTAAATAATGTTAATTATTTCTGTAATCAATAAATAAAACCAGAAGTAAAAGATGTAGATCATTAAATCATTTTACAATTGTTACTGAGTTATTATTGATTTGCACTTAGGTTTGATTGCCTTTTGTATTTAATAGACTCATTACAGTCATATCTTAAAATATTGACATCCTAGATATTGTTCATATATCATTATTATGTAATTTATCTCCACCATCATCATAATTATGATCACTTTTCACCATGTAAATATGAGTCTCTTTATGTGTACATAATACACATAAATTAAATGAAAAAGTAAAACAAAAATCAATTCTCCACATTTATGATTCTCCATATATTTGGCATTTCATAGACAAAACTTCTATAAGTTCTTAATGCACCTTGAGACTGAGAATTTTGGGGTAAAATTTCATTTCTGTAGCCCAGGGTCATTTTTCCACTTCCATACATTATACTCAAGTTAAGATTGGTGCTGACAAATAGTTTGTTAAAATAGCAAAAACGGGGCGGGGGGGGCAGCTAGGTGGCGCAGTGGATAGAGCACTGGCCCTGAAGTCAGGAGGACCTGAGTTCAAATTTGGCCTCAGACCAAACACTTGACACTTACTAGCTGTGTGACCCTGGGCAAGTCACTTAACCCCCATTGCCTTAAAAAAATAGATAAATAAAATAAAATAGCAAAAATGATCCTACTACCCTCCAGCTTATGATGAGCTTGATGGAGTTGAGAAGTATATAATGAATGACTCATTTTACAGTGACCAAAGTGAATTTTCATTACTGATTTGTCACTTATTTATAGAATCTATCTTGTCTTTAAAATATGTCAGTTTAAAACCTTCTTGATGTTTTGACTTCTACAAGTAGGTAGGTTGAAATAGAACAGTTAAGAAGTATTTTTTTCCTCTTATCAAACCTAAATCTCCTTGTGAATCCCCTCACTGAAACTTCTAATATTTCTACTAGTTCTGCCTTCTGAGGCCAAGCAGAAAAAATATGATTCGATTCCTCTTTGAGGAAATACCCCTTCAAATATTTGAAGACTCTTATCATGTCCACACCTCCAGACTAAACATCCCCAGTTTTTCCATATCTTCCTCATACAAAGTAATCTCAATCCTCAGTATACTCATCTTCTTCTAGACATGCTCCCATTTATCTACATCATTCTTAAAATATAGCACCCATAATTGAACATAATAGTCTAGATGTGTTCTGACCAGGGCAAATTACAGCAGGATTATCACCTCTCTCACCTTCCCTGTGCTTCTCAAAGCAACTTAAGTTTGATTAGTCTCTTTTAGTTTTATTTTTTTAACATGTAAGATAAGGAAGTTTACTTAGCCATAGCACAACAAGATCATTTAGAGCAAGAAAGGGATAGATGTTCATTGAGGCTAATAATAACACCAATAATAATAGTAATAATAATAAAAAGTAGTAGTAGTATTAGGTAACATTTAGTGTAGCACTTACTTAGGTTCTAGGCACTGTTCTAAGTGCTTTACAATTACTATTTCACTTGATCCTCACAACATCCCTGGGAGGTAGCTGCTATATTATCCCCATTTACAGATGAGGAAATGGAGTAAAACTGGTTGAGTGACTTGGACCAAGGTCACACAGCTAAGTAAATGTCTGAGGCTGAATTTGAACTCAGTTTTTCCTGATTTCTGGCCTAGTACTCACTGTGCCACCTAGATTCTCAGGCTATTGTTGATTCTGAGCAACCTGAGTCTTAGTCCTTTGAGTCAATTAAATCTTGGGCAATTTTAATATCTTAATTTTTTTTAATAATGTTAAATTGATACCTTCTATTTCTTATATCATTATAGTCATTTCAATTATTCCACCCCCTTCCAAGGCCCAGTGCTGTATCCACTGAGCTACTCAGGTGCCTCCAGTAGAGAAATTATCAAGAAGCAAAAATGCCCGCAAATACTCTAGAGTTTTTTTTTTTAATTTACTGAAATAAATGAGCTAGCAAAAGTTCTTAAAATGAAAAAAAAATTCATGAATTGAAATATCAGGAAAGGAGCAATAACTAAAAGAAGCATTATTTAGCAAAGTTTTTTTTCCCCTCTTGACAAGTTATGTTTTCATATTCTTATTTTATATGTCATATTTCCTCTAAGGAACTCAAGATTCCTGACATGTTTTCTGCTTTATGCTAGTTGAGCTGTTCATTGCTGGCTAAAACTTTTGAAGTTCTCCTGAAACTGTGTGTATAAACAAAATAAATTATCCTACTTTTCTCTGACCTAATTTAATATCATCAGAATTTTCTGATCTTTTCTAAAGTTACTGTGAAATTAAAATTTAATAAATACCATTCTATATTTTATATAACTATCAACTTTTAGATTCAGGTTATGAGTTCTGCCTTCTTCCTTGGGAAATAATAGCACTCAATACCCCAAGAATCTGTATCTATCTTTTCATCAGTGTGAGTAGTCATTCCCCTTCTTGATTTTTCTCCTGCATTTATCAAAGACTGAGTATAGAGAGAGAAAAGAAGAGGAGTCCAGAGCTTTGGAGATGGTAAATGGGCAAAGGGGGAATAAGGACACAGATGATGATGCAGCAAGAGACTGTAAAGGAGTAGTAAGATATGTAAGAAGAAAACAAAGGGAGTGGAATGTCATGAAAAGCTGGAGAGGAGAAAATATCAAGAAGGGAAGGGTATTATATAGAGTCAAAGGCTAGCTACTCTAGAGAGATTAAGAAGAGGAATATACTTCCTTTTTATCTCTACCACTTAGAATACCTAATTTTTGTTCTTTTAGCTGCTGGGCCTAAAAAAAATTACCTTGTATATGCTTTATATATGTTGTGTGTGTGTGTGTGTGTGTGTGTGTGTCTGTCTGTGTCTATATATTTCCCCTAATAAAATGTAAGCTCCTTAAGGGAAGTGATTATTTCATTTTTGCCACTGCATCGTCAGTACTTACCTCAATGGCTGGCATACACTAGATGCTTAATGAATACATGTTTATTTATTGTTGAAACAACTTAAGTTTTTTATAAAAAGCATGTATTGCTTTTTTATATACAGTGGAAATAAAGACAGGCAGGAAAGCATAAACCCAAAAACATGACATCTTCTTGAAGAACAGTGTAAGAAGCAATAGTTAGAGTGGCTGTGTGAATAGAAAGAAGTGTATCCTTTTTCACTCCCAGGATATTGGTCACATTCCAAGATCTTTTCATTCTTGGTCCTGTGGAAAGGGGTCCTTTCAGGAGTTTTTGAATGCTTTATGATTTAGGGATTCTTTGAGTAATGGCAAAAAGAACATTAAACAAAAAGAATAATATAAGCAAGAAACTTTACAATGAACTTTTTGCATCAATATGAGAAATGGTTAAATTGTGAAGCTTTTCAGCTTCTTTCCCTAATCTCAGTTTTGTCTGTATTCAAACCATACAGTTGATAATAAGGGACAAACTACTTTGGTTTGCACAATGTGGGTCATCTGGTGTGTGTGTGTTTGTAGTTTGTTTTGTGGCATTTTTATTTAGGAGTTTTATTACCATTCTATTATTGTTGGCTTGAGTAATGAGTGATACTTGCAGAGAGAGCTATAATTACAAACTAGCAAATTTCTGTCTCAGCAGTATTTTGAAATTTCCGTGACTAAAATTAAAGCTTCTCTCAATATAATGTTACATTCTGAGTTTTGTAGGCTTAATAGGTCATACTTTTATAGGTAGTTCATATTTTACAGGGCATATAACATTTTCCCCCATTCAGTGGAGGAAAGTTGGAACATTTTATTTTTGGTTCTGTGTGTTAGTCTGCATTTATTTTCATCTACCATGTACTACACTATGAAAAAAAAAAGTGATCTGACTTTAAATTCACTACATGTTATTGTTTAGTGTTACTTGTATAAATTCCTTTTTGCTAAGAGTAAGAATACAGTAAAAATTCAGTTATCTTCCTGCTAAGCGGTAGAATTGGCACAGTTTTAAGATAGAGAAATAGTATATGCTAAACGGTAAGAGTGATAAATTTTGGTGTTTTGTTTAGCCTGTTTTGGCAAGTTTGCTGAGTGAAATATGAATAACAGAACTATAAAATAGAGATATAGAAAAATGATTGAGTGTTCTGAATATTAGTTTTAAATGTCCTAAAGCATTGTTGGTGTTTCAGGTGGATCACATGACCAAAAAGATAGAGGAAAGGTGGGAGGACTAAACATGTTCTTTAAACCTCCCAAACTCTCAAACCTCCCCAAAACAGAAATTATGTGCCAAAGATAAAGCAACTTCAGTTGTCTCCTTGGTCTAAGACACGAGGAACCTAAAGAAAAGAGTAAGAGGCTCTGGAAAGGGGCACCAAAAAATGAAATTTGAAAAGTTACTGAACAGCATTAGATGAAGGTGAAGAGAGGGAGGAGGACTCTACTTGACCAGTGGGGGGGAGGGGGAAGGGAAGAATTAATAACAAGATAAAATCAGGGAAAACAAGGAACTACTAAGCAAAACTCTAAAGGGAAAGATAATAGCAAGGAGATATTAGGGGTGAGGGGAAGAGATCTAGTGGACAGAGAGCCGTCTTAAAGGCTTGAGAGTCATAGTATTATGTTTTCAACAAAAGACAAAAAAAAAATCATAACTTGGGAAAAAAAAGCAAAAGTAGAGAAATGGAAGACAATATAAAGCTAACTCATAACTTTATTTTTCATAATGTTTTATTTTTTCCCAATGCATGAAAAATAATTTTTAACATTCATCTTTTGAATATTTTATTTTTCCCTAATTAAATATAAAAACAATTTTAACATTTTTTTTAAATTTCAAATTCCAAATTCTTTCCCTCCATTCTTCCCTGAAACAGGAAACAACTTGATATAGGTTGTACATGTTTTGTCATGCAAAACATATTTCAATGTTATATTGTGAAAGAAACAAAACAAAAAGATGACAGAAATAAAGAGTGAAAATAGTATCCTTTGATCTGTATTCAGACTCTATCAGTTCTTTCTCTGGAGGCAGATAGCATTTTTCATCATGAATCCTTTGGAATTGTCGTGAATTATTGTATTGCTGAGAATAGCTAAGTCATTCACAGTTGATCACTGTACAATATTACTGTTACTGTGTACAATGTTCTGCTGTTTCTGCTCACTTCACATTGCATCAATTTATGTAATTCTTTTCAGGATTCTCTGAAATCATGCACAATACTATTCCATATTTCATATATCCAGTATTCCACAGTCATATACCACAACTTGTTCAGCCATTCCCCAGTTGATGGACATGCCCTCGATTTCCAATTCTTTGCTACCACAAAAAGAGCTGCTCTAAATATTTTTGTACAAATAGGTCCTTTTCCTTTTTTTTTTTTTTTTCCGTTAATCTCTTTGGGACATAGACCCAGCATTGGTATTGCTAGATCAAAAACTATGCACAGTTTCACTGCCCTTTGGCCATAGTTCCAAATTTCTCTACAGAGTAGTTGGATCAGTTTACAACTCCACCAACAGTGCATTTGTGTCCCAATTTTCCCATATCCCCTCTAACATTTATCATTTTCCTTTTCTGTCATATTATCTGACCTGATAAGCATGAGGTGGTACCTCCGAGTTATTTTAATTTGCATTTCTCTGATCAATAGTGATTTAGAACATTTCTTCATATGACTATAGATAGGTTTGATTTCTTCTGAAAACTGCCTGTTCATATCCTTTGATTATTTATCTGTCAATTGGGGAATGACTTGTATTCTTAAAAGTTTGACTCAGTTTGGTATATATTTGAGGAATGAGGACTTTACCAGAGATACTTGCTGTAAAAAAAAAATTTTTTTTGTAGCTTTCTGCTTTAGCAACTTGTAATCTTGATTGCATTGTTTTTGTTGGTGCAAAAACTTTTTAAATTTAATATAATAAAAATTAATTTTATATCTCGTAATGTTCTCTTGTTTGGTAATAAATCCTTCCTTTCATTTATCCGACAGGCAGACTATTCCTTGCTCCCTTTGCTTATGATATTACTATTTAGATCTAAATTATGTATCCATTTTAACATTATCTTAGTATATGGTGTAAGATGCTGGTCTATGCCTAGTTTCTGCCATACTATTTTCCAGTTTTCTTGGCTGTTTTTGTCAAATAATGAATTCTTGTCCCCAAATTTTGTCTTTGGTTTTGATAGACACTTGATTACTGTGGTCTTTTACAGCTGTGTATTGTGTACCACTGATCAACCACTCTATTTCTTAGTCAGCACCAGGTTGTTTTGATGGTTAATGCTTTATACTACAGTCTGAGATCTGCTATGGCTATGCGACCTGTCACATTTTTTCCATTAATTCCTTTGATATTCTTGATCTTTTAATTCTTCCAGGTGAATTCTGTTATTTATTTTTTTAGCCCTATAAAATAATTTTTGGTAGTTTGATTAGTATGGCACTGAATAAGGAAATTAATTTAGGTGGAGTTGCAAATTTTATTATATTGTCTTGACCTATCAATTGTGTGAGCATACTTGATTTTTAAAATCCTTTTTGTGTTCTACCAGGAGTTCTTTTTGGGACTGAGACTAAGTCACATTTTTCTTTGAAACTTCTCTTGTAGGCTTTTTGACATTATTGTCCTCTTCTGAGTTTGTGTTTTGAGCTTCATTGTCAACACAGTAACTTTCTGTGGTCAAGTTCTTTTCTTGTTTTGTTTTGTTTTGTTTTTGCTAATTTTTCAACCTGTTTCTTGTCTTTTAATTTTATGTTAAAGTTGTGCTCTGCTCCTAGGGTAGAGGGTCTTTTAATTTTATGTTAAAGTTGTGCTCTGCTCCCAAGCTTCAGGTTTTTCATGCTGCTGTTTTCAGAGCTCATTCTGGGGATCTCATAAGTTTTTGGTTCTTCCAAGGTGGTATGATCTAAGGAGAGGTGTGGGCAGTACTCTCCTGCCCTGTGCTCTATCCTGTGAGTGACCACAAGCACTCTTTTCATCTCTGGATGTGTTACCAGGATGCCCACTCCCCTGCAGCCACATGCTCTAGTATACTATGCTCCTCTGTGACCCAGATCCTTGTTTAGGCAATCCAACTGAGGCCTTTATCCAGTGCTAACCAAATGCCCTTTGTCATCTCCTTCTGCCCAGTTGTCTGATCCCCTTATGGTCTGTGAGGTTAGAGTTCTAGCAGTCTTCTGTTGATTCAATTGTCCCCAAGACCTGAACTCATTTGCTAGGGCGTGACCTGCTGCTGGTTTGCCCTGGCTGCCTGAACTGACTCTATGTGGTGTCCAAATTATCCAGTTTGCAAGAAAAAAACCACTGAGTCAGAGCTCTAAGCCAATAGCATTTTATTAAAGAGTCCATGGTCCCCTTTAATGAAATGGATATCAGATCTTGCTCATAATCTGAGATGCCTCTATTCCCTGGGGCCGTACTTTTATAGGACTTGATACTCAGACACTCATAAGAGGCAAAGTGAAATACAGGGTCTCCTTAGTTTTTTGACTTTGCTTTTGACCCTTCACGAGGATCAGAAATGATGCATCAGCATGAGTGTTTACAGGATGGGTAAGGCAGGGGACACCGCTACTGAGTTAATGATCATAGATGGGCAAGGCAAGAGTCGTTTCTGCTAAGTGATCTTAAGATGATCCCCTGCCCATGTTGGGCAAGAAAGGGTGATCTGGTTACACAAATTAAGTTGGGGATCTTGCCTTACCATGTCAGCATGTCCCACCCACACTGGGGTTAGTTTCGTCAACATTCTTGTGGTTAGGCAAATGAACTTCCAAATTGCAATTCACAGCTCTGGGGCCTAATATACAGATTGTATAATCACTACCTCTATGGAATCATATCAAACTGATTAATACTGATTGGAATAAAATAGGAGTCTAGTTAATCATCTGTCACATTCACTCTCACCTCATTTAGATGACAGACCTTTCCCATTGACCTTCTAAGTTGATTTGGACTGGAAAACAGTTTCACTCTGTCATTTTCTTGGTTCTGCTGCTCTAGAATGTGTTTTGAGGCATTATTTTAAATTTTTTTGGAGTAGAATTTAGGAGATCTCTAACAAGTTCCTGCCTTTACTATGCTATCTTGGCTTCAAATGTGAAACGTTTAAACAATCACTGAAGCAAAAAAAGGAGTAAGATTGGATAAGAAAAGAAAACCATGTAATCTATTGTCTACGAGAAACACATTAAAGAAGAGATATATATACAAAATAAAACTGAGGGGATGGGAGAAAATTTTTTACTATGTATCAGTTGAATACAAAAAAGGAAGAATTGTTTAACCATCCTTTCTGACAAAGCAATATTCCCCTTTTAGCTTTGGATAAGTTTAACAGAAAAACATAAGAGAAAATATGGAACTGAACAAACTGCTGGAGAAACTAGGGACCAAAAACTTAGGATATTTTCAAAATAAGATTGTTAAAGAATATAAATGTTTTTTAGTAATACAAGGTACTTTTACCAAAATTAACCATATGTTTTTTGCAAATAGAGATATTGCAAACAAATGTCAGATTAGAAATAGTACATAATATTGTTAAAGGCAGCTTGGTGACACAGGGAGTAAAGTGATGGACCTAGAATCAGGACAATTTTAGTTAAATTCTGACTTTAGACACTTACTCGTTGTGTGACCTTCACCAAATCATTTAACTTCTCTGCCTCAGTCTCCTCAACCATAAAATGGGGAAAGTAGTAACAACTAACTTGCAGGGTTGTTGTAAGGATCATATCAGATAATATTTTTAAAGCTCTTAGCACAGTACCTGGCACATAGTAGATGCTATGTAAATAACCCAACAAAAATTACCATTGGTTCAGAGACCACACAAAAGACACAGAACCAAATGAAGAACTAACATTCCAATCCTAAATAATGAGTGGATCAATGAACATATCATAGAAACAATAATTAGAAAAAAAAAATTATGATGAAATAGCATACTACAATTTCTGGGATACAGCTAAAGTAGCCGTATGGGGAAAGATCATATCTATACAGATATACATTAACAAAGGAGAATAAGAGACGATTAGTGAATGAAATAAACTTTTTTTTTTAAGTTAGAAAGCCGCAAATAAAATAAGCGAAAGAGAAGGTACTAAAAAATAGAGGAGAAATAGGTAAGTCGATAACAACAACAACTAAAACAGAAATGATAAAACTGCAAGGTGGTTATTTGAGAAAACTCATAAAATCAATAAAACTTTAGCTAATCTAATTAAATGAGGAAGGAAATCAAAATTTAAAGAATAGCAAATGAACAAGGCATAATCACAACAAATCCAGAATGAATGAGAACATATGCACAATTATATACTAATAAAACTGAAAACAGAAAATACTATTAAAACTATGAAATATTATCAGCCAACCAGATAGAGATCTTACATAGCTCAATCTTAGAAGAGACAAGAGATCTAGCTACAAAAGAATTATAAGAAACCCCTAGTGTTTATGGATTCACATGAAAAGCCTATCAAACTTTTAAAGGAAAAGCAATACCCACACTTCACAGATTATTCTCAAATATTTAGAAAGAAAGCACCCTACCAGAATCTTTTTCTGAGACAGACATAATCCTCATACCTAAATCATGGAAAGATTAAACACAGAAACAGAATTTGATTTATGCCAGGAATGTAAAGGTAGTACAACATTAGGAAAATAGTCAATAGTCATATTAAAAACCAAAACATCCCAAACCACATGATTGTCTCAATACATGTAGAAAAACCCTTTGATAAGGTGTAATACTCATTTATGCTAAGAATCCTATAAAATAGAGGGACTTTTTTAATATTATAAACTACTGTTGTCAAAATATTCAGATACATAAATAACATATTTTACAAATCAAATTTATACTTGAGGTAGTAGCTGCATTTTACTTCCTGGAACATTGTTACTAATACCGATTTCTCCAACCAAGTGTGATTTAAATACTATTTACAAGGTGTCCTTAAAATGTTAGTGCACCTTTAAGCTGTATTGGCTTATAATATAGCAGTTAGTAGTTTCTCATAATAATATTGTTGTGATAATAATAGCTTTAATATCTGTTAAGTGATAAGTGCTATAAGCTGTTACAAGTTAAAACTTCTCTAAGACTTTTGGAATACCCTATATATAGTATTATGGGTATTGTCTATTATTATGCTTTCATTTTAAATGAAACTTTAAAAAGAAATGAACCAGAAAGTACTACATCTTCTTCCATATAGGCCATTTATGAATCCTTGGATTCCTAAACCATAAAAATTTGTGTGAGCCTATGATTACAATTTACTAAGTCATTTCCAAATTAATATAGACAGTTATAAAAGTATAAGTTAGAATGGACATCTATTTCTGCAATAAATGTAATTTTGAAAATAATTAAATGGATCTGTGATCTCATTGCTGTGGTTATTCATTCCAGCGATGCAGGTTAGAACCTGCTGATGCCTTCTTATCCTGTGTGACTTTTGTATATATATTCCTGTAAATTTTCTGCCAGAAGTTCACTGAAAATACCTGAGGAGGTTCCTTTAGGTCTTTAGTTGTTACATAAGAACCACTACCATTTTTAGTCTGTCTTTCTGTCATCCTTGTTATCTAACTGGTCTACTTCCTTTTCTAGTCATATATCCTTTTGATGATATCTTTCGTATCACTTTTTGCATGCAATAACATGCTGCTCTTTGTGCATAAAGCTCAATTTAAAAACAGCTTTTCAAAATTACTCAATGGAGAGTAATTTTGAAAAGCTGTTTTTAAATAGACTGGGGTGTTTTTAAATATTGAATCATTTTATAAGCAGCAGGGGAATATGTTATTTAAAGGAAAGCCTATGGTGAATATTTGTCTAATGAAGAATTACCACCTAATTTGTCTTTTGCAAATCTAAATTGACATTGATTTTGCTTTACGTATAAGCTTAGGTTCAACAGTAGTTATGATTATGGAATTTAAAAGATTGAACAATGCAATTGCAGTGACTGCAATATAATACTTAAAATCTGTTCATTCTTTAAGATATATTTGGGAAAAGTATAAAAATTACCTTAAAAGTCTACATAATTGAGTCTAAAAATTATAAAACACCACTTCCAGTCCTAATAAAGAACTCTCAGCCCTGAGAAAACCGCCTTTTCACTTTTGATGTCAACATTTTTTCTGACCATACCTTGTGAGTGCTGTTAACCAGAAGAAAGAAAAATAGATATATTTGAATTTCAACTTTGTAAGTTCCCTGTTTGTGTTCTGTTACACATTTATACATGTCATAAGAAGAAAAGGAAAATTGTTGGTGATTTTCATGGTACTCAGGCAGCTATTTGTTGACATGATAGCCATAATTTTCTTTGTTGTCTTCCTAGGTATGTTTCCAAGACATCAGTTAATCAGTCAAGCATTTATTAGGTACCCATCATATGACAAACATTGTCCTGTGTACTTGGGGACACAAAGACAAAAGAGAAATAGTCCCTTGCTTTCCATGAGCTTACATTCTATAGTCAGAGATGTGTACAAATATAAATATAAACAAAATAAATATAATTTTACAGGGGAGATACTAGTAGATGGGGCAATCAGGAAAGGCCCGAAGTAGGGAGTGGTGCTTAAACTGAAATTTGAAGGAAAGAAGGAATTCTAAGAGGTGGGGTGAGAATGGAGTACATCCCAGGCATGGACATCCTGTCAAAAGTGCAGAGATTGGAGGTAGAGTACTCTGTGTGAGGAATAGTAGGAAGACTAGTTTGACTAAATCTTAATAATTTATGAAGGGGTATGGTAAATAATAAGTCTAGAAAGTGGGCCAGAACCAGGTTATAAAGAGTTTTAAATATCGAACAGTGGGGTTTGTTTTTCATAATAAAGGTAGAAGAGAACCACTGGAGTTTATTTGAGGTGATCAGATCTGCACTTTAGGAATATCATTTTGTTAGCTGTGGGGAAGATTCAATGTGGGAAGACTTGAGGAGGACAACATAGTGAAATTTCCTAAATGTGTCAAAATGCTGACATCTACATATTTTTGGTGATTCATGAGGCACAAATTCCTCTTTCAGATGGTATCTAGGAAGTATTGCCAAAGTTTATGAAGTTTGGGGCAAGCAACTAAATATAGAGACACAGGTTGTTTTCCTCACTGCCCATTGAAGCTAAAGAATACAGAAGAGAAAATTGGTTGGGGAAATGAGACACTGGTTATGATATTTGGGATTTGTTGTCTAGAACTTGACCATGTTTTAAAGTATAGGGAGACAACTCATTGGCCTGGCATAGTGTAATGAAAAATAGGGAGAGGAGGGAGAAAATTACCCCATATATGTTCATGAAGAAGGAAGAAAAGTGATTGAAATACCTAGAAATTCACAACAGATAAAATTCCCCCAAAGGAGATGATGAACGAAAAAGTACACAAAAGCTAGGCAATGAACAAGAGGAACTAAAGGTGCTAACTCAAGGAAGGAAATCAATTTTGCTGAAATTTGGTGAAATAAAATGCGTGATTAGAATATGGCTGTGGATAGGTATGCCTTTTATATAAAAGAAACAGAACAGATGAGGAAGGAAAAGAGAAGTATTGTGTATTAAGAATGTATACTCAAATAAGGAAACATGGAATCCAGTAGATGAAAGCATGGTAAATAGTATATGAATGAAGATCAATGATGGCAGGAAAAAAAGAAAAAGTGCTATCTTTGGCATATACTACAGGCCATATAGACAGAGAGAAAAATTGGCTAATGATTTTTAGAAACAGATCTGAATCCTGGCATAGAGGCAGTATAAATGGAAGATTCCAATTATCTACATATCTGCTGAATTTCTCTCTCCAGTGGCAGGAAAACTAACTTATTTTTATTTACTTTAATAATGATTCCTCTAAGAAAAATCAATAAAGGGAAATTATATACTGAATCTGATTGTCGCTAACACAGAAGAACAGGTTTCTGGGGCAGATATGATAGAAACTTTGGAGGGAAACAACCGCTTTCCTCCAGTTTATGAAAAAAAGGGAGAGGAGAGCAAGATATAGGCTGGCATGCACTGTAGATTTGGGGAGAGCATGGTTCCAGGGATTCAAAGGAAGAATAAGGAGGACTAAAATTCAGTAGGGTAAATCAGGCAAAGAAGAAATGGGAAAGTAAAAATTTCTGCAGCAACAAAGAGTAACAATTCTGATGATGAGCAAAAACAGGAGTTATCTGAAGAGAGCAGTTGGATTTATGGGGAGCTCACCTACCAGCTTAGATTTTTTAAAAATGTGTTTAAAAAATGGAAAGGAAGGGCAGATGACAAGATGAGTATAAGCGTGGAACAATTCTATGAAAATAATATGAGAAGTTTTAAAGCTGATAAAGCTGAGACTGGCAAGGAAAGCAAGGCGCACACACTGTGTGTGTGTGTGTGTGTAAATCCATATTGTAGGACTGCTGCTTGAGGAGAAGACAATAAAAATTGATAACACTACCGAGCTAATTTTGTTTTTGGTTTTTTTTTTTGGTTTTCTTTGCCAAGATAAATAGCATTTTCATTTTCTTTCTTTTTTTGTGGCTTTTTTTTTTTTGAAGCAATTGGGGTTAAGTGACTTGCCCAGGTTCACACAGCTAGTAAGTATCAAGTTTCTGAGGCCGGATTTGAAATCAGGTCTTCCCGACTCCAGGGCCAATGCTCTATCCACTGCTCCACCTAGCTGCCCCTAAACAGCATTTTCAATGAAAATGAGAGAACAAAAAAGACTTATAGGGGATATGCAAGATGAGTAGAGAAAGAAAACCTTGATAAATTAAAAAAAACCTGACTTAGATTAACCATGTCCTGGGAATAGTGAAAGACACCTGAGGGTATGATTGTTGTGCTACTGTCAGTGATAGTTGAAAGATTATGGAGGAGAAGAGCAAACCATGATTTTCAAAACCATGATTTCCAAAAAAAGAAGAGAAAAGTCTATAGACTTAAGCTAATTGAATAGATTATTAATGAAAATCTGGACAAAGAAGCAGTGGTCAAGAATAGGTCTGCCAAAA
This sequence comes from Vombatus ursinus, assembly GCF_900497805.2. Lineage (NCBI taxonomy): Eukaryota > Metazoa > Chordata > Mammalia > Diprotodontia > Vombatidae > Vombatus > Vombatus ursinus. The sequence continues at coordinate 11,362,429 of NW_020954583.1, forward strand.
TAACCTTAACTTCCTTTTTTTTTTAAAGTTATTAAGCAGGTAGACTTGAAAAAATGGTATAAATATAGTTAACTTAGATTTTATGAAAATATATGAAAAAAGTCTCTCCTACTATTTGTTATGAAAAGGCAGAGAAGTGAGGTTTAGAGGACAATACAATTACTGTAGATTGATTTGGAACTGGTTTAATGAAGGGAATTGATGAGTAATGATTAATGGCTCTTAACAAACCACTAATAAAATGAATGTTTCTTTATATTTAGAAGAGCAGTAAAGTAGGATTGCACTTGAAGCAGCAGATCTCTTATATATAGTTTGTATTTCTTAAGTATATAATAAAAACCAATATGTAGCTTTCAAAACTATCCTGTTTGTCTGTTCTTCTTTCTGGCTTTTCATTATCGGAATTTAAAAGAAAAAAAGAAAAAGTCTCAATAAATTTTTTTTCTCTTCTTTTTTATTTGCTATTTTACCCTCCTCCATCAAGCTTCCACATATTCCACACATGGGGGGGGAAGGGAAACAAGGCATTTGTAACAAAAGTATTAAATATAGTCATGCAATTCTCATATTGACTGTGTTTGAAAAGGTCTATGTTATTGCTTCTCAGTTCCATCACCTTTCGATCAAGAGGTCAATAACATTCATCATTGGTTATATCATTTTTATAATGTTATATAAATTATCCCCCAAGTTCTGTTCCCTTCACCCTTCATCAGTTCACATAAGTCTTCCCAAGTTTCTTTTCTTTGATTTTCAGAATTTCTATAATTTCTTGAGATCATGGGTTAATAAGCCTCATATTTTCTTTTCTTTCTTTTTTTATTTTCTGAATCTTTGATTTTGTTTTGATATTTCTTCTCTAATGAATTCATTAACTTCTTTTTGAGCCATTCTAATTTTTGAGGATTTCAATCCTAAATTATGTTTACTGTTGTTTTTTTTTTAAGGAATTAATTCTCCTTACAATTTATTCCTCAGTAGCTATTCCATTTTGTACCTCTTGTTTCATTTACTCCAGCTACTTTTGAGGTCCTTGTGTCTAAGATATCTTTTTTTCTGAGGTACTATCCCTTGGGCTTATATCAATCCAAATTATTTCTTCATTTTATTCAGTCTTTTGTTTATTCATATCTCTAATTTCAGTTTCTGGATTAGGGGATTGTGCTTAGGTCAAACTGCTCCATAGATCAGACTCCTGAATTTTGGGGCCAGTCCATATTTTATCTTTATTTCAGTGGACAAGATGCCATGCCTTTTGCAGGAATTGTCTGGTTCTGTCTCCTGCTGTGACAGGGGCTCCTTGGTAGCCCCGCAGTGGATGCTGCTCTGGCCCTATTGTCTGATGTGGGACCAAGGTGATTCTTATTTCAAGGTTACCTTAGAATTGTCAGTCTTTTGTGTTTGGACTGGATGGAGGAATTTATAGCTGTCATTCTTGGATCTCTTTGTCATTTTTCCTGTTTCATTTTTAGGTTTTCCTGGGGTTTTGTGAAGTATTTGGAGTCTTCTAGGTCCCAACAAATTACTATCTTGCCACAAACCTTCCCTCTCAGGATTTCTAAGGAAAAAGGAGTTTTCAAAAGAAAAAAATACAAGTTAGCAAAAGTTATATAAAATGTCTCCAACTAATAAGATAAATGCAACTTAAAATAGGCTTGATATTATTCTTCACACTCCAATTTTAGCATAGATGACAAAAGCAGAAAATAATGGTCAGAAGAAATTTAGGGGGAAAGGCATTTTTGGTAGAGCTGTGGTGGTCCATTCTGAAAATAAATGTCAAACTGTACCCCCAAATCAAATAATTCTATTACCTTTGACCTAGTAATACCACTATTAGAGATATACCTCAAAGATGTAAAAGAGGGAGAGTCTATATATACTAAAATATTTATAGCAGCACTTTTTATTCCACAAACAAAATGATTGCCTATAAATTGAAAAAACAATCAATTATGGGATAGGAATGTAAAGCACAAGTAGACTCCATGGGGCCATTATCCTACTTCCTACACACACTAATTAGTGCATGTTCCTAGAGCAAGATTAGATACTATGTTCCCTTAGGATACAAGAGTTGGGACTGGTTTTCTAATGTTGCAGCATGTGAGCCCTTAATAATATGTTCTGCCATGATTACCCTTTGATATCATGAAATCAGGCAAATATAACTAGCTTTTAAAAAGGAGTGTTGGCTAAGGTGGTATAGTGAGAAACGTTAGTACAAACCATCTCCCCAAAAGTCTGTGATACACTACCTTACCAGTACATAATAGAATTCAGAGGAAAGCAGGTATATTCAAGCATAGACAGCATATGTAGCAAAGAGCTAACTCATTGTCCCTGAAATTCCTCTTGCCATAGTCCTCAAGACAGTCTCCTTAGATATAATTTAGCTTTTCTTCTTAGCTTATTGTATAGTCTTGAATCTACTTTCTTCATCTCATCCAGTCTGCCCTTGGCATCCAATGCAGATACTTTAAAAAAAAATTAACATAACTGCTAAAAAGAAAGATAATTTATTTCATTATTTACTTTTTAAAAATTATACTTATTTGCTTTCCTGTGTTTTTGTTGTTTGAGATTTTTATAAGTCAGATAATGTGTGTGTTTTGATGATTAGGCCCAGGTTACACAGTATGCTATATTGGATTTCAAACTGAGTTCTTTTGCCTTTTTTAATATACTTACTATTCTATTCCCCTTTGTAGTTTCTAGTGGGTGCAAAATAATCTTGTGTTATTTGCATGACTTTGTCTTAATATTTCAAGGATTTTCTCTTGATTGCTTACAGAATTTGTTGTTTATTATTGGAATTGTTAAATTCCCCATTACCCCCATGGTGGGAGGTAGGTTGCTTCTATTGGTGCTTTGTGTTCTTCATTCTATACAGTTTTCTTGTATTATTTTCTACATTATGGTGTTTAGGTTTGTTTATTTTTTATTCTTTTCCATGTTATTCTGAGGGACATACATATCTTAAGTTCATAGAATCAGAGATTTAGAACTGGAAGGAATCTCTTGGTTAGTGACCTCTTAAGCCATCAAGTTCAAATGTTATATCTTACAGATGAGAAAACTGAAGCTGATAGGTTAAGGGTCTTGCCTAGGATCACACAACTGGTAAGTTGTAATATTTGAACACAAAGTAATTTGAACAGAAGTAATATTTGAACACAGATCTTCCTGTCTCTAAGCCCAGTCCTTTTCTATTGAAACACCTCCCTAACTAGATGTCTCTATAAATAGACTTCAAGGTCACCCACTCTGGATTATATAAAGATCATAATTCTTCTAATTTTGTTGCTTTTCATATCCCTTCTGTCAGATTTTTCTACATTTTAGTATTTGTGTATTCCAGTTCTGTTGTTTTTTCTTTTGCTTCTTTAAAGAAACTCCCCTGGGCATTCAATTGTTTTTATTAATATAATTTTGCTTTTTTTATTTCTGCATTAAGAGCTCTAAAGTCTAACTTGTATTCATAATTTTCTCTCTTAAGACTAAAATTCTATTTTGAACTGTTCCAGAATTTCTTAGTTTTTGCTCTCTTGGGAGTCCACAGTATTTTTTATTTCCTTATGCACTAGTTCATTTTCCTTCATCATATAATATTTTTCAAGAGAGCTTTGTAATTTCTTTGATTTAGTATCATGTAAAATGATGATGGGATTACTTTTCTACTTTTTCCCGCACTTTTCTTTTTTATTAGAAAGGTTACTTATGATACTGTTTCCTAGTTCCTGAAAATAGAATTGTAGGATCATAAATTTGGAATTGGAAGGGTCCTTAGAGGCCATCTAGTACAATCTGCTCATTTTACAAAGAAAATTGAGGTCCAGAAAAGTTAAGTGACTTGCCCAAAGTCATACAAATATTTAAGTGGCAAAACTGGTATTGGAACTCAGATTTTCTAACCCCAAATCCAGCACTCTTTCTGCTGATACACAAAATACTAAAACAATTTTAAATATTTAAGCTTCACTTTTTTTCCCCCAGATATCTTCTGTCCTTTCCTCAAACATTTATTTCCCCTTCTTCCCTTCTTTTTTCCCTCCCAATATCTGTTACACCTTGACTAAATGAAGGCAAGAACCACATTAGGAAGCAAAACATTGAAGAATAAATCATTTAAAATGAAATTCTAGTGCTTTACAAATTTTAATTTTTCTTCCTAGTGACATATGTGCAAATGGCAGTTAGGTGTCACAGCAGATAGAGCACCAGGTCTAGAGTCAGAAAGCTGTTGTTCTTCAGTCATTTTTCAGTGATGTCCAATTCTTCGTGACCTCATTTGGGGTTTTCTTGGCAAAGATACTGGAGTGGTTTGCCGTTTCCCTCTCTAGCTCATTTACAGATGAAGAAACTGAGGCAAATAGCATTAGTGACTTATAAGTAACTAGTAAGTGTCTGAGACCAGATTTGAATTTAGGAAGAGGAGTCTTCTTGACTCCAGGCCTGGCACTCTGTTCACTGTGTAATCCAGCTGCCGCCGCTTCCCATCCCCTGTCCCCCATGCCACATATAGGAGTAAACATTTGAACCGTCTTAAATCAAACTAGGAATTCTGAGAGGTAAGACAGGAGAGCATTTCAGGAATATAGGTTAACCAGTACAAAGACATAGATTGAAGAGATAGGATATTAGGAAAGATGAGGGAGCTCTTTCATTTTAGTTAACTACTTGGGTTCAAGATTACTTTTTTAAATTACAAGGGGGACTGACAATATAAAAGATTGTATTATTAACATGTATATTTAGATACAGATCCATCCCAATAGTTTAATTCTGTCAATAATTTTTAGAACCTTGATTGTAATCTAGTTTGTGAGCTGTCTTTTTCAGCTTTTTGTTGTCTACAATGTTGTTAACCACTGACATTTATTCCTTATTCATGTCATTGATGGAAATGTTAAAAAAAAAAAAAACCAAACATAAATCAATCACAGGTCACCAAGGCATTCCATTGGAGACTTTCAATATTGAACCACTAATGACTACTCTTTGAGTCAAGCCATTCAACCAATTCGCAATCCATCACATTCTACTATTATTTAGTCCACAATTTCTCTTTTCTAAGAATATAACATGAAAGACTGTTAAATGCTTTACTAAACTCTAGATTAAACAATAGCTAAAGAGTCCCCTGATTTAATAATCTAGAAGGTCTGTCAAAATAGGAAATGAAGTTAGTCTGACATGACTTCTTGATAAAATTTTTCTAGCATTTTGTCTGGATAACCTAAGCTGGAAGTCTCTCTCTCCACCCCCCACCCCCTCCCCCCCCCCCCCCCAATTATTAGTGGGAAGTCTCTTCCTCTGTATTCTCATTCTCTGGTCTCATGGTTCTAATCTCATCTTGATATAGCTGAATCTTGTGTCAGAAACCTTACTGTGGGTGAGAGTTCCTTTCACTTTCAGGACCACTCTTAGCTGCCCCTTGGTATTCATTGTAAATGTGCTTAAAAACTCTATATCTGGTACCTGAATGTACTGGGTTAATTCAATTCCAGTCTTTTTATAACGGCAGTACAACATCTACAGAATGGTCAACAACAGCCAGGGAATGCTGTATGTACTTGGTGTTTGCTTGACACTCTCTGGCAGCCCCTTCCAACATTGAGCTAAATTGTTCTACATTTGTAGAAGCCTGCTCTCTTTTCCACTGAGAGCATTCTCTTTGCAGGACCAGAAAAGCTCTTTCTTGTTGTCATTGTGCCCCATCTTCTGTATTTGCAGTGCTGTTCTCCCAACTTAACCATGAAAGATGGTGGCTTTTGGTGTGACTCCTAAAACATAGGATTGAAAAGAAAGCAATTTATTATAAAATTGTAAATTGTAAAATTGTATCTGGGGAGGTGCAGTTGGAGGCAGCTAGGTGGCTCAAATGGAGTTAGACTGGAGTTAGAAAGATCTGAGTTTATATCTGGCCCCAGACATTTACTAGCTTTGTGACCTAGGGCAAGTCACTCTATTTGCCTTAATCTGCTGGAAAGGGAAATGGCAAACCACTCCAGCATCTTTACCAAGAAAATCCCCTGGGCAGTGTGGTCGACAGGATCACAAAGAATCAAATGACCGAATGACTAAAGAACAACCTGGGGAGGAGGGTCCTTTTAGCCCTACCCAAGCCTAAGGAATCCTCTAAAGCTACTATCCCATTTGTATCATTCAAAGGAAGGCATCAGCAAACAGACCAAGAAAAGAGCCCTTTTTCCCACCTGCTACATTGCTTTTGGACATCTTAAGACTTGTCCATCATGCCTTTCTCCTCCAGGAAATTCATCATTGGGAAATCTCATTATCATGTAAAATTAAATTAGTACTCTCTGCCCCTCTGACTGGAGGGCAGAGCCATGGGCTACAGGGCATCCATTTAAGAATAACCAGCACTGTCATCTCCACATTTCCCACCCATTGTGCTGATTTTGGTCATCTCCGTCATTCCATCTTTCCCGAGGAAACTCATCATTGAGAAATTTTATCATCTTATAAAGTAATTTCATAAAATCATCAGGATACTCTCCATACTTGATGCAAAAAAGATCCTTACGCCTTTCTTATTACTGTTAGTAGTTCCTCCTAGAGAATTATTGTTTGAATCCTATGTAATAAGACTATACAAATAAAATAAAATATACAATCATATGTCTAAGATATATTTGATGGCAAAAAAATACATATACATACATATGTGTGTGTATATATATATATATATATATATAGAGAGAGAGAGAGAGAGAGAGAGAGAGAGAGATATTCTTGTTCCTTTTCGGATGCCATATGAAGATATTAGGAAACTTTTGGGCACTGGATACTTGATTTTGTGACACTAAGTGTGCTTTGTGTTAACTCGGGCAAAATCCTTATCCTGTCCAGCTGTTTTTCTTATTTATAGAAGTCATGTTATGTTTGCTTATTTAACAGAGGTATTCAGAAGATAAATTATAGACATAAAATTATATGAAAGGATAGACCACTGTGTCATGGAGTCTCATTACATAATCTAGTTAAGGAGACTTTGCCATATAGGTACCTATCTCTAACATTCTTACAAACTCTATAACTCTTGTTACAAAGCTTTCAATAACGTTTTAAGGTAAGAATAGGAATACTCCCATTGGTAATCTTGTGTCTAGTAGGTAATGAATATTTATCTGTTCATGAGGCATGGCATGTGTCACTTGGGATGTTAAAGCTTTTACTTTTTTCAAATGTCTGACAGGTTTAATGATTCGTTTTAGATTTCTAAAAGTTTGGGGGAAGTCTCTGACAGGGTTGTTTTGCACATTATTATATCAGTTTGTTGTGTGCCGATTATAACACCTATTTTAATTTTCTTTGTAATATAATTAAACATATTTTGGGCATTCCCTATCTACCTGAATAACATTCTTAATCAAGTCCCAACTTTTATGTCCTTTTTTTTTAAACATTTCAAGTTAAGTAATTTTTAAAACTTTATTCTTATAATAACATTTATGTTATTAGGTTGTTAATGCTGAACCATACTAACTTAATCTTATATAAATTTGCCTGTATATGTAATATGTTCTGCCTTCCAACTCTGCCGTTCCATTTTTGACTTCTTTTGCTTTGTCAATATTATCATGTATTTTTTTTTTTTTTTGGCTTTTTTGGTGAGGCGATTAGGGTTAAGTGACTTGCCCAGGATCACACAGCTTGTAAATGTTAAGTGTCTGAGACTGGATTTGAACTCACATCCTCTTGACTCCAAGGCCAGAGCTCTGTGTTCACTGTGCCACTTAGCTGCTCCTGCATGTATCTTTTTTTCATCACTTAGAATTAAGTTTTAAGTTGGTAAAGAATGAAGAAATAAGTTGCTAAAAAATTTCCCCATATAGATAATTGTAGAATTTTGTTTATCTGCATGATGCTATTTAAATGCCATTTCTCCACATAATTTTCCCTTTTTTGGAGAGTTATTATGATACTAGAAGTCCTACATTTCTTTTTTCTTTCTTTCTTTCTTTCTTTCTTTTTCCTTTTTAGGCAGTTGGGGTTAAGTGACTTGCCCAGGGTCAAACAGCTAGTAAGTGTCAAATGTTTGGTCTGAGGCCAGATTTGAACTCAGGTCCTCCTGGAAGTCCTACATTTCTGTTTCTCTTAAACTTTTATGACTAGGATTTTTCTTGAAAAAATATTAACAACATCTGATATTTGCTTAGGATTTTAAGGTTTGCAAAACACTTTGCATTCATTTTCTCATGTGATCCAAAATAAAAGAATTGTTCCTGTTCTTTTTGTAAAGTGATCAGGTAGGATTTAGCACCTAGTAAACAAACTTTTATTATTAAGCATCTGCTATGTGTCAGTCACAGTACTAAGTGCTGGGAATACAAAAGAAACACAACAATAGCCCCTATCCTCAAGAAGGTTACATTCTACTAAGGGAGACAACATGCAAACAACTATGTATAAACAAGATATATATATATATAGGATAACTTAGAGGTCATCTTAGAAGAAAGGTACCTGGCCCAATATATTGCCTTTACTAGGCATGTAATAAGTGTTTGTTAATTCAATTTTTACTCATTTGAATGACTAATAATAATGGCAATATCAATAATGATAAATGATGCCTAACCTAGAGAGAGGTAGGACAGATCAAATGTACTAGTGGAAATTTATGGCAGAGGGAATATTAAAACATAAACTAATATCTGCCATTTGATTAAGTCACTAATACCCATTGATACTACGGAAGTTCAAAACAATGGATGTTCTTTTTTGGGGGGGAGGGGCCTAGGCAATGGGGTTAAGTGACTTGCCCAGGGTCACACAGCTAGAAAGTGTTATGTGTCTGAAGTTGGATTTGAACTCAGTTCCTACTGACTCCAGGGCTGTTGCTCTATCCACTGCACCACCTAGCTGCCCCTAACAGTGGATGTTCTTGAAAAGGCTTTTTGGCTCAGAATTTTCAGGGTGATTTAAAAAATGACTTTTTCAAGCATTGGGATAAAACGGGTTAAAAATGAAGAGGCACAACTGATAGCCATTAAGGATAGTGTGCAAAAACTTAATTCTACTTAGATATATACTTTCACCAAAAAAAACTTATTTTGGAGAATGATCTTTTTTCTTCTTTGATATGTATGTTTTTTTCTTTTTTTTAAGATAATTGAGCCAGAAATTATTGTCCTTCTCATATGACCATACCAACCAGAAATCTGATTATTCTGATTGGACATCAACATACCAAATTGTGGTCACATGATCCAATTCTAATCAAAGTATGTGAGTGAAAATACATGTAGGTTATAGTGGTGAGCTCATAATGTCACACCTATAAAATAGCAGCACCATGACTTATTTTTGTTTTTTCATCCCTAATACCTTATACAAATGATGGTTGAATTGAATAATATGTATGGTGTATATGTACATGCATAAGTATGTTTTGTACATATCTATATATCCACATAGCTATGTAAACTTCCCCAATCAACTTACATTTCAGAGTTAGAGTGGTTTTTGATTACCTAAAAACATGTATTAAATTTTTTATTTATGTCACATAAGCTTTATTTTCCTCTACAAAACAGTCTATTTGTAGCTAGTCTTTCAAAGTGGTAGTCTTCAAAATAGTGCATCTTGAATTTGAATAATACATATAATATGTGGTTTGTTTTTCAATTTTTCACATTTTAGAGTTAGTAGAAGTGGTTTTTTGTTAGGAAAGGTTTATTTCATTTTTAATTGTCACATATACTTTTACTTAAGAATTTTTTTCATCTGATATTGTCTTAAACTTTTTTAGACATAAATATGTCAGTATTTATGAAGAAATAATTTGGATTGTTTTTATATGATATTTTTGTTCACTTGTTTATGTTCTTTTTAAAAAATAGCATATATAGGTTGAAATGAGACCATTTTCTTGAGAGGAAATAGTTCTGTTTGAGTTTTGAATATTATCAAAATGATTATATCTTCCTAGATATCCGAAGGTAGGTAAAACAGGAGAAGTAGAACATTTCTTCTTCATCTTTTTATAAAATATTAATTTTTCCAATAGTATTATCTAGTTTTCAGAGAAAGGAGGAGATAGTGTTTTGTGTACCTATGAAGATATGGCACATTTCTTAAATTATTTACTACATTATCAGAGTTCAGAATTCTGAATTTTTTTTTTTAATTTTGTCAAGGAGCCTAACTTATAAAGTCCTCAAGAACAAGGTCTGTGTTGTCTTTATCTTGAATTTCCACTGAAAGCACTAAGCTTGCATATAGTAAGTGCTTTATAAATATTTATTAACTTTTCAATGGATTATCATAAAGGTGTTCTCTCATCCAGTTTTATTATTAGGTGTGGGGCCACTGTACAGAGTCATTTATTCATGGTATTATCTTCAGGAGGAGAATAAATGGGACCAGAAGCATAGGATTTAGAGCTCTAGGGGACCTTTGAGAACATCTAACCCAAACACTTCAGCAACCAGTTCAGGAGTCATTTTACTTGACACCAGCATCAGGGTTTTATGAGGGAGACAAAATGGCATAGTAGAAGGAACATTGTTTTTCGAATCAGAGGACCTGGATTTATATCTTGCCTTTATACCAATGCCTGACCTTGGACAAGTTATGTAACCTGTCTTGTTCACTCTAATTCCCTGATCTGTAAAACCTAGGATTGAACCAGGTAATCTCTAAGGTCCCTTCCAAGTCTAAAGTCTAGGTCTCTGGCTAGACATAAGCCTAGTTGCATCATTTTATAGTGAGAAGAGTGCTGTGAGATTCTTGTTGAGAGCACTCAGTAGTAGAGTCATGGCAAATGCAAAAGAAAGAACTTAATCAGCAATTACTTACTGATTGCCTACTAACTGCTAAGTGCTTGTGGAGAACACAGAAAGGAATACAATATATTGTACTTATGTCTGTTTTAGGATGGATTTGACGATATTTTGTGTGTGTGTGTGTGTGTGTGTGTGTGTGTTTATGCTGATGAGAGAAAATTCCATTATGATCCCTGAAAAAGGAAAGTATGGATTCCAGTACAGAACAATGTTTAATGATCCCTCTGAAATCTCAAAGGGAAGGTATAAATATTCAGAATCTCAAGTGAGTTAGTTTTGTTGTTGTGGTTGTTGTTTAACCAATTTTTCATTACTACTATGCATCATGTTTTCATACTTTTAAATAAACTTTAGAATCAACAAAGAATTGCATAACATCCACAGCATGGAAGCTGTGATAGACTTTAATTAATTCCTAGGTAAATTTAGTATGCATTACAGTTTAGAGAAACAAAACACAAAAACTTGCTAATCAAAATGTTCAGCTAACAGAACTGGAGCTTTTTCATTAGTTGTATTGTCTTGTATTCCATCACCATACCAGCTGGCTTCTTGTCAATTTATAGTTTGGACCTTTACATCAAACAGCAAAAAATTAATTACAGAAAAAGAAATCCCAATAGGACTTCTGTACTTAGAGGTTTTTTACAATTAACCAGACATGAATGTTGCTGTTTATAGAGGAAATGGAAAAGGAGAGAGGGAATCTAGTACCATTTTCTGGAACCATTAATTAACTGTAACACTGTTTGTCACCTGCTTCTCTGTTTTTGTTTGAGCATTGTTTAACAGAAGCTGCCAGCCCTGTGACTGCTATTGATATGGCAATGAATCATTACATGAGATGTGAATTCTCTTAGAAATGTGTTTCAATTGACAAGTCTCAGGAATGGGTCCCTTCATTCCCTCTCTCCCTTTATAAATTAGAAACCTTTTCTACATTATATCACTAAGAAATGTGAGAGTTGATAGCTAGTCATGCTAGAAATAACCTACTTTTCTCACCTTAGATGTGTTCTAAACCTCCTCATGATTATTCAGTGTTGGAAATAGTTTAGATCTAACTTTTCTCCTCTTGCCTGTTGAGACAAACCCTCACCCCAAGGGGTGAAAAACCCAAAAATAAAGAGAAGAGGAATCTCATGAAAAGGTTTCCTAATTTAAGCAATCTATCAAATATTTAAATTTAGCAGTCCATTTTGGGGACCATTTTACACATTTATTCTTTCCTAGTACATTGAGGGACATTCATTTGTTTTTCAGTATTTATTTTTTATGTCTCATGTAGAGTTGAATGAAAGTACTGATTCAAACAATTATTTTTCTGTTCTATCAGGTTATCTGTATTATAAGAAATCAATTGCTTTTCTTACTATCACCTAATTAAATTTGGATTTCTTATCTAATTTTGCATTACCACACAGCAGCTCTTAGTTGTAGGCTCATTTTTTTCCTCATCTTTTACTGAATCATTTCAAGTACTGCCATGTTTCTTAAGTAATTTTTGGGATATAGCAAAAAGACTATTCTTATTTTAGTGAAAGTATTCATCATTAGGTATAATTTCTTTGAGCTAGTATAAGACTTCTAATTGGCTTTTCTTTTTTTTTTCCCCTTCTGTTTGAGAGCAGCATATTGTTATTCCAAGGTCACTTTGAAAATCTGATTCAATACCATTTATTTTGTACCTGTGTTTATGGTTTTGAGTGAAATATGAAATTTAATGTTGTATTTGTCAACATGAAGTTTAATTTGCCATTGTTATCAGCCCAAATAAAATGGAGATAATTTTCAGAAGATATGCCCCAAGTATAGTTGTTTTAGTCTGTGTTTTCTATTGTGATTTTTCTCTCATTCTGTGTCATATCCAACCTTTCTAGTTTAAGCAGAAGCTTTTTTTTTTTGTGGAAGAATATTAAAAGTTTTCTGCAAATCTAAGTGATTTTCAAATAAAGCCATCTATCACCTCTCCGACCTATTCCAAAATCTTCAAATTTACCATGGTTTTTCTTCACTCATAAATTCAATTTTGTCTTTCATAAATAGATATGATTACTTGGTTTTTCCCATTAGTATTTATCCTGGAAAAAGCTAAATAATGTGAAGGCCAGAAACAGTGTTAACTGCTTGATGGAGTTGTGATGCCAATTTTAAAATTGTTTTATTGTTGAAACAACTTAATATATATTCCTCTTTTGTTTTTTCTGACCTCACTTGATGAGCATGTTGCACTTAGTGATAGATTTTAAGATGTGAAAGAGGAGAATTGTATATTTAAAATTCATATAGTACATTTCAGAGGGCATTGTAATGAAAAAATATATTTAAATATTGTTGAATACTTTAAACAAATGTTGCTGATAAATCAAGTATACCATTCACTAAAGAACATAATGTGTAGTTTGCTGTGGCAAACTTTAAATAACAATTGGAATGTTTCTTTAATAAAGAACTTAAATTATTTACACTTCGATATATTTTCAATGTCAAATGTTGATTGTGGGAAATGAAAATTTCATGATTTTAAGTATGAAAGAAATTGAAAAGTTTGAGCAAAATGACCAAGCATTTGAGGAAAGGGGAGCCAGTCTTCCATGAAAAAGAGTGTTGAGGCAAGAGAGACTATTATTTTGTGAGGAAAAGGATACTGCTGTGGTAGCTGATATCCACAGTACAGAAGAAATTGATCTTCCTTAAGCACAGTTGCCAGTCTAAACCAGGGGATTACAGTTGTCTAAAACAAGGTCATAATCCAAGATTCTTTTCTAGCTCCATATTCAAGAAGATAGTGTATTTCCAACTGACTTGCTGAAAACAAATCATAAAGTAATATGAACTATATTATCACAACTTTATTTTAGGCATCTGAAAACTGATATTATCTTGATGACCCAGGAGTGGCTGCAGTTTTCCCACCCCTGTGTCAAATCAGATTTCATCCCATTGGTTTTAAATTGTTATCAGGATAATGTTTATGGTAAAAAAAAATGATAATTACTTTTGCATGGACTTTAGCCAACTCTCATTTAACTATATTTAAATATTCATATTGATCTGTAATCTCATCAATGTGGATATTTGCTCTAATAATGCAGTTTATAAACCATCTCTATCCGCTGATCCTGCAAACCTATTGTTCACATCTTCCCACAAGTTCACCACAGGGGATTTCACCCAATGTGATGTAGACCTCCTTTGCTTTTTCTTGTGTAAGAACATTGGTTAACCCTTACCATACCTGCATCATCTTCATTTTTCCTCTTACATGGCTTTGATAATATCGATTAGTCTGTTTCTCCTTTTTAATTACTTGTTTGTAATGTGTTAGGGCTTGACAGTGACCCTGGCCTCCTGGCTGTTCCATGAACAAGTCACTTCATCTTGAATTTTTTTCTGACTTTCACCCATGTGGAGAATTCGCTCTGTCCTCTGTTACAACTTGTGATCTCCCTGGTTTCAGTAAGTCCTGTCTAAAATTCTACTTTTAAAAAAAGCCTTTCCCAACCCCTCTTAATTCCAGTGCCTTCCCTCTGGTAAATACCTCTTTTTGTCCTGTATATAGTTGGCTTTGTATATATTTGTTTGTGTATTGTCTCCCCCATTAGATTTTTAAGCTCCTTGAGGGCAATGAGTCTTTCATGCCTCTTTTTATATTCTTAGTGCTTATCTCTCTGCCTGGTACATAGTAGACCCTTAATAAATGCTGGATGATTAATTGATTGATCATAACCACCATGAATCTCTCCATTACCCTTTGGGTCATTTTCAGTTTTAGTTCTTGATAGGCTATAGTACTAAGTGCTTACAAGGTGCCAGGCGTTAATGGTAAACGCTGGGGAGGCAAAGAAAGGCAAAAACATAATCCCTGCTTCCAAGGAGTTCACATTTGAATAGCGGAGACAATGAAGATACTGAGGTTTATATAAGATATAAACAGAGTAAATGAATTGTAATCTCAGAGGAAAAGAACATTTTTAAGAACCAGAAAGGCCTCCTGTAGAAGATGGAATTTGATCTGAGTCTTAAAGGAAGCCAGGAGGCAGAGATGAGGAAGAAAAGTATTCCAGGCATTGGCAAGAGCCCATGAAAAGGAGATCATGGAGGAAGATATTCAAATAATGTTAGATGAGGAGGAGAGAAAAGGTACCTCTAAGTGAATAAATTATCTCAACATTTTCAGTGAAGTCTGAGGTGAGGTCCTTAGCAAAGAGGTGAGGGTAATATGGGAAACTTGAGAAATAAAAAGGTTTGGGATACCTTCTTGGGTGAATGGGAAAGCAAATTAGTTAGGGAAGTGTAAAATAATTTCTGTGCTACCATGAGGGCCCAATCATAACTATATAACATAAATTTATACACAAACTGTGCTAGTTAGCATAGTGCATTGATTTTCCCTATCTATGTTAAACAACATATGAATAGGAGCAAAATTGTCAGATGGCAAGAATAATCTCAGATTGGAATTTAACACAGCCTTTTCCATTGAGGAAAAGATGGCAGGTTATTCAAGTATAAAGGATAGTATAAAATTGAACTGATTCACCAAAAGAATTAGGGAAAGAGGAGAATGTAGCCAGCAGAGAATGATGGCCTGTGGAAGGTTTGGAAGTCATGGTATCATGGTGTCATGGGTCAGAAGACATAGGGAAATATGGAATGATAAAAGACTCTGATAACTTATTTGTTCATTTGCATCATTTGTCTAAGATATTTATACTGATGGATGAGCTTTATGAATTTTTCATCTAAAAAATATATCAAACTACCTTATTCAGCAAACATGTTTACTTATTTGCCAAGCAGGCAGACATGGCAGGCAAGGGTAATACATTAGAATATAAATATATATGTAAAACCTTACAGAGAAGGATGTTGAAAGATTATGATAGGAGTACTAAGAGGGTGGGAGGTAGAATAGGAACTGTTTTGTTTTTCAATTGGCCAGAGATTAAACCAAGCAAAATTATCCTACAACTATTTTAGATGAAACCAGGAGAACAACGCAACAAAGAAAAGATGGAAAAGATCTGTAAACCTTTTTTTTATAATAATAAACTCTTTTCAATATCCTTTACAATATTGCGTCTAAATTTATAATCCATAATTGAAGTCTTGAGAAAACAACATGCTATAGATATTCGAGATAGCATAGTGCATAGAGTGCTAGGCTTGGAATCTGTGAAATTTGAATTTATAGCCTGCCTCAGACAGTTAGCATCTTTGTGACTCTTGGCGAGTCACTTAGCCACTCCTAACCTCAATTTCCTTACCGGTAAAATATAGATAGTAATAGTACATATCTCACAGTGTTGCTGAGAGAATCCAATGAGACAACATATGTAAAGTCTTTGCAGTACTAAAGCACTATATAGATGTTAGCTAGCTAGCTATAGCAAGGAGAGTGAATTTTCACTCAGAGTACCTCAATTCATATCTCAGCTCTTATTCTTTCTGTATCTTGTATAATGAACAGAGAGAAGGCTAATTTAGCACACAAAATGTGGGAGGAAGAGTAACTTCTATGAGACTGGAAAGATAAGATCAGACCAAAGTTGTATAGGACCAGAGGAGTTTCCATTTTAGCCTAGAGGCAGTAGGCTGTCCCTGGAGTTAAGTAAGAGAGTCATATGTTCAGCTTTGGACTTAAGGAAAATTACTTTAGCAATAGTTTACTAAGAGGAACTAGAATGGTGAGAGACTTGGCAGTGAGAGCAATTAGGATTCTTTTGCAAGAATCTAGATTGAGAAGTGATAAGGGGTGTGTGTAAGTAAGTAGAGAGAAAAGGATAAATACAAGAGTTACTGTAAAGGTACAAACAACAAGATCTGGCAATTGGATATGTTCTGTGAGTGAGAATGAAGAATTGAATTTACAAATTTGGGAAATTGATGGCGCTTCCTTCAGAAATAAAGAAGCTTGCAAGGGTGGAGAATTTAGGGGAGAAGATAATGAGTTCATTTTGGTACATGTTAAGTTCAAGATGTCTCTAGGACATTTGGTTTGAATTGTCGAATGGGTAATTGGTGCTATAGGATGAAGCTCAGAGACTAGGTCAATGAGGCATCTGCATTGAAATGATAGTTAAACCTATGGGAGCTAATGAGGTTAGCAAGAGAGAGATGAGAGGAAGATGAAGGTTAGCCATAAATTATTCATTATATTATTTGTCAGTCAAAAAGCATTTATGGGCCTATTATGTGCAGTGCTAATCTTTGAAGTTTCAATTTTCTTATCTGCAAAGTGAGAGTAAGAATGCTGCCATGGTTTTGTTAGGATCAATTGGAATTCAAGCACTAATATAAATATTAGCTGTTGTTCTTTGCATAAGTCTGAGCCTATCACAGAACTTTTTACATAGTTGTTATGCAGTATTTATTGTTTCATTTTAATATTTTGTAGCTCAAAGCCAAACCAGAAACCTTCTTGACCCACACCTAATTATTTCCCCAAATCTGTTTGAAAACTGTGGAGGGTGGAGCATAGATATTGGAGATCTCCCTGGTGCTCTACTATTAAAGGGGGTTTGGGGGTGGTTCTCAGGTAATTCATCACATCATTTTGAACTGATCAGCTTTCCTGGATTTTATGATCTCCATAAGTCCATCATTAATCTACAAGCTCTTACTGAAACCTGGCTTTCTTCTGATGACACAGCCTCCTTGGCTACTTTTTCTAGTAATTGCTACACCTTCACTAATTCTCCCTGGCTCACTGGTCAAGTATGGAGAGTTGGAATACTTCTTGCTCCCCATTGCCGCTTTCAGGTTCTCTTTCCTTCTTCACTTAGTAACTTCTCTTCCTTTGAGGTTCAAGCTGTTAATATGTACCACTGAATCAAAATCCTAGTAGTAGTTGTCTACAGATCCCCCAGATCAGTTCCCTTCCTTTCTCAATGAGTTTGATATGTGACTTACAATTTTATTCATCCTCCTCAACTCCTTCCCTCAACCTAAGGGACTTCAGCAAATATATTGATTCTCCCTCAAATACCCTAACCACTCAGTTCCTCTACCTACTCTTTTCCCATAAGCTGTCTTAGTCACATACAAAGATGATCTTGCCATCACCTGCACATGTACCACTTCCATGTTCAAGAATTCTGAAATCTTACAGACCTTTCACTTCTACCTCTGCTTTCCCTTATATAACCCTACTCTTCATCTCTCCATAACATCAAATCCCTTGACTTCTCAGTTCTCTTCTAGGTTATCTCCTTGCACTAGCCATTCTCTCCTCTTCTCCCCATCTTGACTCCTTGGTAAAGCAATTCAACTTTACCCTGCCCCCCTCTCTTGAGTCCCTTGCCCCTTATAGCACCAATTATACACAGCCAAGCCTCAACTGTGGATCACTCCCACCGTTCATCACCTTTGTGCACATACACACATACTTTTGAACAAAGGTGGAGAAAATCATGCAACTGTTTTGACTAGGTTCACTACAAATTTATGTTCCATAACCTTAACTAGGCCTCACTGCTCCTAGGCAATCTTACTGTACCTCCCTTACCAATCAGTATGCCATTCTCCACAGTGACTCTTCTAAACCTTTTCATCCCTCCTCAACTTCCTAAGACCCCCCCCCCCCCCATCACTCTCTCATCCAAGAACCTTGCCTCATATTTTACAGAAAAAATTGAGGCCATTTGCCTTGAACTCCTTCTCCCCTCTTCCTCATCTCTCATCATTCAGATGCCTTCTGCCACTTTCTCCTCCTTCACTCCTGTCTCACATGAGGAGGTGGCTTTACTCCTTACTAGTGCTAACCCCCATACTTGTTCAAGTGATCCCATTTCATCCCATCTCCTCCAACAGATTTCCCCCCCCATCATCCCCACTCTATCACTTATTATCAATATCTCTATCTAGTGGCTCATTCACTATTGCCTGCAAATATGTCCCTATCCTGAAAAAGCTCTCACTTGATCCTTCCATCCATGCTATCATTCTCCATCTCATCTGCCATTTGTAACTAAATTACTTGAAAAGGCCATCTCCAATAGGTGCTTCCTTTTTATCTCCTCTCACTTTCTTCTTAATTCCTTACAATCCAGCTTCCACTCTACTCTAATGTAGATCACTCATCACCCCACGCCTGGACTATTGTAATAGCTTCCTGGTGGGTCTGCTTCAAGTCTCTTCCCCACTCCAGTCCATCTTACATTCAGCCACTAAAGTGATTTTCCTAAAATGCAAGTCAGATCGTGTCACCACAACCCGCTACTCAATAAACTCCAGTGGCTTCCTGTTGCCTCCAGGAGCAAATATAAAATGCTCTGATTGGCATATGAAACTCTTGATAACCTATTCCTCTCCAACTCTTCCAGTCTTCTTACACCTTTCTTTCTAACATGTAGTCTTTGATACAGTGACATTGGCCTCCTGGCTGTTCCACAAAAAAGATAGTCCATCTCTCAGCTCTAGGCATTTTCTCTGGTTGTCCCACATGCCTGAAATGCTCTCTATTCTCTAGTCTGACTCCTAGCCTCATTGCTTCCTTTAAGTCTCAGCTAAAATCTCACCTCCTCTAGCAAACCTTCCCCAACTCTTCTTAATTCTAGTGCCTTCCCTATGTTAATTATTTCCTATTTATCTTGTATATAGCTTGTTTTGCATGTATTTATTTGTGTGTTCTCTCCCCCTACCATTAAATTGTAAGCACCTTGAGAGCAGGGACTATCTTTTGCCCCCCCCCCTTTTTTTTGTTTGTAGCTCCAATGCTTACCACAGTGTCTAGAACTTAGTAGGTGCTTAACAACCTTCCCTGATCCAGCTATCCCTCCCTTATCCTTCCATTCCCCTAAATCTCTGTGGTTGGATTCTTCTTTGTCAGTGCATTTTTAAAAAAATAGTTTAGTTTTTGTAATCACCTCTAGGCCTGGGGTATGGGGTATCGTGGCGCTGGCCTCAGATTCTCTTCAGTTCTCCCCTCTGACCTTGAACTCAAACCAAGACCTCCAACCTCCTCTAAGTGCCCAAAGCCAGTGGAGTCCTGCCCCACTGTTTCCTCATTCACCTGGCATGTGCTGGTTCCTTCTTGTTCCCACATCTGGGTCTGCATTCCTTATCAACAGAGGTTCCCTAGATCTTCCCAGCTCAGATGCCCAATTCCCCTCATTTTCCCAGGGATAAAAAGTTCCTGTGACTGGGGTGGAAGCAACTTCCCAATCCAGCTAACCCCAGGACTTGGGTCTTGTTGTTTAAGGGGTCCCTAACCTGGAGGTGTTTACTCTTCACAGGAGCCAAATCTCTTCCCTGGATTTTTCTTTAGATCTTCTCTGATTGTCCCTTTTTTCTTTTGTGGTTTTGTTTCTTCTTTCTTGTGATTCCTCTCATTGGTTCTAATACTACTTTACAACATGACTAATGTGAAAATACGTTTAATGTGAATGTATATGTAGATCCTATATCCAATTGCACGCTGTCTTGGGGAAGGAGGGGCAGAAAATTGAAAACTCAAAAGGTTATGGAAGTGAATGTTGAAAACTAAAGATAAATAAATGTAAAATAAAAAAGCTAACTTTTAAGAACTCTATACTACTATGTCTAACTATATATACCACTGTTTTTTAAAAAATTTTAAATTTTATATGTTGAGTCATTCTCTATGTTGTTTTATTCCTTCATGCCAGATAAACCCTTTCATTTTAAAAACCCTTGTAGCATTTACAGAGCTTTGCAAAGACAATCTAAGCAAGTAAAGAAATATACATACTATCTTGAAAAGTGCTACTGTGGGAACTTAAAACAACTGAGTGCTTTTTCAGTCCCATGTTCATTTATTTTGTCATTATTGAATTTCCCTTAAGTCTTTAT
This sequence comes from Vombatus ursinus, assembly GCF_900497805.2. Lineage (NCBI taxonomy): Eukaryota > Metazoa > Chordata > Mammalia > Diprotodontia > Vombatidae > Vombatus > Vombatus ursinus. The sequence goes on from NW_020954583.1 coordinate 11,383,065, forward strand.
GATACTGTAACCAAACAAAAATGATACTTTTTACTCTGCATTGTTGTTCTAGGAAATATTTAAATAGAATGTTAGGGAAATATTTTCTGTGATTTTTTTTCTCTGTACTTAGTATAATTTATCATTTTTGATCCCAGAGTGCACCCTCTCACCAAGGACAATTACCTCCTCTTGGTAGCTTTATTTCTAATTCATCCCAAGATGCAATAAGTATTATTATTACTTAAAAGATGTCTTTCATTTCATCTTCATTTCATTAAAACAGCGAAACTTCAGGACATTTGTATTATATCCAAAATATGGCCTTTTTCCATTGTTTGCTTTACTTTTGCAGTACTTTTTGACTGTTAACCTGTGGGCAAAATGTTGAAAACTATCTCTGTGGGAAGGAAAAGCTATCAGCTTAAAATTAAGCAATAACCCAAAATAGCTTCATGTTTAACAAAAATTTTTAATCCTCTAAAATGTTATACTGTTTTTACGGGCTACATGGATTATGCAGATTATTAATAACGCTTAAGGTTGCAGAAACCAGTTGGGTCCAAGGCTCTTGGTTCAAGCAAAGACACAGAACCTTGGTATCTACACAGTTAACATACACTTGAAAGGTTAGAAACCATAATGTAGGGATGGAGCCAACTTGTTCCTTATTAGTAGAGAGGACCAAAAGAAACTGAGATGTGTGTGTGTGGGGTAATGTTGTTACTTTCTTGTTATCAGATAACTTACATGAAGTTGGAACTTAACAAAATGGCGGATAAAGACAAAATGGAGTTACTCATGCGATTTTTAATGTAGCATGGTAAAAATTTTCTAGTATACAGTGCATTAATTAACATGATTTATCAGCATTTTCCTTTTATAGTTTCTTCTGTTTTTTGTTGTTTTTCCCTTTTCCTTCCTCCAGTTGCTTCTCTTGCCTCTCTCTGTCCTTCCTGCTGAAATTTGTTCTGGAATTCTTTTTTAGCCTGTTCTTCATCTGATTCTTTTATTCTGATCAGCTAGCTGCCAATGATTTTCCTTTTCCTTCTTCAGTCTTTCAAGAAAAAGATTTATCCTCAGATTGTTTTTTTTTTTTTTAGTTCTTTCTTTTTCCTCTAAGATCTTTCTCATTTTTCCCAATTTCTCTTTCTCAACACGGGTTAAATGCTTCTGAACCTAATCACTCTCGAATTCCTCATTATGTTCACTTTAATGGAGACAAGATGGACCTTATATAGAGAAAGACTGTGGAAGTGATCTAGGAGTGGCCAAGTAATATGGGGTGAACAGAAAGCCTGGGACCTGGACCACGTGGCCAAGGGAGAATGGAATCTAGATAGGATTAAGAGTGAGAAAATGCCATCTGGGGTGATAATGAGAGGCCAGTTGATAGTATTATAGCCTCAGGCAAACACCAGCGATTTGGCCTTGTGGGAAAGTCCAGGGTTTTTCCTTTTTGGGGTCCAGATCCCATCTTCATCATCCTCCCCTCAAACAAATGGGACCCAAATTCTTTTGGGGTAAGAGGTGAAGGTCTTGGATTCTGAAACTTTCTGCTGGCAAGGGGCATAGAGTTGTCCTAGCTTTGAGGGGGTCCCAAAGAGGAGGTTGACTGGAACTGAGCACAGGCTGCCTCCAGGGAATGATGGGGGGACATTGGCTGGTGCCGGCTGTTTGCTACCAACTGCAGGTAAATGGCCTGTAGTCTGGAAGACATAAATCTGACAGAAAAGACTGCAGGGCCCAGACATGACAGGATAAAATATCCTTAGCTCTTTTTGGATTTAGATAATTAAGTTTTCCAACCATGCAATATCAAATCCACCTCATAGGCAGACTCAGAAATAGCCAGGTGGGTAACATTCCTTTTCAAAGGAACATAATGGAGAAACTGACCCAGGAGGATCCCATCTTAGACTTAGGCTAAAATTGTCTTCTCAGCTTTTCCTGATGCTGACTTCCCACCAGTATCACATTCTCTCTGAGTAGCTTGTGGTATTTCTCTTAGATGGTGGATTATTGATTATCGATGGATTATTATGATCCATCAGACAACTCAAAATAAAATCCCATGAGCTTTTACCTCAAACAGCAAGTTCCACTAATCACAGTTTAGGAAAAACTTTTCCAGGATTTACATCTCAAATTTAACTTTGTCCTGGTGTAAAAAGCCAACCATTAGGGATTATTTCTATATACTTGCAAATTCTCAGCTAGCCAAAACCCAGACAAGCTTTGTGGCAAATTTACACATTAAAACAATAACCAATGATAGCCAAATTATTTTAACAGTAACCAAATTATGAAAAGTTGCTTGACATAACTGATACAAAAATTCACCAATCTGAAACTTGAAACAAACCCATTACCAATCAGGTGACTTCAGTTTTGTTAAATGCATTTCCAAATTACTTTACACAGAGAATCAGCATGTCATCATTAAGAGTTAAAACTACAGCTTTAAAAGAGCATGCTTACCCAAGTTCAGAGGCTAGCTTCTTTACCTTGAGCAGGATGTGCTGAACCTGGGTGATGCTTCCAGCAAAGGCTGCTCTAGGGTCCAAGGCCACTGCCAGAGGGGTTCCACGCTATAGCTGCTGCCCCTCCCCCTCCCCCTGCTTCCTTTCCCCAGGTAGGGGAGGGTGAAATCAAAGGTGAAGGGTAAAGGGTGAAACTCTCTTCTCCTATGAGGGGTTAACAGATACCCTCTTGACTCAAGGGAAGAGAGTGGGAGAAAAGAGTGACCAGGGGGTTGTAAGGAGGTGTTTCAAAACTCCTTAATGATAGATCACAAAATCTCCAGAATCTGCTAAGATGTTTTTATGGCTGTTCTAACTTTTCCCTGTAACCTCCATGAAGAAAGATTCAGGGATGTAGAGAGAAGAGAGTAAGTAAGCCTCAGGGAACCAAAAAGCAACTGCAGTTTTCCCCAGTTCCCTAGCGCTGACAGAATTAACAAAATTGGGCATATGCTTCCAGATAGGGAATCCATCCTTGTCCTCTATGCTTTGGAAGGTGTACCCAGATCTATGGCCTTGAACCAAACCAGTGGATCGAGCCTGAGAGTAGCAGACCAAGTTGGCAGTCTCATAACTGTGCCCAAAAAGCACCTCCAAACCTTGGTGCTTGGAGAGCAACCCCAACTGCAGCGCAAGAAAGCGGAGGTGGGGGGTGGGAGGCTTACATACCTTCCAGTCTTGACTGGAGAAGAACTTGGGATTAGGCAGTTTCCCCATATGGGTCAACAAAATATTGAGGTTTAAGGGTTCAGGGGTGCTGGGACCCAAAAATCACATGTGGATCCTGCCAAAAGAATTCAACCCAAGCCGCCTTTCAGCAAAAGACAAGGTTTATTAGAACATCCATCATATTGGGCAGACTCTTAAGGAGTCTGAACATTAGTGAGCTATTGGCTAGATTTTAAGAATCTGAGCAGTGGCTAGATTTTAGGAATCTGAGCTGTGGCTAGATTATAAGAATCTGAGACAAGTTTGGATCTTATTAATACTGGAGAGGGAAAAAAGATAACTTGGAAAACATTGGTAACTACTTACACATGTGTCTCTTATCTACCTAAAATCTTTCAACAGGTCATCTAGATACAAATCAATAGTGTTTCATACTTAAAGAAACTTTCCTGAGGCTAGACCCTACCATTCTCTCAATTTATCATCTTACATCTCCCCTCTCTTTCTTAGAATTCTTTTCTCAACTGCTGGGGGGGGGGGTGGGGGGGCGCGGAAGGGGAGGAACTCAACAACAACAACAACAACAACTGAAATACTCCTTGCTTCCAGTTCTTCTCCTTTCAATTATGTCTCAACTCTTTCCAGTTTGGTTTCAGACCTGATCATTCAATTGAAACTGTTCTCTCAAATGGTGCTGATACATAAAACAGGAAGAGCAAACAGAGAAAGAAAATTACACACCAAGTTCCCTAATGATTAAAAACGCAAAAAAATTTAAATAAAATACAAGCAAAGAGATTACATCAATATATCACAAGGATCATACACTATGACCAGGTGGGATGTATACCAGGAATGCAGGACTGATTCAATATTAGGAAAACTATTAGCATAATTGACCACAACCCAAACAAAACCAAGAGAAATCATATGACTATCTCAAAAGATGGAGAAAAAGCCTTTGACAAAACACAGCACCCATTCCTATTAAAAACACTAGGGAGCACAGGAATAAAGGGCACTTACCTTAAAATGGTAAGCAGTATCTATCTAAAGCCATCAGCAAGCATTATTTGTAATGTGAATAGGCTAGAAGCCTTCCCAATACAACTGGGGGAAGCAAGGATGTCTATTATCACCTCCATTATCTAATTTTGGGCTAGAAATGTTAGCGACAGCAATAAGAGAAGAAAAAGAAATTAAAGGAATTACAATAGGCAATGAGGAAACAAAACTTTCACCCTGCAGAAGACATGATGTTATACTTAGAAAACCTTAGAGAATCAACTAAAAACCTACTTGAAATTTATTAGCAACTTTAGCAAAGTAGGGTACAAAATAAATCCACATAAACCATTAGCATTTCTATATATTACAACAAAGTCCAGCAGCAAGAGACAGAAAGAGAAATTCCATTTAAATATAAAATACTTGGAAGCCTACCTGCTGAGACAAACCCAGGAACCATATGAACACAACTATAAAAGACTTTCCACACAAATAAAGTCAGATCTAACCAATTTGAAGAATATTAATTGCTCATGGATCAAGCCAATATAATAAAAATGAAAACTCTACTTAAATTAATCTGTTTATTCACTTTTATTCAGATTTGTTCAATTATTTTATTCAGATTTATATCAAACTATCAAAAATTATTTTATAGAGCTAGGAAAAAAAATAAAATTCACCTGAAAGAACAAAAGCTCAAGGGTATCAAGGGAATTAAAGAAAAAAAATGTGAAAGAAGGTGATCTAGCCCAGGGGTGGGGAACCTGCAGCCTCAAGAGCACCTGTGGCCTTCTAGGTCCTTGGGTGTGATCTTTTGACTGAGTCCAAGTTTTACAGAACAAATCCTTTTATTAAGGGGATTTGTTCTGTGAAGTTTGGATTCAGTCTTACTGTCTCAGTAGGTGAGAGGCTAAAGAGGGAGGGAAGAAGGTACAGAATTTGGAACTCAAAACTTTAAATAAAAATGTTAAAAAATTAAGGAAAAAAAGAAACTGTTCTCTCAAAATTTATCAATAATCTAAATTATCACATATAATAATCCTCATCCTTTTTGTCCTCTTTGTAACGTGATACTGTTGACAACCAAGAACCTCTAGAATTTTCCAGCTTTCTTATTTCTCCTGGCTACCTGATTGTTCCTAGTTTCCTTTTCTGGCTCATCAATCATATCACATTCCCTAATTGTGAGTATGCCTCCAAGGCCATGGGCCCTCTTTTCTAATTTCTCTATATTCTCTTCCTTGGGAATTTGAAGGGGATGAGGAAAAGTTTATGTAAAAAGTAATGCTTGAGCTATGTCTTGGACAAGCAATGGATTCTATGAAGTGGAAGTAAGGACAGTGTAAAGGCACAGGAAAAATAAAATGGACTGTTGTGTAAGGACCACAGAGGAAGGCCAATCTGATTAGACTGAAGAGAGTGAAAAAGGGAGTGTAAAGAAAAGTTAAAATAATGTTGTAAAGGGCAGAGAAATTTATATATGATCCTAAAGGCAATAGGGAGCTTATTCCATCACATATAGTGTTATTCTAAAATCCAAAATTCTGAGATTGTAGTTCATTTTTAAGATGTGTGTACACCACTAAATTTTGTAGCTCTTTATGACAAGTGGAAGTAGAGATTACTCCTCTTTCAATATTATCTTAATAATCTAACAAACAATACAAATTTATTAAGAGGATCTCTAAGTAACGTTTAAAAGTCTAACATCTTCAATCTGGAGAAGACTGACTCAGACAATGGCTATTCAGCCATATCAACGCTATGGCAAGAGAAATAAAGCTTCTAGAAAAGCAGACATTAAGAATGAAAATTTCAACTAGGTAAGACTTTTTTTATGAATTTAAATAAGAGTTCCCTCCTTCAACTTTCACTATGAAATAAAAATAAATAAATGACATGTATATATTCAGTATCAACTATATAACTGTGACGATGCACTAAAATAATGTATTTGTTTTCATATTAAGTAATGTTCTAGTTTTTGAGGCTACATTTAAGTATCTTTACCTCAGAAACTAACCTTAACACACAAAGGACCTTGATAAAATACGACATTTGCCTGATACTAAATTAAGTTCTTTGTCTTCATTTGTTCCATAAAGCATGAATTCTAATAGACTGGCACAGTTACATAACTGCCCTTCAAAAGGAGTCTACAAAGCCACATCTCTGCTTTCAGCACACTCCAGTGACTCATTCAAGTGACCTTATTTGCTCATTAGCAACTCTAGGTACAGGTTGCAAATGTCAGAAAGCTTGAATTTACATTTTATAAAGTACATCTTGCAGCATTTTAATGACAATACTTCTGAAATATTAGTTCAAATCTAACTTTATTTACTCATCTATACCTTTGGCTTCAAATCTTCTTGCCCTAGATTCACATGCCCTATATGTGCCATTACTAATAGTATCACTCTCCTCAATATTTTAATGTTTTGACAGTTTTAAATGTCATTTGATAGAGAACTTATAATTTAGCAATCATGATCGATTTTGCTACACATATTTACTTGTTTTAGTTTTTAAGGTCTCAAAATAACAGAATATAATACACACATATTAAAAATTAACTACAAGCTCAGAATTTTGGATTTGAGAATAACACTACATGTGATGGAATAAGCTCTAACTAATGTGAGGCTTTTAAAATTAATTCATATGAACGCCTTTCAACTTTTTACATACTAGCATGAAAAATCTATGGGAAACAGATACTACCATCATTAATATAGAGTTTGTTTTGTTTTCATCCTACAAAGGTATTGAGTAGCCCAGAAGAAGCCTATCTATGACCTGAATATATGTACAATTTTCCCTACAATTGTATCAAATCCATTGTGAAAACTACACCAACAAATCATCATGCTATTCATAGTGGTTTAGATAGAGGTAGTTCTTGTCTCCTAGAGGCTTACAATTTTCATTTTCACTCAATGTTTATCTTCTGTACTAAGTTATGCAGAAGAAATGTGGTTATAAATATGAAATAATGATTCTGTTAATGCAATGTCACAGACATTAAATCTACTTCTCTAAGGGTCTTTTTATGAAATAGCAGCACATGCAAATATGAGAAACATTTTTTAAAAAAAAGTATAAAATGTACTTTATTTTCCTGAGCACAGGATGCAAATAATCACTTATATGCATCTAGGTTTTGGGACTGCATAATAGGTACTACTACTCTTCTTTATTCAAAGAAGATGGTACCGGCAGTGATTACTACATACCATGTGAGAGCCTGATGAGTCCAAATGTGCCACTGTCCTTTTCACACTCTACACATGTAATGATTCTTCTTTGTTTTGTGATTAGAGCTGCTAATTGTGTAAATTGTCAGGATTGTGCTTCTCAAAAATCAGAATGAATGCCATACTCAAAGAAGAACTAACATTTTCTTTGCTGTAATACATAAGTCTTGTGTGTATGCTACTATTTCCCAAGTAGATCAGGATATGTGAATGTTAATTTTTTTGAAATCCTTCAATGAACAATTAAAGGGTACTGTCCTGTCTGAAGTCCCTTTACAGTATATCATACAATTGTTTAAAAACACTATTATCCATTTTCTACAATATATACATTTCTACCTCAAGTGTGAGAACAAGTGGTGAATTAATCTTTTATTATTGTTGTTAGTAATATTAATACTTATAATATTCTGAAATTGGAAATGAAACTCTTATTTTGAGAGATTTCTTTCCTAATTGGGAGAAATTTTTGTATTAAGATTGGTTCAGCGTAATCCATATTTATTGTATGTAAAGAATTGATAGTTTTCTTGGAAGCACAGCTGTCATAAATTTGCTTTTCAAAAATGCAACAAGTTTTGTTTTTCCTTTAAATTCTGCAAAAGTTTTTTTCAACATCTCTCTCCCTCTGCCAATATAGTAGTACTTGCCAAAGGTCATTCTGAAGATTTTGGTTAGTATCAAAGGTGAGCATTCTGAGATATTGAGATAATTGCTATCTCCAAGAATAAAAAGTTACATATCATCTTTAAGTTCATTATAAGAACTAGTCCACAGGTTTCCCTCTACACAGTAGATATCCACCTCTAAATTGCTATGTATATTTCTGTTTGCATGTTGACCCCCTGCCCCATTAGATTTGTATGCTCCTTCAGGACAAGGGCTATCTTTTGTCTCTTTTTTGTATCCTTAGTGCTTGGCACAGTGCCTGGAACATAGTAGGTGCTTAACAAATGTTGACTGATTAACTGACAGTACTAAACATGTACTAAGGCAAAAACAAAAATCAAGACTATGTAAAAGACTAAGAGCTAAGTTCCTGTGACTTGACCAGTTAATATTCAAAAAAGACTGTCCATGAGCACTGGAACATATGACTTAACCAATTCATGTTCTTAAACCTTCAAGTACATCTGAAGGGCTAAGGCTTCACTGATAAGGACTAACATCAGAAACAGAGATTTTTTTTTAAACAATTTTTACCAAGGGACAGTTTAGAGAGAAGATTGGGGCAGGATTAGAATTAATCATACAAGTGTAGAGGAAATGTGTCCTTTATCTAGTAGTAGCCAAGGAAGAAATGAGTAGCATTTGAACTCTAGTATTAACAAAGCATCTGAGATCCATCTGGCTGTGATACATCACTAAAGTCCATCGGTCCAACCATCCATCAATAAGTATTTATTAAGCTACTACTACGTGCCAGACACTATGTGCTAGGCATTGGGCATACTAATACAATAAATTAAACATTCCTACTTGTAAAGAGTAATAACTCATATGCTTCAATAAATCTCAAGTGATACACAGGCCTTATATATTGAGTTTTGCTTTTACCTTTCAGTAGAATAGGGGTAATGTTTACTACATAATTATTTCTTTAAAGAGAATTATTTATTAAATGTTAGGGAACAGGAAGGATAGATAGGCTGATCATCTCTATAACACTTAGAATCTACCTCATGAACACAGAACAATTTTGAAGGAAGAAGTTGCCTAAATTCATGAGGTGACTAGAAAGGTGCTGGGAAGGGTACTTTTACTGCAAGTATCTTAGGGAGTACTTATACTGGTGCCAAAATTCTGCTATAAGAGATTAATTCCCTTGGAAAATTAAATCTATGACATCAAAGATACCTCTACCAAAGTAAAAATAATCTTAGGAGAAATAACACCTTAGAGGGTGACAGTCATAGTAGAAGGAGATGAAGGAAAAGGGAAAACAATAAGCATATAGAGGTATGCTATTCTTCTTACTTTTCAATCACAAAAGGATACAAGAATTAAAAACATATTTTTTGGTAATATATAAATGTTTCTAGGATTGAATTTTTACAAATAATTCAAAGAGGCTGGCATGTATGAAAAAAAGACAAATTTTATCTTAGGCTCTTGCTAAAAGTTCATTTACTAGTAAGTAATTTTCAGTAGCTCTTGTGACAAGTCTTAGGTCACAGAAGATCTTACCAGCCACAAAGTTCAGAAGCCATCAGTTAATAAAATCTACTTTTGTTTCTTGCTTTTCTTTTTGAAGATGATAGGTAGCAATCAAATTTATTCATTTCTTTAGCACAGAACTGACTCCCCAGATGATGAACGGCAATTTTAAGGCTAAACACCTAACCTTGTCCTACATGAAGCAAACCTACTAATCCTGGATTGGTAGCTACACTACACCATTCTGCCCATTGCTGTCATCTTCAGTAGTGAGGTACAGGGAGAACAGTGTATAAGTTCCCACATCTTGTTTTAGAAATCCATTGTGAGGAAGGTTTCTGGGGAGATACTTTATGACTTGAAACAGTGATGATATCTTCAAGTTAGGGTGAGAAGGAGTATATCTATGAACCAACTACTATCACACAAGTTCCTGCTCTGTTCAATATAAAGGAGGTAGGGTGAATGTGATTCAGTGAATTTAGTTATAGAAAATTCTGCATATAGAAATTTATACTTAGCAACCAGAGAGATAGATGATTATCAACAACACTCAGACTCATAGAATCACTTAGATTCTGCATAATAATATATGAATATGCATATAAATTTTATATATATAAATAATTCTGTATAATAGCTAGAAAGGGACCTTAGAGATGATCTATACTAACCTTCTCACTTTACAAATGAAAAAATTAAGTACCAAATGAGTTAATTGTCTTGCCCAAGATTGTACATTTAGAAGTAGGACTAGAACCCAGGGAGCCTGATTTTCAGTCAAGGGTCTTTTCTTACCTTTGGAGTATTCATATTTATTATAAATAATTATAAGCAAAAATAATTCAGATGAACATAGTTCATAGTAAAAGAAAGGATATTTCCCTGGTGATGCTGTTCCCACTCTATAATCAGTAAAACTCTTTTCTGGATGGAAATTAAAGAGAAATAGGAGATTTGCTCGCTCAAAAGCAATGACCTTATTTTCTTCGTGTTTTTCACTCACAAAGGCCTACAAGAATTAAAAACATATATTACCTTCAATAATATTTAAATGTCTCTATAACTGAATTACTTAGAAATGAAAGAAAAAAATGGCTTTTATAATTGTCTTAGTACAATAGCTTTATATTTTACTAGAATGTTAAATACTGCTTTTTTAAAAAACGCACTACAATTTTGAAATAAGAAATCCCATCAACAATAATCTTACAAGCATGCTAAAAAAAAAGGTTCAGAAAAGATTCATGAGTCTTTTCTACGACAATAATAGCAATAAGAAGGAAATAGAGTTTATACAATTATCTGTTGCTTATATGTTATGGTTCATTTTTAAGCATATGTGTTATATAAATACAATCACATGAAGAGATGTTTTTAAAATATCTGCCTGAAGGTTTTTAATCTTGGATTTGTTTTTTGTTCGTGTACTCAAAATGATTATTCTGTTTTTATCTTCATGACAGAATAAATGTGAGATTATGTCATAAGACGACTTTTACCTTCCTCAGTAGTTATGTAAGTTATACATCAATGGGAACCTGAACTCATTATATACATTTACATTTGCAAACTTCAAAATACAGAGCATAAAAACTCAAATTCAAGGTAACTTGTCCATCACTTTAAGTTTCCTAATGGTAATTTAAATTTTGTTTCTAAGAGGAGATTTTTCTATCTTTCCTGCCTTGTGGATCAAAGCCCAATTTTTGATAACTTAGAATTGATAATGGTTTAGAGTAAACACTAAGACTTTTGGTGTTCAGCAATGTTTCTGCAAAATAGAAGCTTTTTTTCACCATTTCTGCAGAAAACTGCATTTCTGACTAAGATGTTCAAGACAATTTTGTTGAATATAGAAGATTTTCAGCCCATTTTTGAAAATCACACACTAAAGTAAAAGTAACAAAACAGCAATCTCAAATTGTGCCTTTATAAAGAAAATGATTAACTATAATTTTTCACTGGGAAAAAATTTACATGTATTGATTTTATTTGTTGTTTGAACAAATAACTGAATTAACTGAAAACTGGCAATCCAGTTCCAATCATGAGTCAGCTTCATGAAAAATACAAAGTAGGGTTCAGGAATGATGGCTACTAATGAAGAGACAATTGTGCAACCAGGAAAAAGGAAAGGCAAATAGAAAATGTAAGCCATCAATTGTTTTTATGACATTACTTCTATAGAGAAATGGTAAAAAAAAAAAAAAAAAATTAAGGTATTTTCATAATAATTTGTACAATGGGATTTACATGAGGTTTTAAATTCTTATTTTAAACAATTTTAAAGAAAATTACTAAATTTTTTAAAAAATCCTGTAATAATAGAGACAAAATTGTCTAGGATTCACGTTATTTTTAGGAAAGAATGCAGTGACAAGTTCTGACAACCTAATTCATGTCACTGACACTATGCAACGCATAAAGAAGTGCTATTTAGTTTTTTTTGTTGTTTTTAGGCAATTGGGGTTAAGTGATTTGCCCAGGGTCACACAGCTAGTAAGTGTCAAGTGTTTGGTCTGAGGCCAGATTTGAACTCAGGTCCTCCTGACTTCAGGGCCGGTGCTCTATCCACTGCGCCACCTAGCTGCCCCTAAGAAGAGCTATTTAAAAGATCTGTATATAGATTTAAAATTAATACTATTCTAAATAGTCCACTTATGACGAAAGCACAGAATTTTCTGTATAGTGCTTACCTGAGGTGCTGAAAGCCAACCAAATCTGTCTTCCAATTTATTCATATCTTTGTCAAAGTTATTGAGGAATCTATAGCGAAGGAGTTCATCATCACTCAGATGAAACTGCCTCCTAGCATAATGGTAACTCTCATTATTTCCTTTTCTCGGGAAGTCCAACCATTCTGGATGGCCAAATTCATTACCTACATAAAAACATTAATTTGTAAATGTTATGAGGTAAATATACATATGAGCTCAACCTCTGTTTAAAAACAAAAAGAAAGAAACCCAGGAAAGAAGATTTTAAAAATTTAATAGATGCTATAATTTCTTAGAAGTATGATCTAGAAAAATGGATGTAATCATTGGCTAAAAAATATTCTGCATATAGTAGATTAAAAAATATTTTTAAAAGGATCTTTATTTTTTCCCATTGTCTCTCTCAGATCTATTTCATCCCTTTGCTTTTTTATTTCAGATTTGGAATTTAGGAATTTTCAGAAATAGCAACTAGACAAACTGCTGTTGGGTATTATTCAATGTAAATTTTCCTGCATTCCTAATACCAATAAAAACTTCCATTTGTTGAAAAAAATCTGTATTCCATCCTGAGAGCCAAACATATGCTTTATCTTTCCTCTAACTTTCCCACTTCTGTTTTCTCTTCTCCCTCAATACTCAGAGTATCTCTTCAAAAATCAACTCATTTTTTGCTTCAGCTATGCCACTCAATTGTATAACTTTATAAAGATATAAAATGGTATTACATACAAATGTTGCTCACTAAAGAATTCCAATGTGTAGCAATTCTAAAGAATGAAACAAATAAATGAGGGATCTCTGCTGATACATTTAAAATATAATTCACTTTACACATAACTTTCAGGAATATATTTACTACTCAAAATAAACATCACTTTAAGCAAACACTGTTCTAACAATTATGGAGGGGGGAAAAAAAAGCAAACCTACTATTATACTAAAAGTACCAAAAATGATGACAGGGTTCTTGAAAATTCAGTAGAAATGGAAAATAGTTTCCATAGTCCTTATAGCTGTGGTTACAATACACTGTGATTTCAAGAACAGAAACTGTTTCATTAATGTGTGTTAGCAAAAGAACTATCCTTTCAAGGACTACATACCCTTATTTTTATTTAGAAAACTATAGTCAGAGTACCCACAGATGTGACAGGTGGTGCAGCTGGGGATACTAGAGTGAGTGCTTATTGCAATGACCTACGTCCCAACTCCAGAAGTCAACTTAAGGGTAAATAAATATATTCCTATCAATTTAACTCAAAGTGTATAAACTATTACTGGCTCACTGACCCACTAATGGGCAAGTTGATATGCCTCGAGAATTATAGGATCTCTACTTATCGCATAGAAAGCATATATTTTAATTGCAATCTTATTTAAAATTCTTTTGCTAAACATGAAGAAGTTAATGAGTATGCACGTATTAAAAAAAAGTACATTTTCAAAAGGTTTATCAGTAATACAATGATTCAAGACATTCAATGAAATAAGAGCACATTCAAACATTCTTGATGAAAAGATCAGAGCTGAATAGAAAATCTGACTCAAATACAAGACTCAAAAGAAGTATAAAAAGGTAAACAGGAAAGGGAAATAATAAGGACTTAATAAGGTTAAACTGTTTATATTCCTACATGGGAAGATGACATTTGTAACTTATAAGAACTTTTTCATTATTAGGGAAGATAGCATACATAAACACTGTGTGTGTATATATATATATATATATATAGATAGATAGATAGATAGATAGATAGATACACACACACAAACACACATACTATACAGACAGGTCACAGGTGTGAGCTGAATATGAAGGGATGATATCTAAAAAAAGTAAAATTAAGGGGTGAGAGGAAAGCACTGGGAGAAAGGGAAAGAGAAAAGTAGAATGGAGTAAATTATCTCACATAAAAGAGGCAAGAAAAAGCTTTTACATTGAAAGGGAAGAGGTGGAAGGTGAGGGGGAGTGAGTGAACCTTACTTTCATCAGAATTGGCTCAAAGAGGGAATAACACATGGGTATAGAATAACAATTGGGTATAGAGTATATCTTACCCTGCAGGAATGTAGGAGAGAAAGGGTATAAGGGGAGGGAGTGGAGGGTGAGGGGAATGATAGAAAATATGGCAGATTGGGGGAGGGGGTAGTCAGAAGTAAAACATTTTTGAGGAGAGAGAGTAAAAGGAGAGAATAGAATAAACGGGGGTAGGGGACAATAGGTTGGAGGAAAATACAGTTAGCAATAGTAAATGTGAAAAAATTTTTGAAGCAAGGTTCTCTGATAAAGGCCTCATTTCTCAAATATATAGAGCAATGAGTCAAATTTATAAAAGTAAGAGCCATTCCACAAATGATAAATGATCAAAATATATGAAGTTTTCAAATGAAAAAACCAACACTATAGCCATATGAATAAACCCTCCAACTCACTACTGATTGGAGAAATGCAAATTAAACAATTGAGATATTACCTTACACTTATTAATTTGGCTAACAGGAGAGAAAGCAAAATGACAAAAGTGGAGGAGTTGCAGGAAAAATGAAGTATTAACACACTGTTGGTGGAGTTGTGAACTGATTCAACCACTGTGTGGAGCAATCTGAAACTATGCCCAAAGGGCTATAAAACTATGCATACCCTTTGACCTAGTAATATCACCACTGGGTCTGTATCCCAAAAGACAAAAAAAAATAAGTGATATGTACAAAAAATATTTACAGCAGTTCTTTTCTGGTAGCAAAGAATTGGAAACTGAGGCGATGTCCATCAATTGGGGAATGGCTAAACAAGGTGTGGTATGTAATTACATTCTCTGAAAAGCCTAGAGAGACTTGCATAAGCTGATGCAAAGTGAAATGTCCTGTGTACAAAGTAACAGCAATGTCTAAGATGATCAACTGTGAAAGACTTAGCTATTATCAGTAATACAATGATTCAAGACAATTCTGAAGGACTTATGGTGAAAAATAGTATCCATCCTCAGAGAGAAAACTCATGGTGTCTGAATACAGAATGAAGCATATTTTATTTTTACTTTTTTTATTTTTCTTGAGTTTTTTTTGTTCTATATTTTCTTTCATAATGTGACCATTATGAAAATGTTTTGCATGACTACACATATATAACCTGTATCAAATTGCTTGCCTTCTCAATGATGGGGGGTGGGGGGAAAGAGGAATGGAGAGTATCTGGAACTCAAAGTTTTAAAAATGAATGTTAAAAGTTGTTTTAAGGCTTAGATTCTTAAAATCTAGCCACTGCTCAGATTCTTATAGTCTAGCCAATATCTCAGTTATATTCACATTCCTTAAAAGTCTGCCCAATATGACGGATGTTTGAATATATCTCGACTTTGGCTGAAAGAAGGCTTCGGTCAAATTCATTCGAGCAGGACACGCATGTTATGATTTTGGGGTCCCAGCACCCATAAAACCTCAACATTTTGGTGCTCTGTACGGGGAAAGTGCCTATCCCCAAGTTCTTCTCCAGCCAAGACTGGAAGGTAGCTAAGCCTCCCCACCTTCTTTCTTGCCCTGTAGTTGGGGTCACTCTCCAAGCACCTAGGAGGGCTTAGAGGTGCTCTTCTGGCAGACAGTCACGAGGTTGTCTCACACTTGGTCTGATGCTCTCAGGCTCTCAGTCCACTGGTTCAGTTCAAGGACATGAATCTGGGTACACCTTCCACAGCATAGAGGACAAGGATGGACACCCTATCCTGAAGCGTATGCCCAATTCTACCAATTCTTTCTGCACTACAGAATTGGGAAAACTGAAGGTGCTTTTTGGTTCCCTGAGGCTTCCTTCCCTCCCTCTACATCCCTGAATCCTCCTTCATGGAGGTTAGAGGGACAAGTTAAAACAGCTTAAAACACTTTAGTAGATTCTGAAGGGTCTGTGATCTATCATTAAGGAGTTTTGAAACACCTCCTTACAACCCTGGGCACTCCCTTCTCTCACTCCCTTGCCTTGAGTCAAAAGATATCTGTTATCCTTCTCACAGGAGAAGAGAGTTTCACCCCAGCCCCCACCTCTGAATTCACCTTCTACAGCATGGGCCCTCCTGGCAATGGCTTTGGGCCTGAGGGCAGCCTTTTGGAAGCATCACCCAGGTTCAGCACACCCTGCTCAAGGTAAAGAAACTAGTCTCAGAACTAGGGTAAGCATGCTCTTTTAAAGCTGTAGTTTTAACTCTTAATGATGACATGCTGATTCTCTGTGTAAAGTAATTTGGAAATGCATTTAACAAAACTGAAGTTACCTGATTGGTAATGGGTTTGTTTCAAGTTTCAAATTGGTGAACGTTTTGTATCAGTTATGACAAGCAACTTTTCATAATTTGGTTACTGTTAAAATAATTTGGCTATCATTGGTTATTGTTTTAATGTGTAAATTTGCCACAAAGCTTGTCTGGGTTTTGGCTAGCTGAGAATTTGCAAGTATATAGAAATAATCCCTAATGGTTGGCTTTTTACACCAGGACAAAGTTAAATTTGAGATGTAAATCCTGGAAAAGTTTTTCCTAAACTGTGATTAGTGGAACTTGCTGTTTGAGGTAAAAGCTCATGGGATTTTATTTTGAGTTGTCTGATGGATCATAATAATCCATCGATAATCAATAATCCACCATCTAAGAGAAATACCACAAGCTACTCAGAGAGAATGTGATACTGGTGGGAAGTCAGCATCAGGAAAAGCTGAGAAGACAATTTTAGCCTAAGTCTAAGATGGGATCCTCCTGGGTCAGTTTCTCCATTATGTTCCTTTGAAAAGGAATGTTACCCACCTGGCTATTTCTGAGTCTGCCTATGAGGTGGATTTGATATTGCATGGTTGGAAAACTTAATTATCTGAATCCAAAAAGAGCTAAGGATATTTTATCCTGTCATGTCTGGGCCCTGCAGTCTTTTCTGTCAGATTTATGTCTTCCAGACTACAGGCCATTCACCTGCAGTTGGTAGCAAACAGCCGGCACCAGCCAATGTCCCCCCATTGTTCCCTGGATGCAGCCTGTGCTCAGTTCCAGTCAACCTCCTCTTTGGGACCCCCTCAAAGCTGGGACAGCTCTATGCCCCTTGCCAGCAGAAAGCAGTTTCAGAATCCAAGACCTTCACCTCTTACCCCAAAAGAATTTGGGTCCCATTTGTTTGAGGGGAGGATGATGAGGATGGGATCTGGACCCCAAAAAGGAAAAACCCTGGACTTTCCCACGTGGCCAGATCTCTGGAGTTCACCTGAGTCTATAGTCCCATCAACTGGCCTTTCATTGTGGCTATACCCAATTTCCCAATGCTCTGTTGAATCTTACTTCCCTGTGGCCCCCAGCCATTTCCCACCCTTAATCCTAGCCACGTGGTCCAGGTCCCAAGTGTTCTGTTCACCCCAGCTTGCTAGCCACTCCCATCCAGATCCTCCTTAGACCCCTCCTCTTGTCACCCCAAACTACTTGGCCACTCCTAGATCCCTCCCCCAGTCTTTCTCTATATAAGGTCCATCTTGTCTCTGTTAAGGTGCTCAGATTCTTATAATCTAGCCATTGCTCAGATTCTTATAATCTAGTCATTGCTCAGATTCTTAAAATCTAGCCAATAGCTCACTAATGTTCAGACTCCTTAAGAGTCTGCCCAATATGACAGATGGTCTAAAAAACCTTGTCTTTGGCTAAAAAATAAAAATAATAAGATCCAAATTCTCTAAAACCATAAGTTACAGAGAATGTTCTCACCTGCAGTGATTGAAGGAATTAAATGTTCATCTGGAGGTTTCCCTGTACCAGTGACATTACAGATCTAGTCTATCACTAAAGATTTTTCCCCTCATACCTATGACATCTTCTTCCATACCTCTTATAGCAGTATTTCAGTACCACCACTGTTATGTCTCCAATATCATGGATCTTATTTATTTACATTTAGTCTGATCCAGATGCTTTTCTGTTCTTTGTTCTCTTTAGTGCTATTTATATTTCTTTATAAGCACATCTAGGACTTTGATGTTAATGTCTGAGTCTGGAGGTTTTATTGTCCTTAATGGAAAAATCATTTTCTTATAATAAATTTTATAAATTCTTTTCTAGTTTTCTTCCTTTATATATCCATTTTCATCCTTGAATTCCCTTGGGAATACTTTACTTACTTAAGATATCTTGCCAAATTTTCATTTAAATGATTTTTACGCTTAACTATCTCTTTTTGATACATTAAAATATATTATTCCTAAGTGTCTGTCATCATTCATAAGAATTTTACAAATGAGTTTATATTCCAAACTATTATTGTCTTTGACAGCCATATTTGGTCAGATGTTTGGTGAGATACTTTTTGGGCTCTTTTGTTCTCTTTGATCTGGTCATCAATTTACATACATTGAACTACTGGATTGAAATTATTATTGTCATAGTTAATGTCATTTCACATTTTTTATTGTCAATTACATATTCAAATAGTTCTGGATTAAACTGTTTAAATAGTTTCATGTGTATATCATATTTCTTTCCTCATTATTCCTGTTTCTTGATCGATGGTCTGATAATACAGAGAACTGATTCATAGGTAACTCCTAAATCATTAACATGTGATCAATAACTGTCTACACTGCATGCTAATTCTTTTTTTTAATAAAGTGTTCGTGATAAAATGGCATAAGCTTTCTATGCATATACATCTTTTTTCCTTGAACCATTCTTTTCCATACATTTCTCCCTTTCACATTTCCCTAACTTTGCTTTGATTTTGCATCAAAGTCATAAAATATTAGAGTGTATGTTGACTTAGTTCAGAATTTCTGATCGAGTCTTCATAGGTAATCCTTAATTTTTCATCTTTAGCAAATATATTCTTGCATAAAGTACTGTTATTTTCTTGAGAGTCTTTTTGCAAAAAACTTGTCATTAGTATAGCAATACATGATGACTAAATGTCCCATGAAATAATGTTTCTTGTTACCTCTGAGTATGCAATAAGACCGACTCTTATTAATTCCTTCCTTTGCCTTTGTAAGAAGCACCTGTGAGCCGTTCTTCTATTTAGCTCTAACTTTTCTTTTTCTTCTGACAGCATTTATAGTAAAGCTGTCAAGATTTATTTGATTTGGCTTCTCTAGCATGTTTCCTTAGACTTTGGACAAAGAGCTCACATTTAGAACAACATAGTAGTCAAAATAAAATTTCTAAGTGGTCTAAAAATTCTGTTTATCACTCTTTGTTGTTCCCTTTCTCATCACTCTGCTAACTTCTCTGCAGAAACAACTGTGGTCCACAAAGGACTGTAGCACTTTATTTTTTGTTTTTTATATTTTTTTAAGCAATTGGGGTTAAGTGACTTGCCCAGGGTCACACAGCTAGTAAGTGTTAAGTGTTTGGTCTGAGACCGGATTTGAACTCAGGTCCTCCTGACTTCACACTTTTTTTTATTTTTAATGGCCAAAAAATTCACCAGCAGTTGACCAGCCTTTCTGAACTTAGGTAGTTTGGTCCTGGGTAAACATATTTATTTGTTATTGGGCCAAATTCAAAGCCTTCATAGCATGGTAGAACCTGTCATAGGTTCAGTCATTTAAGTCATATCCAACTCTTCATGACTCCATTTGGAGTTTTCTTGGCAAAAATACTGCAGTGCTTTGCCATTTCCTTTTCCATCTCATTTTACAAATGAGAAAACTGAGGCAATAGGCTTGTAAGTTGCACAGCATCACACAGTAAAGGGTCTTAGGACAGACTTGAATTCAGGTCTTTCTATACCAGGTCAGTCCAGTGCTTTATCCACTGTTCCACTTAGGTGCCTACTCTCTCCATATGCATATTGAAATGGGGAGAGACTGGAAATAGGACCTTTTGGAGGTTATTACACTTTCCCAGGTAAGAATTAGTTGTGGTATGAAGTTGAATAGTTGCCATAAGAGGGGACTATATAAAAGATGTGGAAGTTTAATAGGAAAGACAGGGCAACTGATTGGATATGGAGGTGACAAAGGCAAGAGCCAACATGACTTCAAATAACATCAGTTGAGTGATTCATGGTGTTACAGATTTCAGGGCTAGAAATAATCTTAGTCTGTCCCAACTTCCTCATTTTACAGATGAAGAAATTGAGGTCCATATTGGGTGAAGGGATTTGCCTAAGACCACGTAGCTGGTAGTAATGTAAGATAATTCCAAATATATAATAAGGAAATTACCTATTTACCCTACTGCATCTAACTGCTAATTTCCAGGTCATCAAAGAGAATTCATAGTAGAAAGATAGTATGAATCCAGCTCATTTTTTTTTTTTTAAGGAAGAGGAACATATTTGTGAAAATACTGTAAAAAACAAATTAATGGTTATAAGAAAGTAGAAATTTATGACAATTTTATTATTATATATTATATTATATTATATTATTTTATTATATTATAATATCAAAATATTTTATCATTTTATTTTTAAAATCCAGTGAATCTAGATGCTTGACATCGAGTAATTTAAGCCAAAGTTTTGACATCATTAAGATATAGCTATTTCTTTCCCTGATTTCTTTTTTCCAATTTTAAAACATCAGAATTTTAGGATATCTAAATTACATTTCTTATGGAATAAGTTTTAAAGCAATTTCAATTTCAGGATTAGTATTATTCTTATTCTACAATAAATCTGTCTTAGATACCTCTGGAAAATTTTTATATATCTATCAAATATACTGTCATCATACATGTAAAAAACCTCAGATTCTGACTCAATCATTTTAAATTTTTGGAGTTAAATTTAGATAATTTTGAGAGTCCTACTTTATGATTCTGGCCAGATTCATATAAGCAGTTAACTATGGGCAAAAGTCTGGGAATCACAATTATCCAAATTGAACTCCAAAGATTTAAGATATGGGAGAAGAAGGTAAGAAAGTTAGTTGTGTGGTTCCAGAGGAAGGAATTGAGGTACTATGTTGTACCCACCCATTACAGTGAATAAAAACAAAGCTTGCCTGCTTAGGAATTTTGCCTCGGGCCAGTTCTGTTATTCTCCCTGGTGAATTGTGAGAGCACAAAATGATACTGTGAGAGTGAATCTCTCTCATTTATTTAAAAAGTTAAGTGTGGGGGCATTTATTAAAATTAAGATAGGTGCATTTTTTAAAAATAAATTTTAAGATAGGTAAAGGTTAACCTTATTTCAAAACTAGCTTTCAAAGTTTTGAGAAAATTAACAATTGTACTTTGTATGGTCATTAACAAATCTGAACAAAAGCCACTGATAAATATAATCTTCCTAAATGGTCTTTCATTACCAATTACTGTGTAAGAGAAGAAATTAGCAGACTAACCATTTGAATTGACAAGAAAAGTTATTTGAATTAATGAAGCAATGAAATTCCTTCTTTGGTTTGTTTAAGTTTTTAATTCTTTTCAATTGAGATTTATTTAAAATACTTTACTCCTGAGTTTATAATCTTCCAGCTAAACTCCAGTGGCAAGAGGAAAGTACTTGCTTAGCTATGGCATAAAGCTGTATGAATATTGCCTTGGTTTTTCAATAAAGAGGAGAGAAGGTATTCGTCAAAAGCGCAGACTACAAGACATAGATTGAGTAAGAAGTTATACTTGTAATATAACAGAAAACTAACTCCAGGGAACAATCTCTAAAGAAAAGAAGAAAATACCAAGTTTGATACCTGATAGTGTTATTTAAAGGTTAATAGCAAAAAATAGTTTTAAACGTAAAAGAAATGAAAACCAAAAAACTTAAGTAGTAAAATATTAAAGATTCAGGATCTCACCCAGAGCATTGAGAAATGTCTAGTTACATTGTTGTTTTTGATAGAATTGTACAGCATTTGTCCTTGAAAAAGCTGAAGTTGCTATCCAGTTGACTATAAAATACATGTTAAAATATACTATTAACAGTGATTAGAATCCTGTCAGCAACAAAGATAATCAGAAAGGAAAAGGAAACAAGGACACCACAGCAAAAAATAGTAAAGGTAAATATATAAATAAAAATGCAATGGGAAAAAAATCGAATGGGTCCAATAAACCCAAGGTTTTTCTGATCCTGCTTAGTTGTCATGTCCTGGCATAGGCAATGATTTCATAATAGTGATAGTTTATTCTGTTTATACTTTCATCTGTTTTTTTTTCCTACTTTTCTGTTCCTTTTTCTTGTGTTATCCTTTTGACTTAGATGAAAGCTATGTAGCTGTTATTTATATGAAGTAAGGATCAAATAATGCTTTACTAGAATCTAAATCTACTCTCAATTCATAAAGAATGTGTAGGTAATACTTACAGCAAGGTTGTGGAAAAGGAAAATACTCATTCCAGAACAATTGTATAATGGTCTATTTGTTTTTTTGGATGGAGTTATTCTGTCTTTCTTTGCTGACTGTAGCCAGAAAAATGAGAAATTATAAATAGTTTCATATAAGTTATGCTTTTTAAAAATTTATTTAGAACTTATTATTATCAAGTTAACAATTTTATTGTTTGAATCCAGTATCTTAGAATTCTTTTGAATGTGTGTACAGCAACAAAATTAAGTAAAATTAAAAGCAGTAGGGAAGTTTTTTTTGTTATTTCTTTGATAATGTTTGAGAAATCATTAATCAAGTGGTTTATATTGGGGCAGTTAAAATTTTGTAACCATCTCGTCCAAATAAAAACTCCTAAATTAGATAGCCAAGTATTTTGATTAAAATTCCCCCCCCCCTTTTTTTTTTGGTAAGGCAGTGGGGTGAAGTGACTTGCTCACAGTGACACAGCTAGTGTCAAGTGTCTGAGGCCAGATTTGAACTCAAGTCTTCTGAATCCAGGGCTGGTGCTCTAACTACTGTGCTATCTAGCTGCCCTTTTCTCCATTTTCAAAACAAAACAGCATTATAATTCTCATATCATTTGTGATTTGTTTTTATTTAGTAGCATGTTCCTTTAACATGCCAAATAGTTAGCTAATCATTTACGCACACACACACACACACACACACACACACACCACTACAATCCATTAATTACTACAGTAAATAATTATAGCATCTTCATTTGATGTTACCAGTCTTTTAGGTTTCATTGGTTCCTTTGCTTTTCTACATTATTCTTCTTCTAAAAATGTATGGTCATGACATCAAGGTAACAGGAATCAGGGTTTATTTCAGTCTGGAATCAGGGCTTTTATTCTAAGCTCTTTGTAGATGAAACAAGGTCCTCCTTGACTATAATGGAAGAATACTTTTGTTCTGTACTTAATTAAAATGTGTAGTTGTCATTTAAAGTTTTAATGAAGACAGCATTCACAAATTTAATTCTCGTGTAGCTCTTGTATAAAGATTCAGCTTTCAATTAAAAAAGTTTATGTGAACTACACTTTTTAAAAGGATACATTCTTCTTAAAGGAAATTGAATTTATGACATATTTTTAAAATATATTTTCATTATATAGAGTATAAAATTTAAAATAATTTTCATGCTTCTTAAGTGTTCTCTTATTTTAGAAATACTGTAAGAAATAGGGATTTTTTAAAAGCTAGATTAACAAACTTAAATAATTTTACTAAAATTAATTTAGTTATAAACATCACATTGCTGTAAATAGTTTTTAAAGAATCATTAAATATGTCAAAGCTTTAGGCACCATTGATGAATTATTAAATTTAATGTATACTGTAGATCATAGAGGCAAAAACTGAAATGCCTAAGGGAAACATTCCCCGAACATTCATAAAATATACAGCAACTTACCAGAAGTCTTTGCTGGTACTAGGTTTGGGAAGGGACCAGAGAGAGCAACTAAAAGTCATTGTTTATAGTACTCTGTGGTTCATGATTGTAAAGAGGGTTAATTTACACATATTTATAAAATGAAGGGACAGATTTTCTTGAGGGGGGTATACAGGTATAACCTGAGGCTCTGTAGATTCTCATTGATAATAAATAAAAAAGTTAGGTAACATAAAAAAGAAAGGATTTTTAGGCCATATTCTCTCCAAAGCTTCGTAGCCTAAAGTTCACATATATTATTAAATGTGTATAAAATACCCTCAAGTTTTATAACACTCAATTTTTTTTCTTTTTTAGAAAATTCAATTAAAAAAATTCAGGTCCATATTTTTCTTTCTCCTGTTTCCTTTTTTACCCATTTAGAAAACAAGAAAAATTCAAGCAGTTACAAACTTGTACAGTCAATGAAAACAAATCCCACATTGGTCGTATCCATTGCACTCAGAGTCCATCACTTCTCTATCTGGGAGTGGGCAGTATGTTTCATCGTGAGTCCTCTAGAATTGTGGTTGGTCAATATATTGATCAGAATGACTAAGTCTTTCAAAATTGTTTCTCTTTACAGTATCATTATATAAATTGCTCTCCTAGTTCTTCTCACTTCACTTTGTATCAGTTCATACAAGTCTTCTCAGGTTTCTTTGAAACCACCCCCTTCATCATTTCTTATTTTTCAGTTTATATATATATTTTAGTTTTCAACAGTCACTTCCACAAGATTTTGAGTTCCAAATTTTCTCCCCATCTCATCCCTCCCCCCACCCCAAGATGACGTCATGTTCATTCTGAATACCCTTTCGCCTAATCTGCCCTCCCTTCTATCCCCCCCCCCCCGCTTATCCCCTTCACCTTCTATTATCCTATAGGGCAGGATAGATTTCTATACCCTATTGCCTGTATATCTTATTTCCCAGTTGCATGTGAAAACAATTTTTAACATTTGTTTTTAAAACTTTGGGTTCCAAATTCTCTCCCTTCTTCCCTCCCCACCCACCCTCATTGAGAAAACAAGCAACTTGATACAGGTGATACATGTGTAGTTATGTAAAACATGTCCATAGTAATCATGTTGTGAAAAACTAACTACATTTCCCTTCATTATATCCCTCCCACCATTTATTCTATTCTCTATTTTGACCATGTCCCTCCTCAGAAGTGTTTGCTTCTGATTGCTCCCTCCCCCAATCTGTTCTCTCCTCTATCATCCCCCTGCTCTCTTATCCCCTTCCCTCCTATTTTCCTGTAGGGTAAGATAGATTTCTATATCCAAGTGAGTGTGTATGTTATTCCCTCTTTAAGCCAAATCTGATGAGAATAAGATTCATTCATCCCCTCTCACCTTTCCCTGCTTCCACTCCTTTGTAAAAGCCTTTTCTTGTCTGTTTTATGTGAGATAATTTACCCCATTCTACCTCTCCCTTTCTCTTCCCAGTATAATCCTCTCTCATCCCTTAATTTTATTTCCCAGATATCACCCCTTCATCTTCAACTCACCCTGTGCTCTCTATCTATCTATCTATATATACATACATATAATTTTTTTCCCTCCAACTACCCTAATACTGACGAAGGTCTCATGAGTTACAAATATCATCTTTCTGTGCAAGAATGTAAACAGTTCAACCTTAATAAGTCCCTTATGATTTCTCATTCCTGTTTACCTCTTCATGTTTCTTTTGAGTCTTGTATTTGAAAGTCAAAATTTCTGTTCAGCTCTGGTCTTTTCATCAAGAATACTTGAAAGTCCTCTATTTCACTGAATGACCATTTTTCCCCCTGAAAATATTCATTTGTGCTGGGTACGTGATTCTTGGTTGTAATCCTATCTCCGTTGACCTCTGGAATATTATATTCCAAGCCTTCTGGTCCCTTAGTATAGAAGCTGCTAAATCTTGTGTTATCCTGATTGTATTTCCACAATACATGAATTGTTTCTTTCTGGCTACTTGCAATATTTTATCCTTGACTTGGGAACTCTGGAATTTGGCTACAATATTCCTAGGAGTTTTCCTTTAGTGGAGTCTTTCAATTTCCATTTTGCCCCCTGGTTTTAAAATGTCAGGGCAGTTTTCCTTGATAATTTCTTGAAAGATGATATCTAGGCTTTTTTTTTTTTTGATCATAGCTTTCAGAGAGTTTAATAACTTCTAAATTCTCTCTCCTGGATCTATTTTCCAGGTCAGTTGTTTTTCCAATGAGATATTTTACATTGTTTTCTCTTTTTTCATTCTTCGGTTTTGTTTTACAACGTCTTGATTTCTCATAAAGTCACTAGCTTCCATTTATTTGCTCCATTCTAATTTTTAAGGAATTATTTTCTTCAGTGAGCTTTTGGACTTCCTTCTCCATTTGACCAATTCTGCTTTTTAAGGCATTCTTCTCCTCATGGCCTTTTGGACCTCTTTTGCCATTTGGGTTAGTCTATTTTTTAAGGTGTTATTTTCTTCAGTAATTTTTTGGGTCTCCTTTAGCAAGAGGTTGACTTGTTTTTCATGATTTTCTTGCATCACTCTCATTTGTCTTCCCAGTTTTTCCTCTACTTCTCTTACTTGATTTTCAAAATCCTTTTTGAGCCCTTCCATGGCCTGGGATTGATTCATATTTTTCTTGGAGGCTTTGGATGTAGAAGCTTTGACTTTGTTGTCTTCTTCTGGTTGTATGTTTTGATCTTCTTTGTCATGAAAGAAAGATTCTATGGTCTGACTTTTTTTTTTTTTTTTTGGTGCAGTTTGCTCATGATCCCAAACAGTTACTTGAGTTATAAACTCTTTGTTAAGGTAAGGATCTGCTTCCAGTGTGGAGAATGTACTGTCCCAAGTTTCAGGGGTTGTGTGCAGCTGTTTTCAGAGCTACTTCTAGGGACCTGTAAATTTTCACTTCTTCCAAGGTGTTATGATCAAGGGCGAGATGTTTACTCCTTTCCTGGTCTGTGCTCTGGTCTGTGAGTGACCACAAGCATTCTTTTGTGCCTTGGAACTGCGAGGAGGATTTCATCTCCACCTCCACTACAAGCTTCACCACTCCAGCGCTCCTCCTTACCCCAGGGTCACCACCCAGAACTGTGACACAGATCCAAGCATGGGCAAAGCAAAGAGAATAGTGCCTCAGCACCAGCAAAGAGATCCCTGAAATCCCCCTCTGATCAGCCACTTGATTCCCCCTCAGTCTGTAGGCCAGAAGCTCTGGAAGCAGCCTCTGCGTGGGGGCTACACCGGGACTGGGGCTGGCACCAAGCTTCTCTCTCACTGCAACATCCAGCAGACCTTTCCTACTGACCTTCTAAGTTGTCTTTGGCTTTTTTGGATTGAGAAGTCTGGAAACCGCCACAGCTGCCTATGATTCAGTCCCCTGAGGCCTGCTCCAGGTTCACTGAGGCATGTTTTGCCACTCTGAATTGCATTTCTCTCCCTCCCGGGTACAAGGGACCTTTCCAATCAACCATTCAGGTTGTTGGGCTCGAAATTTGTTTCACTCTGTCTTTGTGGGTTCTGCTGCTTTAGAGTTTGTTTAGAGCCATTTTTTACAGGTATTTGGAGGGGTTTGGGGGAGAGCTCAAGCAAGTCACTGCTTTTATTCTGCCATCTTGGCTCCGCCTATTCCATCATTTCTTACAGAACAATGGTATTCTGTCACATTCATGAACTCTAACTTATTCAGCCATTCCCTAATTAATGGCACCCTCTCAGTTTCCAGTTCTTTGCCACCACAAAAAGAGCATTCCTTTTCTTACCCTTAAAGATAACTGCACAGAAAATATATAGTGAAGTCATTGAATCTTTTTCTTAACAATTTTCTTTGCATTTGTTCTGTATTTATTTTTCCTCCTAAAGTTTCTTTCCCATCCTAAGAAATTACCATAATCATGTAGATATATGGGTAGAATGCATGAAGGATTCAGCCCTGAGCCATGGACATTACCGAACTGCATCAGTTTCCTGTATAGTATACCCTCTTTCTTAGAAGAGGTCCAGGAATTCTTTTCAGTCCTCAAGTTTTTATCTTTTCATTAATTTTTTGTAGTTAGCTGCAAGTCTCTTTTCTCATTAAGCCTCCTA
The DNA here is from genome assembly GCF_900497805.2 of Vombatus ursinus. Lineage (NCBI taxonomy): Eukaryota > Metazoa > Chordata > Mammalia > Diprotodontia > Vombatidae > Vombatus > Vombatus ursinus. The sequence continues at coordinate 11,411,182 of NW_020954583.1, forward strand.
TAACACCTCCTTCCCACATCTCAACTGAGAATCTTGCCTCATACTTTACTGAAATAATGAGGCCATTTGCCTTATTTTTTCATTTCACATTTCCTTCTTACTCTAATTTTTGATGAAGAGTTAGCTCTTCTTGTCAAAAGTAATCCCTCTACATTCACCCTTAGTCCCAATCCTTCCAATTTTTTCCATAAAATTGTCCCCAGTATCATCTCCCCTCGCTTCTCTAATTTTTAGTCTCTTATCTACAGGTTCTTTCCCTGTTTGCAGCAAAAAGAACCAGGAGGAGAACATAGTCAATAGTGTTATATGCTAAGGAGTGATCAAGAAAGATTAGGATTGACAAATAGGCCTTCAATATAAAAATTAAGAAATAATTAGCAACTTGGTAGAGAGTAGTTTCACTTGAATGATGAGGTAAGAAGTCAAATTAGACCATGAGAGGCTTTCTCCAAGAAGTTTAGCTGCTGGGATCTAATGAGAGTTTTTAGAGATGGGGGAAATATGAACATATCATCTTGGTTTTTATGACACTGTTGACTCTTGGTTCAACTTCTGCCTCTCTGATCACCCTGTCTCATTTGCTGGATCTTCGTCCATGTCTTAGAACTAAATGTGAGTGTCCAATTAGGCTCTGTCTTGAATCCTCCTTTCTTTTTTTCCTTATATTGTCTCCCTTGGTATTCTCATCAGTTCCCATGGGTTCAGTTATTCTCTTTATGCTGATGGTTTCTAGGTTTTTATGCCCGGCTCTAGTCTCTCTCCTTACCTCTAACTCCACATTAACAATGCCTGTTGGACATTTTGAATTGGATACCCACAGGCATCTCAGCCTCAGCATGTCCAAAACAGAATTCCTTGTCCTCCCCAAAATCAGTGCCTCTTCCATATGTCCATATTACTGTTAAAGGCAGAATCATCCTCCCTTCAGTGTCATCCTGGATTCTTCACTCTTCCTCACCACATATATCCCATCAGTTTACAAATTCTATCATTTCTACTGCCACAACATCTCTCATATATATCCACTTCTCTCCATTCATCCTAGTGTAAGCACTCATCACTAATTTTCTGGGCTATTCTAATCACCTTCTAATTAATCCTCCTGCCTAAAGATCCTCCCCATTCCAAATCATCTTCCATATCAATGCCAAAGTGATTTTCCTTCTCTCTGTAATTTTTTTTTCTATCACCATATATACTCATTAGATTGAGTGTGTGACTCAATGGCTCCATGTTCCATCTGGAATCAAATATAAGCTCATCCATTTGAAACTTAAAGTTCTTCATAACCTATCCTATTTTTCCAGGCATCATACATTCCTCTAAGTTCAGTCATATTGGCCTACTTACTCGCTAAAATGTGCCATTCCATCTTTCATGCCTTTTCTTTGCCCTCCTTCTTTCCAATATTCTTTCTCCTCCCCTTTGTGTCTGAGAATCCCTGGCTTCCTTCAAGGCCAAGCTTAATATATGAGGCCTTTCCTAGTTCCCTTAGTTTCTAGTGCCATCCCCGCTATTTTCCATCTATTCTATGTGCATATTGAATCCCCCTATTTATAAGTATGTTGTCTTGAAGGCAGGTTCTGTTTTTGCTTTTTTCTCTGTATTCCCAGGGCTTGACAGAATTCCTGTCACAGAGTAAGCACTTAATAAGTGCTTATTGACTGGTTTGTTTCCTTGATCTGTGAATTCCAACTTTTAAGGCACCAGGGCTCTGAGATCTTCTCAGTTCCTGAGAACTGGCTGTTCTAGATTTAAATGCATACAGACCTAAATACCTTTCTTCCCTGTCCTTCTACTTATGTTATAATGGGATAACTGATACTGGCATCTCTTCTCTCTTTCATTGTATCCATACTTGAGTTAATAAAAGTGTATTTTAAAGAATTATTTATAAAAGAATATACAAATTTAGAAATTATATACCAAGGTAAGATAATTAGATGTGAGAATAAAAGGAAATAGTTCCAGAGAAGGTAATATTTAATAACCTTCCTAAACTGTCCTATCTAGCTATTTTTCCTTAGGGCTGTCGTGGCAATCATGATTTTTTATCAGCTGGGAGTATCCATTTCCATCTGACCCTACAGATAAGAAAACTCAGCCTGTCCCATCCTTCTGTCGTTAAAATGGTGTCAGTCCACCTGAGTTCTATGGATAGAGTTATTCAGTCATCTTAAAATGCTGGCCAGGCTCACTTTTCAGTCAATCAGCTTTCTGATTGATTTTGGTTTTACCCATATACTACTACTGTGTGAAAGGCACATGATACAAAGGAGCCAAGTACACGATCCTCCTTCTGGAGTTTAACTGATGGATATATTCAACCCCTGGCTGATTCTCTCTTACCACCACTGTCCCTTTAAGAAGAAGGTGTTGGGCCATGAGATGGCGCAGTGGGTAAACCTCGGAGGATCTGAGTTCAAATCCGGCCTCAGACACTTGACACTTACTAGTTTTGTGACCCTGGGCAAGTCACTTAACCCCAAATGCCTCACCAAAAAAAAACCAAGAAGAAAGGAGTGTCTCAGCACCCCCACCACAATCCACTTTCTAGTGCTGTTTTCCTAGAAAGAAAGAGATTTATTTACCACCATAAACATCAACATTTTCCATGTAATCATCCCTCCAAAGAAATAGAAAATAAATAAATTCTTTTCATCACCTCAAAAATCAGAATTTTAGTTTAACCAATCATTTAAAAAAACTTATTATTACTTGCTTTGAAATCTGAGAGTTTTACCTTACAATAGTTATTTAGCTTCATCAAGTAAAATAAGTTGTCTGAAATGATATAAATGATAGTATTTCTTACATCAAAATTGTTATTCTTTGAGCAAGCACTTTATCAAGAGACTGAGCAAACACAGCAGCTTTTGAAGCATTTGAAGAGCCATTGAATTTAAGAGACTTCATACCTTCTCTTCCCTTTAATCTTATTATTCCAATCCTCTTGTGGAACATGGCATTTCCATGTAGATCATCAAATACTGCTACAAACTTATCAGTTACTCAAACCTGTTAATAGATGTAGTGAATGTTTAGGAGTCTTCTGAATTTTCAGAAATGTAAATCATAACATTTAAAAAAGATACCCAGTTTGATGTCCCTTAACTTGATCTCTTTTCTTTTTAATCACTATAAAGAATCTTCTCTAATTTTTCCTTTCTTCTGTTTTCCCCAAAATAAGCAGGTTAAAATTTGAAACCAAATTTATTTATCACCTTCCAGTTCTGAAGAAGTACCATCTCTTACATGATACTTTTCCTGATCCCCTAGGTCCCCTAATTTACTTTCTGTGTATTATACACATTTATATTTTATTTTTCCCCAATTACATGTTAAAACATTTTTAAAAACATTTTTCTAGAATTTTGAATTCCAAGTTCTATCCCTCCCTTTTTCCCTTCCTCCCTGCCTGGAATGGTAAGCAATTTGATATAGCTTATACATGTGCAATCATGTAAAACATTTCCATATTAATAATTTTGTACAAGAAGACTTGAATAAAAAAAGAAAGGAAAAAAGAAAGAAAGAGAAAAAATAGCATGCTTCAGTCAGACAGTATTAGTTCTTTTTCTGGAAGAAGATAGTGTGCTTCATCATGAGTCCTTTGGGGTCGTCTTAGATCATTATACTGTTGAGATTAGCTAAGTCATTCACAGTTCTTCATCATAATTGCTGTTACTGTGTACAATGTTCTCCTGGTTCTGCTCACTTCACTTTGCATCAGTTTATGTAAGTCTTTCCAGGTTTTTCTGAAGTCATCCTACTTGTCATTTCCTTTACAGCACAATAATATTCCATTACAACCATGTCCCATAGCTTGTTTAATTGATGGACATCCTCTTGATTTCCAATTCTTAGCCACCACAAAAAGAATTGCTGTAAATGTTTTTGTACAAATCGGTCCTTTCCTCCCCTCTTCCCCCCTTTTTTTTTTGATATCTTTGGGATATTGCTATGATATTGCTGGATCAAAGGGATCACAGTTTTATAGCTCATTGGGCATAGTTCTAAACCGCTCTCCAGAAGGGTTGCACCACCAACAGTGTACTAGTGCCCCAGTTTTTCAACATCCCCTCTAACATTTATCATTTTCCTTTTTTGTCATATTAGCCACTTTGATAGGTGTGAGGAGGCATCTAAGAGTTGTTTTAATTTGCATTTCTCTCATCAATAGTGATTTAGAGAATTTTTTCATGTGACTGTAGACATCTTTGATTTCTTCTTCTGAAAACTGCCTTTTCATATCCAAACAACCATTTATCAATTGGGGAATGACTTGTATTTTTATAAATTTGACTCAATTCTCTATATATTTGAGAAACATAACCTTTATCGGAGATACTTGTTGCAAATTTTTTTCCCCAGTTTTCTGCTTTCCAAAATTTTATATAATCAAAATCATCTGTTTTATATTTTGTAATGCTCTGTATGTTTGTTTGATCCTAAATTCTTCTCTTATCCATAGATCTGACAGATAAGCAAATCAGGAGAGCATAAAATAGTTTATGGTATCATCCCTTATGTGTAAATCATGTACCAATTTTGACCTTATCTTGGCATACGATGTGAGATGTTAATCTATACCTAGTTTCTGCCATACTGTTTTCCAATTTTCTCAGCTGTATTTGTCAGATAGTGAGTTCTAATCCTAGAAGCTAAGTTCTTTGGATTTATCAAATACTGTTACTATCATCATTTACTGCTGTGTCTTGTATACCTAATCTCTTCTACTGATCCACTCATCTGTTTCTTTGGGATTTGTTCTATGAAGTTTGGATTCAGTCAAAGGACTGCACTTGAGGAACTAGAGGACCACATGTGGCCTCGAGGCTGCAGGTTCCCCACCCCTGGTTCTATACATTGTTTCTGTCATACTGATTTCTAGTTTTCCCAGCAGGTTTTGTCAGATAATGAGTTGCTGTTACAAAAGCTTGGGTCTTTGGGTTAATCTTATACTAGATTGCTATGGTCATTTACTATAATGTAATTTATACCTAATCTATTCCACTGATCCACCATTCTGTTTCTTAGCCAGTACCAGATTGTTTTGATAATTACTGCTTTATAATACAATGTGATATCTGGTATGGCTAGACTAGCCCCTTTCTCATGTTTTCATTCATTTCCTTGATATCCTTGAACTTTTCTTCTTCAGATGATTTTTATTTTTTTTTTTTGTAGCTATATAAAAATAATTTTTGATAGTTTGGTATGGCACTGAATAAATAGATTAATTTAGGTAGAATTGCCATTTTTTATTACATTGGCTTGGCCTACCCATGAATAATTGATTTTTTTTCCAGTTGTTTAGATCTGGCTTTATTTGTGTGAAAAGTGTTTTATAGTTGTATTCATATAGTTCCTGGCTTTGTCTTGGAAGGTAGAGCCCCAAGTATTTTATATTGGCTACAGTTATTTTAAATCGAATTTCTCGTTCTATCTCTTGCTGCTTGATTTTGTTGATAATATATAGAAATGCTGATGATTTATGTGGGTTTATTTTGCATTCTACACCTATTCTATTTTTTTAAGGAGTTATTTTCTTCTGTGAATTTTTTGTATATCTTTTTCCCTGGTATCCATTCTTTTTTTATGATTCTCTTGTATTACTCTCATTTCTTTTCCCATTTTTTCTTCTACTTCTCTATTTTGCTTTTTAAAATCCTTTTTAAGTTCTTTCAGGAGTTCTTTTTTGGTCTAAGACCAATTACATTTTTCTTTGAAGTTTCACATGTAGCCATTTTGACACTGTTGCCGTCTTCCAAGTTTGTGCCTTGATCCTGCCTGTTACCATAGTAACTTTCTATGGTCAAGTTCTTTTTTGCTCTTTTGTTCTTCCTGTTTTGTGACTTGGTATTTTTATGTTAGGCTGTCATCCTGCACTGACCCAAGCTTGTTGTACGGGGGCATGGGGCCTTGCTACTGTGTTGCTATGGAAACAGGGCCTCTCTGTTGGCTGACTCTAGGGGAGAGGTCTTGTTGCTGGCATGCCCCAGAGTCAGGGGCCTTGCTTCTGTGTTGCTGTGGAAACAGAGCCTCTCTGATGGCAGGCTTTGGGGAAGGGATCTTTCAGATGGATTTTAGGAGAATGGTCTGTCCCCAGCGGCAGGGCCTCACTACTGCTCAGTAGTGGGGGGAGACCAGCCTGGTGGCCTGTGCTGGGGTTGGGGCCACTGGAGAGTGGAACCTTGCTGTGCTACAGTGTGCATGGGGGCTGCTTGGCCTACAGCAGTGTGGGGCCTTGCTTATGGCTTGCCTCAGCCATGGAGCCTTGCTGCAGGTGCTCTGCTATGAGTCTGGATGCTACTGCAGGTGACCTTGCTCCCCTCCCACCCCAGTGAGAAGACCTTTCCTGCTGTGCCAGTAAGCTGCTTCCTGGCTGCTAAATCAGTTCTGAGGTGGTTCTTAAGTTGTTTGCAGGGACATTTAGGAGGGCTCCAAGAGGGTTCCTTCCTTATTCCATTATCTTGGCACCAGAAGTTCTATATACCTATGTTTTTAAAACACACACACACACACACACACACACACACACACACACACACACATACACACATTCATGTTGTTTGAGGTCAGGGACCATTTAATTTTTGTCTTTGTATCTCCATGGACTATCACAGTTCCTTACACAAAGTAGTTACTTAATAAATGTGCTGATTTATTTATAGCAGAAGTAGATAGCATTTCACAATAATAGAGATTCATATGCTACCAGAGGAAACTGGATTGGGAGAGGAAGTGTGTATAAAATAAATATAAGTCCTTGTGCTTATTTTTCTACTCTAACCAACTGTACTTTTGATACCTCATCTTTCTTCCATTTCTCTCCTTTTTCAATCTCTTCTTTATCTTGCCTTTCCACTCAACACTTGTTACTCCTGATAACTTCCCCATCCCACTACACCTATTAACTTTTTTTGTATCATGGACCCTAGATTTCTTATATCATGGAGGAGAAGGGAAGGATGACGGGATCTGACCTGGTCTTTAGGACAAATTACTTTGGTCACTTTGTGGAGGATGGATTGGATTGAGAGAGACTAAATAGGAGGTTATTGCAATAGTCCAGGAGCAGCAAAGGAAACTTTTGGGAGAGGTGTTATGGACATAGAAATAACAAGATTTGGCAACTGATGGTTTGAGTGAGAGTGAGGTGTTAAGTAAATCAATTAATCAGTAAACTTTTATTAAGAGCCCACTAAATGCCAGGCACAAGGTTGTGAATCTGGGTGTCTAGAAGAATGATTATGGCCACAGTGGTAATAAGAATGTTTGGGAGGCAGCCAGAACACCAGCCCTGGAGTCAGGAGGACCTGAGTTCAAATTCGGCCTCAGACACGTAACACTTACTAGCTATGTGACTTGGTAAGTCACTTAACCCCAATTGCCTTGCCAAAAAAAAAAACTTGGAAGAGCAGTACATTTGGGAAAAAAGACTCCTGCTACTCCTGTCACAAACACCTAAACCTGACTGACATGGAGGACCCAATTAAATTCAGCAAACATTTATTAAGCATCTGTTATATGCCAGGTACTTTCGTAAGTGCTGGGTATACAAATGAGAAAAAGAAAGATGGTTCTCTCTCTCAGAGAGCTTACCAGTGTAGTGGAGGAAGACAACACATAAGATTATCATTTGAGAATCAGTTTTGTCAATCAACTTTACCACCATTAAGGTGGTCCAGTAGCAGTAGTACATAGTATTCCTGCTACCCATCAAAGTCTGTGGCATACACTTCTAGAAGTACATAAAGAGTCCAGGGAAAAGTGAACTCAAACTTAAAGAGCACATGTGACAATTCCCAGATTTGTTGACAATTCTTTTCTCCCATTCATTGAATGGTCAGAAAGTCCCTATTAAGCAGTGTAAGTTTCTTTTCTGGCTTCTTGTAAAACTTTCAATCTATGTCCAGTCTACCCTTAGCTCCCAGTATAGTTCAGCTCAGGACAACTCTGGGACACTGATGGGAAAATAGGAAATCTAAAATCCTCCAGATACTTTGGGGCTCCAAAAGTCCTACTCTAGTTAAATCAGTCAATAGGAGAGGGCAGAGGGGAAACACAAGGGTGAAGTTGAGCCCTCTCCTCTCCCTACCCCACTCTCAGCTGTTCCTTTTTTTAGGAGTTTTACTTGGAATACCACCTGTGCTCCAATTTCTGGTATTCTCCCATTTCAGCCATCTCAGTACTTTTATGGAGGACCCAGAGAAAATGATGAAATACCTCAGCAACCTGGAACAGACTTTCTGTTATGACATAATAAAATAGCTGTCAAAGACTTTTCACACTTAGTCTAATGCCCATGATTGATGGAGCTTTTTAAGACATTCAGTGGGGTAAATAGTTTGAGTTTGAATAAATAAATCAACCCTATCCTTACACTGACTTGTCCTTTATATGGCTATGTTGAATAATGTATTTATTTTCTGATGCTGATCCCAGTAATCTGCTAGCTGATCCCTATTTTCAGTATTCACAAATACTGTAGTGTTATAGATACTGAATATCCTAGTATTCCGTAAGAGGTTTGATGGAAGTAGCTTATGAAGTGGGAGTAGGGGACAGAAATGAAATTCTTGTTTTCATGGTCCTTCCATTTCATTCAGGCATACTTTACTCACTGTGTTTCCATTTGAAAAAAAAAATAGCTACACATATCTACACCTGTCTTGTGGGGAATATTGCATCATTTAATGACAACAGAGGATGATCAGGTCTAAGCCATCTTTTAATAACCTTCGTGTTCTCTGATTTCAACTCATTAGTCATTGTCATCAATCTGATTCACAGTTGACTTCAATGAACTACTTCAAGATAACTTCTACATGATTGGCTTTTCTTTTTCTTTAGCTATACAAAGATATCCAGGGGTGCCCAGAATTTAGCATACTAGATGTGAAAGGGAGTGGCTTTTTAAAGGTCATTTTATGTACATATATTTATGATTATGTATTTAGAACGAGAAAGAACCTAATAGATCATCCAAAACAACTCCATCATTTTATAAATGAGGAAACTGAGGCCCAGAAAAGTTATTACTTGGGCATGGTTACATAGGATAGCCAAGATTCAAACTTAAATTCTCTGATTTCAGATTTAGTGCTCTTTCTACACTGTTTAGTTATCTTTGTTTATATTTAGAAAATAAAAACATGTCTCTAACAGGTACTTTGACAAAGAAGATGTATAAAATTGCAATTTTAACTTATTTTTGTGTTTGAGTACATTCTTAGCAGTTTTGAATATAATAAATGTGCATCAATACCTGTTACAAAGAGTAGGAATATAAAATATAGCTATTGAATTCTTTGGAAAATCAAATTATAACACATTCTAAGATAATAATACCAGAAAGTGGTAGACTATAAGCGCTTTGAGAGCAAGGGAATGTTTTGTTTTTATCTTTTTATCTTCCAACTCTAGTACAATTCACATAATATTATTAAGAACAATAATAGTTGACATTGATGATAGCACCTAAAAATTTACAAAATACCTTATGTATATTAATTCATTTGATCCTCATATCAGCCTTGTATAAGGTATCTACCACAGGTATTTTATCTATATGAGAAAAATGAGGTTGAAAGAAGTTAAGTAACTTGTACATGGTTACACAACTAGTTTCAGAAGTGGTTTTGAATTAAGTTCTTGCTTCCAAGTCAATATCCACTATGCCACACTGTTTCAGAAGAATGGAGAAAATATGAACTGTGGTGTTTTTCAATATAATTTTATAAGATCTTGTTAAAATAAAATAATTTAAATTCCTTAATACATTATAAATTCAGAATTGTTCTGGATACTGATGAAGAGAAATATGGGGGACATCAGAGAGTGGACCATAATACAGATTTCATTTCTGGGGCTTTTGAACATAATGGCTGTCCCTGTTCTCTTTTGGTAAGTATTTTTAGGGAAAAAAAATTTCTTTCTGTCTTTAGGAGGTTTTTGAATCTTTAAGGTGATGTTGATATTGGTCATAACAGTAAAAGGCTACATTTTTTACATTTAACAAATTAAAATTTTAATCCAGTTCTGGCATATTTCCTTAACATGAAGAACCTAGGATGTAAAGTATTAAATCCTGTGAATAAGTTCTATTTTATGTTGCTGTCCTTGATTTCATAATCACAAATCAGTCCTTGTGCTCTTGCTTTAAACTTATTTGGACCCTGATGTTCTGTGCAATATAAATAGGAGTTTCCTGTAAACATGTTTATGCCAGTACTATTTTTCTTTGTAGAATGTGAAATTACTTGTAAAAATGTTTATTATTTGAGCAGTTTTTAAGTGTCTGCATAGATTTTATTTCCTCTATTTTGCTCCACAATTTCCCAGAACTACCTTTTTCCATGGGGTAAGTATTTCAAATGTTCTGTGGTTTGGGAAGCACTAAAATAATTATGATAAACTTTGGAGATTTGGGAAATTTCTGCATTTGGAATAATTTGCAATTTCATTTGGAATCTAGTTCTGCAGTCAACTACATATCTCAGTATTTTCTATTCCTCTTAGCTGGGTGATGCGATTAATCTTTTTTTTTTTTAAATAAAGAAGAACACAGATGCTTAGTGGGAAAGCATCTGCTTGTCTTTATTGATTAGACTATGACAGGTCTTGGTTTATAGAGTTATTTCCCTTTCATGGTTAATAACAGTGTGGCAATCTTACAATTTATAAGAATTTAGTTTACATGACCCTTTACAATTCCTTAAATCTAATTCACATTACTGAAAGACATGGGACTAAGGATTCTTAGCAGGAATTAATTGAAAATGTGTGTGAAAACTTCACGTACATTCCTATGCTCTCCCACCTGTTCCATTTCCTAATTCACCCCAAATCACTAGTGTTGCTAGTATCTCAGAACTCCCTCAAGTTTGTTTCCTGTTATATTGCAGAGAAAGGTAATCTTGCATGGACAGTAACAATGAAAAAAATGAGATTATTAATGATGAGTGAGGTTGGATTCTGGGGAAAATATATATGCTATAGGATGTCAAGATGGCCTCAAGGTGGCAATCAAAAAAATTCATCAAAAAGCTCTGTGCTAGTAGCTGAGAATACAAAGCCAAAAATGAGATAACCCCTATTCTCAAAGAGCCTACATTCTGTCAGATCCTGGCTTGACAGAAACTGTTGGAAATTACACTCAGCTAAAAGTAAAAATAGGACATGTCCAATAAGGTAACAAAATAGTCACTTTCCTTCGACCTCTTCAATCTCAAAACCTCAAAAGAAAGGAATTATGGATCAGGTATTGTATGATTATAGCTAACTCTACAAAATAAAAGCACAGAATCCCCACACAAGGTAAAAACCACATGAATAATTAGGAATTTTAATACTTTAATCTCTCATTTAAAGTCCCTACACTTACAAACTTAGAAAGCATCCAAGTTTGGGGACTCTCTGAAATCTATCCAAATTGGAGTTCTATGGGCTTTTTCTTTTTAAATAATAAATTCTTTTCTCTTTTAGGTTTTAATCTCATGAAATCTTACAAAGTACATTAACTGTATATTAGAATTTAACAGGAAGAAAAAGCCATTTATTGACTTAAGAAATGAAAAAGTATTTGTTAAGCACTTACTATGTGTAAAATACTATGTTAAGTGCTAAGGACCCATAGAAAATTAAGAGAGCACCTTCTTTCAAAGAGCTTACATTCTTTAGCACAAATCAGATGTAAATGTTTCAAAGTCCTTAAGATTCAATAATGAAACAGATGATAATACTTCTTTAACATTAATCCGTGTCTTATGTTGAACCATCTGAGAGCTGAAGACTTTAGTGATGAGAACTTAATTTTCTGGATCTGAAAGCTATGGCTGCTGAAGAAGTGGAGGCTGCAGCTTGCAAAGGCAGCTGCCAGGCACTGTCTACACAAGTGTTGATTTCCTCGATCGTGGCTATAGTTCATTGGCTGAAAACTATGCTTATGATCTGGACAGTATTGCTTTTCCCAAGGCTCTTGAGCTCCAGATCTTGAAATGTCTTTTTGAGAATATGAGGGGAGATAGTAGTCAGAGGGTGACAGAACTGAATGAAAATTAAATTATAACGTCATTCATTCAGCGAGAATTTATTAAGTATCTACTAGTCAGTAAGACTGACCAAATTGTCATCTAAACTTAGAGACAGAGGTAGAAAGAAACTGGTCACTTCACAAGCAGAAGGAGCATCAAAGAGCGAAGAACCACTCACTTTTCCACGTGTATACATCTAGTAGTATGTGCTGTACAACCTTTTTGTCAGGTGGGAAAGAGAATTCACAGGCATTAGAAACGAGAGTTTTATATACCAACCATCCTAGCTATTATGAATAACTATTTGTATGACTCTAAAGCATATTTTCAGAAAGTATCAGGACATTCTTTGTTCCTTGTATTAACAAAAGATCTTTGTACCCAGTTAAAACAAAATAAGCAGTTAGAAGCAGTAACAATTTTCCCCATAACATTGATTTAACTCATTCAGCAAACGTGGAATGTGCTGCATCTGAATGCAGCAGCTGGAAAAGAGTATATATCACATAGGATTGTGTTACAGTAAGAGGTGTACTATATCATAGGGACAAGTAAGACAAAACCGAGCTCTCTTATTTTATTTTGTTCTCTGTGACCATGTGTTGTGTAGGGAATTGCTCATTTAAATAACTAGGCTCCAGATGGGGAAGATCACAGGTGGCAGGGTTGAAATAAGAGAGTACAAATGAACCAAGAAAATACTGAAAGTCCAAGAAAGTACAATTACTTCTTGCCAGATTTGCTCAAGGAACAGAAAAGAAGGAGCAATATGACTTTAGAAATAACTTTTCCTCTCATACACAAGGTAGCTGAATCCTGTAGTAATGAAATTCATCATTACACAGTTTTAGCTATGCTGTGGACCCGATTATAACACTTGAGCATAACAACCTCATAGGTTTTTATCAGAGTTATGCTGTCAGTAAAGTAGGGGCTGTTTCCTCCTGATGCCAAGCCTTGTAAAGGAATTATACTGTGTCCATGAAACAGTAGTGAAAAAAGACCAAATGTACCTTTCTACTTCTGTGACATTTGTGGCCATCCTAACTAGTATATATTTGCAAAGAATTTAATTTGCAAGTTCAGTAATCCATAGGATCTGCTGAATAAGTTTCAAATCTGTGCTTTCAAAGACAGCAACAAGCAACAAAGAGCTTGCAGAATTCTTAAAATAGCCTTCCATGCTGCAGCATCAGCAGGTAAAAGTTCTATTTTTTTTCACCCATTGGTCAAAAAATGTGCAGCCAAGGGACCCAGTTTATGTTGTATACTCTTACTGAGGTCATATTAGCTATGATCAGAATGTTCTATAGAAGGTTAAAAAAAAAAAAAAGTCATGCAGAACTGCTTCTTAATCTTCCTGGAAAATAAAAGTGGCAGTACTTTTTAGTACGCTCATTTTTTTGAGCTTCAGTAACAGTATTATATTGGGAACCAGTGTGCTAGGGAGAATTTACCTCTCCTACTTAATACAAACCTAGCATAAGAGCAGAATTGCAGTTTAGAAATGTAAAATCCCTGACAGAAATGGGAACATAGATAAATGTGTACAACTTTTTCCTAAGTAGATAGTTGCTTCGTTGCTTTAGTGAATAAAGTGAGTCCTGTATAATGGAAATTTGAGCGAAGTGATGGGATTATCATTAATTACTTTGCCATTTAGACTCATTGCCAGTAACCATTTGGTCAGTTAATTATCCTTATTTTATATTTGGGGGCTCTCAAGTGGACTGTAGTACAATTATCTTTTTGATAAGTTGCTTGGCATAGTTGTTTAATTTTTGTAACTTAGTGTTAAAGTTCTGTGTGTTTTAAAAAAACACCAAAATCTAACATTGGAAAATAATTTTTTTAACATCCTTTAAAAAAAAAAGAATAATCAAATTCTTTAAAATTTAGTGAGATTGTTTCATGTTTCTGTCCTCTTTAGTATTCTAAATTAGATGAAAGAATATACATATATAGGAGACAAAATTAGAAGAAGTAAAAATTAGAAGAGTTCAAATAATAATATTAGTATAAGAAAAGTACAACTCATTGAAAATCCTAATTTCTTTTTTTCAAAATATTAGCAAAATAAAATTTTGGAGAAATGTATATAGAGTTTCATTAAATTTAATATACTAAAAACCAGGTTATGATTTTTAGCTTTCTTGAATGGCTCATTTTCAACTTTGACAGTTACCCCTGGTATTTTTTAAAAGGTTTTCAAATTTTGATAACTTTTTAAAATGTATGACTTTAATTGAAATTTAGGTAGCAATTTTTATATAACAATTTTAAATATGCATTTTTCCCGAGTCCTAATGATTCCTGATATTCAAATCAACTATATTTCCAATTGCCCCTTTCCAAGGACATGTGATATTAGGAGCTCTATATCACAAAAATTTTAGGAGAAAATATGTGTAAATATGTTGTGTAAATATGCCACAATGTCATTGAGTGAAAATCAATTGTTCTCCTTTTTTTAAAAAAACTTGTATTAATGGGCTTTTTCTTTTTTTACAGTGCTTTTTCTGAACTTAAAAGAACAGCAAATAAAATTAGCATTTCCATATACATAGCAGAAAAGAAAAAAAAGATTGTACGTTAAACTGCATATCTCTATTATGTACACCTTGAAATTCTTTTAAAGTTTATAATAAGTTCAACTGTCCTGCTTGTCAGTACTGCTTTCTGACCTTGCTACTGTTCTTTTATCTTTATTTTTAAAAGAAGGATGTCTCAATGGCTCTTTTTTCATTCTTCTAATTTTGTTGCTGATAATTCATCCCTATCTGCCTCATCCTGCCACCCACTCTACCACCTCTGGAAAAAGTAAGAGCACAGCTCTTGTAACAAGTATGTCTAGTCAAACAAAACAAATTTCCTTATTGCCTATGTCCAAAAATGTATGTACACCCTTTTCTTCATCTTAAGTCTGTCCGGAGTGGGTAGCATTCTTCATCATCAGTTCTTTGGAATCAGTCGGGTCATTTTAGCTGCTGTCTTATTTTCTTTTTTTTCCCCCCACTAAATCTGTATTTGCTTTTTATTTTACATTCTAGTTCCAGATTATGAAAGACTTTTATGCCACCAGTCAAGCTTTCACATGCTGAAATTAGGAGAATATTAAGAAAACCAAAAATTTAGGACAAAACAAGGGTTTAAATGTAAATATTTGTCATAGTGAAGTTAGCATTCTGCTAGTTCTTTCTTGGCTTTACTGTTTGTATTTTAAATAAACATATTTTTACATACTAAGTTATGGAGAGTGCATTGATTGGATTGAGTTTCCCTCAGTAAGAAAGACCTAGGCTTATATCTTGCCTCTTGAGCCATACTTTCTATTATGATTCTAGGCAGGACTTAGCCCTCAGTGCCCCCAGGCAATTCTCTAAGAGTCTTTAAATTGCTGAAGTGTTGCTAATCTGCATTGATAGGCTGTTAAGAGTGCCAATGAAATGACTGGTCCAGCCAAAAAAATAATACCACTAATAAAAGAATTAAGTAGCATAAAAGTCCATTAAGCAGTTTTTATCACTTGCTAGCTAGGTGGCTCAGTGGATTAAACACTGGACCTTGAGTCAGAAACACCTGAGTTCAGATGCAGCTTCAGACACTTACTAGCTATGTGACCCTAGGCAAGTCACTTTATCCTATTTGCCTCAGTTTCCCCATCAGTAAAATGAACTTGAGAAGGAAATAACAAAGCACTCCAGTATCTTTGCCAAGAAAACCCGACATGGGGTCATAAAGGATTGGACTCGACAGAAAAACAACAAAATCACTTGTTCGGCTACATAAATGTCATTTTAGCAGAAAATGATAGGGAATTTCATATGAAATGCTGGCATGTTGATTAGAATTTTCTATCTTTATAAGGCAAATCCCATGAAATAGATGTTTGTGACTAATTAGAAAAATGGTTTAAGGCATACCACCTGGAGTTAAAGGTGTGTGCCTCTTAGGATTCCTTTGATTGCATTCATTAAACTCTTACTCTTCAAAGGGAAAAAAAAAGTGAATATCAAACCTTTTTATAAGTAAAGCTCTCTAGGTGCAAAAGTAGTTGCAAAACATTGCTTTGTCACATTACTTCTATTTACTGGAACAAAATGATGACATAGGCCTTAGGCAAGCGTTAATTCACAATATAGTAATAATACAATTGTGTTTAAACATAACAAGAGTTCATTGTTTATCACTCTTCTGTCAACACGCTTATGAGTTCTCAGGAGTCTGAACCTTGACAATTATAAATCATACAGAGCCCTCTAGTGGTAATTGTTTTAAAATGCTCTCATTAACATCAGGACAAAGACTGGAAAAGTACTGTACATAGTTTAGATTACTCTGATTCTGAGATTTTAAATATGATTCATAAGGATTAATTGCCTTAGGAAAACAGAAACTTGAGTCATGCCATCAAACTTATTTCTTGAAGTCTGTGGTGTAAAACCCTCGTGTTTAATGGTTTTCATGAAATGTACTGACAAGATTATAATGCCTTTTTTTCTTACTTCTTTAAAAAATTAGGTATACATTCCAAGCAGAGTGGGCCTTGTGCTTCAAAATACGGATATGCCAAACTGAAGAAGACAGAATTTGCCTGCAGTAGATTCAGATCTTTGTTTTATGTTCCTGTATTTAGCATCAGAGAGCTTTTATTTTGTAGGCTTTAAAAAAAGTGTGGCAAAAAAAATATTGGGAATTGAATATTGGTATGTACACATGAATATAAAATTTTCTTTTAAAAGGCCTTTTCCAGGGCCATATAAATTACAAATGTAGAGAAAAATTTAACTTTGCATTTCTGGTGTTCCTGTACTATATTTTCAAACCTCTAAGTGGCTAGTATTCTCAAGTTATATTTTACATTTTATAAAAAGAAAATGTACTTTCATCCTTTTTTATTTGAGATTTGATTTATTCATTACATGCTATTATCTTTTCTTAATGTAATGAGTATGCAGAATTTTTAAAAAATTGAACAAATAGTCTTAAGTTTCTTTGATATTTGGCAAAGAATGCAGTGACTGAAAAGGTATCATGGTTGTTATGCTGGTGAATTTATAATAATGTTAAGGATTTTTTTTAAAAGATAGCATAATAGACTTTATTTGTAAAGGCGGTTATGTATGATTTTAGCATAACATTTTTTTTATTTACTGTCATTCACATAGCATTCTCAAATCCTCTTTTCTCTCAGTTTTCCCAAGCCTCATTATAATAATCGTAACATTTCAGAAAATCCAAATAATTTCAATCAGATTTGTCTTAATCTATTATTACAGGGAATTAATTTATAACATATTTTAACATACTTGATATCAAAATATGTTCATTTGCAGAGAGTAATCACATAATTTATATGTAACTGTACCTTGCATTTATAGCACAAGCTACTAACAAATAGAATTTTGTTAAATGGCTCTTGTGCTCAAGATATTTTTACTGTTATAAAATCAATGATCTTTTTAAAAGATGCTTAATTCATACCTAGGTTAAAAAAAAAAGATTGTTGCTTCTTCAATACTTCAGAATTGGAATTCAAAATTCAGTACTTCAAAAATGGGCTGCAGTGTGACCTACGATGCAAATTTTAACCCCTCTATGCCATGGTCAGTGTGTCCATGGTTTTCTTAAATATCACCAATTTTTTGCATACCTTTTAAGGTACATTTTAACCACACATTAACCTTGTTTGTTTTTGTTTTTTGTTTTGTCCTGAATCACTTGTAATTTACAGCAGCTATATTGTAATTCTCATTTTTAGTGGAAAACACATACAGTACAGTTTGTTCTCTACTAACAAACTTTTGCATTAACTATCTTCCATATAATAAGCTTTCTTTTGTAAAATGTGGAATGACTGTGTATGAAAATACAAGGTTTATTTTGGATTTCTAATTTTTTTAACCCTAACGAGGATAATCATTTGAATATATTTGAAGGATTAAATGGTACTGGGTGATAATTTTGCTGTTGGGAAACATGAGATGGAAAGTCTTTTCTGATGCATTTCCCATTAAAAGGCTTTATGAATATACTAGCACTGTCATAATCTGCAGATTATAACTATTAAAGATGAAGACACAGCAACCATCACTTTGTTAAGTATTCCAATTTGCATTACCCTTAACTTAGTTTTCATTATGCACAAAAGTGTTACCAGGCCATTTCCATGTCATGGTAGCATGTTTTAAGATGGAATATAGAATTGTTATTTGGAATTGTTATTTTGAAAATTATGACCAGGTCAAAATCACCAGTGTAATTATGTGCTATATTTTAATTATATTGATTGATTTTGTGAACATATTCTTTAGATTTCACTGGTTTACATTTTAAGGTTCCACAAAATAATGTAAGGTAATTGCCCTTGTCAAGTTTTTGTGATAGAGGAACAATAAATGTATGCTGCTAAGTAAGAACAATAAAAATATATGCAAATAAACAAAATATTAAGGGTTTAAAATAAGAATGTTGTGATTATTTATCTGTCTCTACTAAAAATCTTTGCAACACATTTTAACGTTCCATGTCCAAACGCTTTTTTTCTGGATGCTTTTGTGCATCTGAAAGCATCTTGTAAAAAATCCTCATTCCTTTTAGTTGCTAAACATTTCCAGTAAGCACAAGAGATAATGGCATATTCTTACTCTTTCAGCCTTTAATAATGCTTTTCTTTTGCTTATTTTGTTAGTAATAAGTAGCCATGGTGTCATTGTCAAAAATGATGTCTTAGTGTGATTCTTTTCCAATATGGGTTTTCAAAACAGGATTGTTTCTGTTTTATGTTCTTATAAAAAGATGAATGGTCCAAAAGGTAATACATTGACCTTTATGTTTTCATGAAGAAAAAGAATGTTGATCAGCAGGTGAATGCTAATTATAGATTACCATCTCCAAAAAATAACATTCAAAAATGAATGAAATATGCTTGATCTTCTATACCTGTTTAGAAAAACAAGGTGCTGGCCCAATTCAGAAAATCTGGTGGTTTATAATAATCATTATTACAACATTTAATTAAATGTAAATGTTTTCCCTAAGAATGTCTCCTTCTTTTGATGCTTAAAAGATTTTGGCAGTCCACATTTCCATTTTTCTCAAGTCCTACAAATTTTAGATATTTTTGTTTATATTTGCCCCTACTGTTTTTCAGTATTATTAATGTATCTATCTTTAACCTAGCATAAATTATATAACCTCTTCTCAAACCCTTAAAAAGAACTATTTACCCATAATCAACTCAGCTTTCAGTAAGAGTAAAGAAACATTTGTTCATATGGGTGTTTTTCTGATTCCATCAGACCCCTTTAGCAATGACAGGGCAACATGTCACACATTAGGAGTTTACCTAGTGTTATATGATGCTGTAGATAAGGCAGCTTCTGACTAGGGCATCTGTTCTTCAAACAATACAGAGGAGAGTGTAGGCAGATAGATCTGGTAGGAAGCAATGAGATATATGTTTTCTTTAGTTCAATTTTCAGCTTTAGTGCAAAGCTCCTTTTCTCTGTATCTACGCCTAGTGTCTTCAAAAGTGGTGATAAAGCAATCTGAAATGGTTTTCTTATTGTCTTCACTACATGAAGCAACTCATAGCATATGACATTAAATAGAAACTGAAACAGTGAATGAGCTTTCCAGCTGAGCAATAGCTAGTAGGGTCATGGTCACCTATGCTGGTCTGGTTTTTCCTAAGGTCTCACTCCATGGAGGTTAGGTCATATTTTTGTTTTCTTAAAATGTATTGAAACTATTCTCACTCTTTATAGCCCTAGGGTAATAATGGTCTAAGTACAAAAACTGGTATAGAAGTAGTACCAAGCTCTTCCCTTGATAGAGTGTACTACCAAGATGAATGCAGAGACAGGAAAGCTGCCAACAGAATCAACGCTATATCCTTGCTGAACAATCCTTCCCATGCCATACCCAAGTAAATATCATTTTGTTAACTGTTAGAGATCATCTTAGTGTCTCATTTTGTTCTAGTCCTGTAGCTGAACCAGCAGAATGTCCTGACTTGGCTCTGGCCTGTAATACCAGGCAACCCCAAGCTATGTTTCCTTTAGCTTTTCTTTAATATACTACATAGGTATATTTGTTAAAGTAGTGGATTTCATGAAAACAACTGTTATAGAGTTATAAAATGACAAATCATTGAACAACAGTAAGGAAAATATTTTCATCAATAGGAAGAAGAATGCAATGTCATATTCTTCATGATGTGATTAATTCATTATTCCCAATGTTACAGAATTACAATACATTTAAATAGTTCTAACTGAAACCTGCCTTTGAGAAAAAATAAATTGTATGAACTCTTTACTTAATGTTTCTTCTTTGTTGTCTTATTAATGGAGATTTATAGCCAAGTGCTATAAAAACAGATTCATACTTCAGGAGAGAATTCATTAATTGGGGGCATAATAGGACTTAAGAATATGTAGTAGTTAATACAATTTATGTATCTCAAGAGTATAATATTACTCTATAAGGCTTTTAATATTTAGGAAAAGCTACGAAGACAGAGGAATG
Organism: Vombatus ursinus; assembly: GCF_900497805.2. Taxonomy (NCBI): domain Eukaryota; kingdom Metazoa; phylum Chordata; class Mammalia; order Diprotodontia; family Vombatidae; genus Vombatus; species Vombatus ursinus. The sequence continues at coordinate 11,431,755 of NW_020954583.1, forward strand.
CTTTTCTTAGGAAAATGATATTTTTCTGATTATGGTAATCCTGAAGAATGCATTTGAATGTTTTAGTTGTGACTTTCAATACTTTTTCTCATCAGGTATGTTAGTTGGGTTTTGTGGATAGCTATGTTCCTTACAGTCATTCACTAGAACTCTTTCACAGTAAAATCTTATTTTTATATAGTGATTATCTTGAAAAGCATGCTTTTCCAGAAGGTGAATTTGGTCATATTTTTGAAATAATAATAGCCAGAATTTTTATAGCACTTTAAGTTTTGTGAAACACTTCACAAATATCTTGTTATCCTCACAACTGTTGTAGCCTCTACAAGATGCTATTATTATCCTCTTTTTACAAATGAGAAAATTGAGGCAGATGGGTGAAATGACTTGCCCAGAATCACATAGCTAATAATTGTCTGAGGTCAGATTTGAGCTTATACCTTCCTGATTCCAGATTCAGCACTCTATCCACTGTATCACCTAGCTGGCTTAACCTTTTCTCACATTGTCTTTTTAGGAAGACAAAGTTAGTACCACTGTTCACATTTGGGACCTGGGAATAGTAACTTGAAGAAGAAACAAAATAAAAACATTACTATAAAACCAGGAGCTCTTCCTGTCTATATTTGGGGGAGCTAAGATTTGTTTTATTTTTTTCAGTTACCAAGCGTTTTTCCCACCTCCCCTTGACACCCTAGAAGAAAAAGACAAACAAATCTTGTAAAGATAAGCATAGTCAAACAAAACAAATTCCTACATTGTCCATGTCCAAAAACGTGGCTGTCACTCGGCTTATTAGTTATCACCTCTTTGTCAGCAGAAGGATAGCATTCTTTCTCATGGGTTCTCTTTAACCATGATTGAGCAGAGTTCTTAAGTCTTTTAAAATTGTTTGTTTTTACAATGCTGCTTAACTGTGTCAGTTCATACAAGTTTTCCCAAATTTCTCTGACACCATCTCTTTCTTCATTTCTTATAGTACAATAATATCTCATTGTATTCATATTCCCCAAATCAATGGACACCCCCTTGCTTTCTAGTTCTTTGCCACCACAAAAAGAGCTTCTACAAACATTTTTGTATATATGGTACATTTTCCTCTTTCTTTGATCTCTTTGGGGCAATATACTCAATAGTGGTATGCAGTTTGTTAACTTTGGGAGAATAATTCCAAAGCCCCTCCAACATTTGCCATTTTTCTTTTTTTGTTTATTTTGTCAAACTTATGGGTGAGTTGGAACCATAATTACTTTAATTTGCATTTTTCTAATTAATGTTTTTGGAGCATTTTTTCATAGGACTATAGGCAATTTAGTCTCTTGAGAACTGCCTATTCCTATCTTTTGACCATTTATTAATTGGGGAGTGAAATTTCATATATTTGAATCGGTTCCTTGTAAACCTTGGAAATGAGACCTTTATCAGAGAAACTTGCTACAGATTTTTTTTCCCCATTCACTCTTTCCCTTCTAATCTCATCCATATTGAATTTGCTTGTATAAACGCTTTTTAATTTTATGTATTTCCCATGTTCCATTATCTTGTACATTTTTTTCTATTTTCTCCCACTTTTTTTTTTTAACAAAGAAGAGAAGTAAAATGTTACAGGAGTGTCCTCTGCTCCATCCTTGGTGGAAACAGCTTCCACTCACTTCCCCCTCTTCTCTACCCATTATTCAAACCAAAATTAGAGGTTTATATCCTTATGAAGTCTTCTTCACAATCCTTCCTAGGAACATAAGCTTAGTGTTTTTTCTGTTTGTTTGTTTTTTATATCTAATCCTTTCTTAGATCTACCCTCCTTATTTCACCCTTTCCCTTCTCTCTGATTCTGTTTCTATGTTGATATGTTTCTCCACCAAACTCTTACTGTGTCTCAGTGTTTGGTCTGTGTGTTTTGCTCTCCTTTTACAAGTTCAGAGTAAAGTATTCAGTAGATGTCCAATTCCTTCAGGCCTTCCTGGTTTATATAGACTTCGACTTTTGCCTCCTGATTATGAGATTTAAGTCCCACCATTTCTCTTTTTTTACTGCCCTAAAGTATCCATTTCTCCCCTCTCCTTTCTTAAGACCATTGAAACAAACAAATTAAAAAAAAAATCACCTGCAGGCCTTTTTATTTGACTTCCTGTAGGACCCCGAAGATGGTTTTTAAGGGGTACTTGTATTATTCCTCCTTCTGTTCGATATCCTATTTAGAAAGCTATATTTGGCTTAGGACTTTGCATTAGTAGAAAATATTGAGAATTTGCCACTATCATTGAGGAAAACAAAGTGGTGATCTCCTTTAAAACAACCTGCCCTCCATTTTGTGCAAGGTGTTCCATTAATAAACTATCATCTGAAATTAACCATACATATAGAAACATATATCTGTGCATCTATCATGTATGTATGTAGTCTCAATTTCTTCATCTCCTAATAAAAATTCCCAGGAATATCATAGACAAAATCCAGTTTCCAGGTCAAATAAAAAAAAAAAAAACTATTATCTTCTTGATATTTATTCTCTTAAATATACCTTGCTGCATTTTTGCCACTCCACGCTCAAGATATCCAGACCTTTCTGTCTTCTCTGCTTCTCTGCTTCACTGAGCGTGCTCTGAAGGTCTTAAAACTCTCAGTTCTGGAAATCCCTCAGGAGCACATGGTGTCCTGAGTAATGAGTGTGCTATATGCCCCACTATGCCTAGCCAACCCCAGCTATGCCTGACGTTGAGATGTGATGGGCTATTCCCAACTATCGTATTGCTATTCTCCCTGCCATTTCCCACATAAAACCAATATTGCCTTTGCTACTAGAGAGATTAGGTTGGATTCATTAACTCTTCTATATTTCTATTCTCTATGTCTTTGACTATTCAGACCGAAAAATCTCTTCTGTTCATCAGTATCCCATTGAAATGAAAACTTCTTAAGGCCACGGACTGATTCACTTTTGTATTTATAACCCCAGTGCTTGGCATAGTAAGTGATTAATAAATGCTCTTTCAATCATCCATTAAACATATTATTATAGAGTTATTAACAAAGTTTGAATATTATAAATTTCATTTTTAAAATGTTTAAAATGATTCTTAGAATATTAATTGTGATTTGATTAAATGTTTACACCCTCAAAAAATTCTTTAGGAATTCATTTCCATTTTTATAATAATTAATGAGAGCTTTAGGCACAGTTTTTCAAAACTTCTATACTTGGAAAAGTATTTATACATATCTGATTATATCTAGTTAGGCTTATTCGTATATCTTACAAAATGCCAGCATCTCTTTTACCTCCTCTTATGTTTTTGTTACCTTCTATTCATTACCTAATATTTTATTGGCAAAGAGGATATAACAACAGAAGGAGCTTCAGACTTAGATATGAGAATTAATAACTTGAGTCTGGCTTTGACCATGGAGTCACATGTAAGTCTTTTTGTATGTTTATATAGCTACTGCCCTAATTTAAACCATCATAACCTGGCAACTGGACTATTGCAGTAGGTTACTACTCCTTGCCTCTCAACTTGACCCTCTCCAATCAGTCCTCCAATCACTGCCAAAATGATTTTCCTAAAGCAAAGATTTAACCACATCACCTTCTCTCTGCCCCTCCAGCCACTGAATAAACTCCAGGAGATCCCTTTAACCAGAGATGTGCTAGAACTACCTCAGACTGGCTCCTGAGAGCTAATTGTTAAATTTTTTTTTTTTAACTCAGTCAATTGCTTAAAATATACCAGCATACTCCTGCCTATAACTTCTAGGATCAAATGTACACTATTTAAAGGGGAAGATAATATGTAATCACAAGTCACAAGAATGTATGTTTCTTTACTGTCTGGCCACAACTTATCTGTCTAACTCAATTGTTTTAGTCATATCTGACAATTCATGACCCCATTTGGAGTTTTCTTGGCAAAGATACTGGAGTGGCTTGCCATTTTCTTCAGCTTATTTTACATTTGAGGATCTGAGGCAAGCAGGATCAAGTGACTTGCCCAGGATCACACAGATAGTAAGTGTCTGAGACCAGATTTGAACTTATGAACATGAGCCTTGCTGATTTCAAACGCAGTTCTCTATGTGTTCAGGGAGGACTAGCACCTCTGGGGTAAGGGCTTGCCGAGGCTTTTTCAGGGCCGCTCATCTGTCTATGGTGTCCACCTTCACCCAAATTTCACCTGTGTCTCCAAGAAGCTATCTGCAATGGCCACATCCTAATAAAACCATCTTGGCAGATAGACTAAACAGGTTAAGGGTAACTGACAGGGCTCAAACCCATCAATGAGTAAGGGGGATGTCTACCCAAGCACATAAAGACTTAATCCGGGGGGAATGGGCAGATGAAAACAATATTTTCCAATGGCCATGAAGGCGGCCAAAGCAGGCACTATGGAGTACTTAGAGCTTGGTTGCAAAGACACCAAGGTTATCCATTGCATCCCGGGTCATTGTCAGTCATCTTGACTTTTGTCTTGCCACTGGACTTAGATGATTCTGGAAGAGAGAGTAAGATTTTGTGCAACTCTGTCTCACTTAAGTTCAATTCACATGCAATTCAAGACATCACTCTGTGATGTCATTGGTCCTCTTCAAAAAGAAAGGACAAACAACATCTGTCTAGCCTTATTTTACATTACTTCTTCATGCACTCTTTGGTCTAAATAAATAGTTTCTTGTACATGACACGTACCTTTGTATGGGCTATCCCCTATTTCTACGGAGCTCTTCCTTTTCACCTCCACCTCTTGGAATTCCTAATTTCCTTCAAAACTCAGCTTAAGAACCATCTTCTGCAGGAGTTCTTTCCTACTCCTTCCAGCTGCCAGTGTTTTCACCTGTAAAGTTACCTTATATTTTTATTTTCTTATCATGTATCTACATAAGTGTATATTGTCTTTCTCTTTAAAATATAAGCTCTTCAAGGACAAGAATGTGATAAATTTTGTTTGGGGCTTACTTAGTTTGCGGTACCAGTGAATTGTCTAGGTAGATAAATCACACTTGCCACTGAATATTCAAGAGCTCTGGGAATTAGGAGTGCATATATTTATGAATCATATAATCATTGAAGCCATGGGAGTGCAATTTAGATTTTATTAGGAGAAATAGTGTCCAGTAATTAAGATGTAGTAATCCCATTGTACTCTGCTTATCAGACTATCTGTTCAACCTCAACTACCACTTTAGGAACAACATTCAACTACCATTTTAAGAAGAACATTGATAGGCTAGAGAGCATCCAAAGGAGGAGGACCGTCATAGTGACAGGCCTTGGGATCATTCTGAAGTTGAAAAAAGACTAGGGTTATAAAGTCTAGTGAAGAAAATACTGAGAAGTGACAAAGTGTGTCTGGTTAGTTATTAACTGGGAGAGTTAATACATCCTAGTTATTTTTTTGGGAAAATTAAAGAGGGTTACTTGATTTGTGATGTAGGGATCAGGTGTCAGAACCATGGGACCATAGACATTTGTTCTATATTATTATTTTATAGGCTCATTATGTTGGATTATATGTGCCCATGAGTAATAGTCATTTATTTTTGGTGATGTATGTGTGCATATAATTTTTAATGAAACAATCTGCAATCATTGCTTTGGAACCAATAAGAAAAATGAATAAAAAATAATAAAACCTTGGTTGAGGAAAGATGCAACAATTTTAAGATAATCTTGTCAGCTTAAGTTAGGAACTGACCTACTGAACAGAACAAGGAACTTTTATCTTCTTATTGTTGAGAATGTCATCCTAACCTGGAGTTACCCCTAAATAATTTTTCCTCTTCCCCTGCCTACTCTCAACTTACATTTCCAAAGAGTTCAGATTTGAAGCTCAGAAATTAGATTCTTCAAGGAATGCATAAAATGATAAGTAGAGACTCACTTACAATTTTTACTGAAATTAAGGAAGGTTTTATATCTAAAGCATTCAGTTTTTAGAATAAGATCTTTGACTTAAGATTGGAACATTCTGTCTACAGCACACTGAGCTGTAGAAGAAAAAGCACCCATACGTAGGGGTTCCAGCATAAACAAAAAGAAACTAAGTTAAAGGGCGATAACAACAAAAATCTATAAATAAATCTACCACACAGTATAGTTAGGTCCAGCTCTAAGCATTTTTCTGTTCACCATCAGAGATCCATAGCCGCTCACAGACTGAAATTTGGTAAAAACTGCTTCTGATGGAGCATTTGCAAAAGTTATAATATGGAATAAAGGCTCGAGGAAAAGCGCTATGATGCTTTTGAAACCCAAATTGTCTTCAAACACATCATGCCTGATGAAGGCATGTGAGGAAAAACCCAGGTGTGAAGAACTCAGCAGTCACAGATGACCTGAAACTCTTCTCTCTCCTGAGTTTTCACCTGTGTAACATTCCAGCCTTCCAGGATTGACTCAGGGAACCTAGAAAGCCACTACCAATCCTACACATAATCTTTAGAGGCTTAGATCCACTCTTTATAACCTGGCTTAGATGTGAACTACTCTTCCCCTTTAGTTCGGTTAATCTTTTATTTACTAAGTTTTATTGTAAGATAATAACAATTTACTTCGAAGATACTAAAAGAACCAGAGGGCAGCCTGCAGTATATTGAATGTGCTTTTATAGAGAATTTGTGGGAACTCTTGGACAAAGATTGCATAGAATATGATGTAGGTGAGCAGGGAAGAACTTTTCTTTGACCTGTTTCAGTGGAGGGAGCACACCTATCAATGAAAACATGTCCATCAAAGTATAACTACAGACTAACTATTTATTAGGTCTTCGTGAACAGATAGAAGATGTTAATTTCATCACAAGATCTCTTGAGAATTGACCACTTTTTTTTTTTTTGTTAGGTTAGCTTATGGGGAACCTAGCCTCTGTTCCAGTTACTTTGATCCTAGGAGGTCTATACTCTATGATAAAATTTAACTTTATTTTTTGTTCTCACCCAGAAGATGGGTGTGGTTCACTACCAGCAGAGCCAGGTGAGGTACCAGTGGCAGCACAGAGTATTAAGAGAAACCTGCTCAGCTCCAGGAAGAAGAGAGGAAAGAATCTTACCCAGGGGAGGTTCATTCTCAACAGTCTCTAGAATTTTAAGAAGGCTCAGAGAAATGATATCTCCAATACAACTTTCTAAAGGCTATCTATATCACCAATCTGGAGCTCCTTTCTCCATGTGTTACTCCCAGGAAGATCTCTGGAACCAAATCTTGAAGTCCCTAGTAGCAAATATGCAGCATCACATCCATCATTCTCTCTTAATCAAGAGTCATATTTCCCTCCCAGTATGTAGCTCATTGAATAGGGCTATGCCTCTCCAATGATCCCATTATTTCCTCATTTCTTGCCACATTATAGTACTCAATCACATTCATATACCACAACTTGTTCAGCCATTCCTCAATTGTTGGATAGACATGCCCTTCATTTCTAGTTTTTTGCTACCACACAAAAAAGTCACTATACTTTTTTTTTTCATATGGGACCTTTTTTTCTTTCTTTGACTTCTTTTGGGTAGAGGTCTAGCAGTGGTTCAAAGGATATGCACTTTTTAGTATCTTTTTTCATATAATTCCAAATTGCTTTCCAGAATGATAATTATACTCATGCTCAGATCTACCAACAATGTGCCTGTTATCTGCAAGCTTCTCCAACATTTATAATTTTATTTTTTAGTCGTCTTTCCATTTTTATGGCTGTGAAGTAGAATCTAAAAATTACTTTCATTTCCATTTTTCTAATTAATGAATTAGAACATTTTTTCATAGTAGCTATAAATGGCCTGGGTTTTTTCCCTTGGAATTGTCTGTTTGTATCCCTAGTACATTTGTCAGTTGAGGAATGACTAATTTTCTTATATATTTGAATCAGTTTCTTAAATGTCTTGGAGGCAGTCAGTCAATAGGCACTTATTAAGTACTTTCTATATTCCAGTCACTGTGCAAAGCACTGGGGATACAAAAAGAGGGAAAAGAAAATCCCTGCTTTCAAGGAACTCATTCATAATCTAATGGTGAATACATTAGCAACAGATATGTACAAACTATTTTATTTGTTGTTTAGTCATTTTCAGTTGTGTAAGACTCTTTGTGACCCCATTTGGGGTTTCTTCGCAAAGATACCAGAGTAGTTTGCCATTTCTTTCTCCAGCTCATTTTATAGATGAGGAAACTGAGGCAAACAGGCTTAAATGACTTGCCCAAAGTCACACAGCTAGTAAGTGTCTGAGGCCAAATTCAAACTCAGGAAGATAAGTCTTCTTGATTCCAGACCTAGGACTCTATCCACTGCACTAGTTAGCTGCCCCTAAACAAAGTATGTACAGAATAAATAGGAAATAATTAACGAAAGGAAGGCATTTGAATTAAGAGGGATTAGGAATGGCTTCCTGTGGAATATGGAATTTAGTTGAGACTTGAAGGAATCTAGGGAAGGGAACTTTAGTAAGAGAGAGCATTCCAGGCATGGAGGACAGCCAGGGAAACTACTCAGAGATGAGAGATAGAGGGTCTTATTTGTGGAATGATAGGGAGGCCAGATGGAAGAGTGTATGGCAGGAAGTATAATGTGAAAAAGACTACAAAGGGGTGTGTGCTAGGTTGAAGGACTTTGAATGCCAAACAGAGGATTTTATATTTGATCCTGAAGGTGCTGGGGAGCCACCAGAGTTTATTGAGTAGGGGGATGACATAGTAGGACCTATGCTTTAGAAAAACCACTTTGGTGGCTAAATGGAGGATGGGTTACAGTCAGGAGAGACTTGAGGCAGGCAGACTCACCAGTAGGTTATTGCAGTAGTCCAAATATGAAGTGATAAAGTGGTAATGCCACCAAGATGGTGGCAATTTCAGAAGAGAGAAGGGGTTATATATTCAAGAGATGTTGCAAAGGTGAAATCAACAGGCTTTGGCAACAGAATGAGCATAGGGAATGAGACATAGTAAAGAGTCAAGAGTCACTAGCCTAGAGACTTGAGGGGATGATGGTGCCCTCAACAGTAAGATGAAAATTTGTACATAGAAGGGAGTAAGGTGTAAGAAGATTGGGAAAGCAGGAAGACACCAGGTTATAATGGGCTTTATAAGCAAAACAGAGGATTTTATATTTGATGCTATAAGCTATAGGGAACTGAAGTTGAGTGTGTATGGTGGTGGTGGTGGTGGTGGTGGGTGAGATGATCAGACCTGCATTTTAGGAAGATCACTTAGACAGCTGAATGAACAATGTACTGGAATGAAGAGAAACTTGAAACAGCTGAAAATGGAAAGGAAAGGAGGAAAAAGACAATTACCTGCAAGGGGCATAGTGGAGAAGTCTTAGAGTGTTAAGATCTAAGTCCAGAGACAAAAGAAGAAAGGAACATGGCTGACTTGATCACTTTCCTTAAAATGAAGATTCTGGGAGGAACTGACCAATTAGAGGAAAGATTGGCAGGGTGGAGAAAGATAGCCAAAGACTCGGGAATGGAGTCCAGAGAGAAATGAAGGAGATAGGCATGACCATACCAATACTCATAACGTTCTAGCTATGTGAAATAAAAACTTTCAAAACAGCAAAGGAAAACAAAGTCATGTGGAAACAGGATGAAACACCTATCATTCCTGTCACAGTGTATCCTACTTGAGGTTTCCTGTGAGGGACTGTCTATGTTGGCAACTACCAGGTGGGCACTGTGGCAAGATTAGGGGTAGAATCTGGGTATTTTGGAAGTCAAGGCAGGGGCTGTGGTAGGTGGAGTCGTGGTGAACTGGGATGGGCTGGGTATGGAGAAGCCCTGAGGCAGTGGGCAGTGCTATGTGAGATAAGCTGGGTGCAAGGAAGTAGCCGGAGCTTGTGCTCCTGAGGCAAGGGGTGGTGCCACGTGGGAGTGGGACGGCAGAGGACTGAGTTCCCTTTGCTTAGAAGGGGAAATCCGAACCACTGGGTAGAAGTCGGAGGTACTCCCGATGCAGCCCCGAGGGCGCATTCTGAGGGGGTTGAGCTTGTTGACGGGCCCTCGAGGGGCCCCTTTCCCCGTTCCCGACTTTGGCTTGCGGCACTCCTTAGCATAATGGCCGGATTTGTTACAATTGTAACAAATTACCTTATGGCAGGCTCCACCAGGTTTCTGGCGGCATTGCGCCTTAAAATGACCGGCTTTTCCTCATTGATAACACAATTTAGTCTGTTTTGTTTTCAGCACCTCTGATAGCCCTTCGAAAAAGCCGCAGCGAGGGCATCCATTTGAAAGGCACTGGACCCCACATGTTCACATCTCTTTATCATTTCCTCTAGGCCAGCATCATTATCTAATGTAAGCATAGCCTTCTGGCAATTTTCATTGGCATCGTCCCGTGCTAGCCTCTGTATAATGAGGCTTGCGGCTTCTCTGCTGCCCACGGATCTCTCAATAGCCACCTGTAGGCCGGCCATGAAATCCGGGAAGGGTTCATCAGGACCTTGTTTAATCTGGGTCATGGAGGGTCTTTGTTTCCCCGAAACCTGAATCCTGCCAAAAGCCCATAGGGCACATTGGGAGACAGTTGCATATACTGTCGCATCATATCGCATCTGATCTTCATTTTTCTCATATTTCCCTGCCCCCACTATCTTATGAAAGTCATCTAGGGGAGTGCGACTCTGCATATCTCTAACAAAGCTCTTTGCGATATCTGCAAACAAAGTCATCCATTGCAGGGTTTCTCCTGGCTTAAGGCATACCTTGGCAATGGTTTTCCAGTCATTCGGGGTCAGTACCTGACTATCGGCCAGAAGGGCCATCAATTCCCTGACATAGGGGGATTCAATTCCATAAGTACTAACTGCGTCTTTTAATTCCTTAAACTTCTTCCATTCTAAAGGGGCCCAGGTCCTCCCTCCATCGGATTCAAACACCAGGCAGGCATCTAGCCATGCCTTGGCGTCCATATCTCCTTCTGCCACTGCCCTCTGGAGCATTTGTCCTAGCCTGGTTGGGGGGGGTCCCCCATGGCCCCATAAGAGGGAGCCGGAGGAGCGGACGAGCCATTCTCCTCAAAAGGGAAGTCTGGGGGAGGGGGCCACCCCTCCGCGTAGCTTTCCTTGCTACGGTTTCTTGCTCTCTCTCGGCTCCTGCTCTCCCGCTCCCGCCCTCCTGCCCGGCCTTGCTTTCTTTTCTCTTGCTTATTTTCCCATTCCCTGTTTCCAGTGTCCTCTGTCTCACTCCCTGAGTCTGTCTCACTCCTTGATTCTTCCTCACTACTGATTTCCACTTCTTTCACTCTTTTATACACTTCTTTCCCTCGCACCTCCCGATCCGGGACCTTAACAAACAACTGTCCCATCTTCCTTCCTTCACCCTATCGGCTAAGGGTCTCATCTCTCTTCCCGTGACCAGACCAGCTGATCCATGGGGCCTCTGGCCTATTTCCTCCGCCCCACGTTGGGCGCCACTTGTAGTGGCCGCGCCGACCTTATGCCGGGCGCGCCGGGCACTCCTCCTATAAGGAGCAGGCTGCCAGAGTCTTCGAGTCCTCAGCCGGATAAACACACAGAGATGAGCCATCGGGAGGCGCCAACACCAGAGCTTTATTCAGAGGCCATCACAGCAAGCCATCACAGCAAGCCCAAGCAGCAAGGCCAGAGCAACAGAGCAGGAGCCAAGAGAGAGAGAGCGTGATCTGACCACGCTCGTCCCTAAGTACCTACTAGCCCCTCCTCCCCAGCCCGCTTACTAGCCAATGATTGTAGGGTCAGATACCGGAAGGGGCTGTCTGAGTTTAGCACATCAAGGGGGAGGGAGTGACGTAGGAGGCTAGGACCGGATACAGGAAGGAGGCGTCTGGGATTAGTGCATAGACAGAGTACGTGACCTAGGAAGTCAGACTCAGATACTGGGAGGAGGCGTCTGGGGTCAGTGCTACGCAAAGGGACCCAGGAAGTCAGGAAGGTCACAGGATGAGGCGTCTGGGGTTGACGTTGCATATAGGGAGGGGACTAAGCAAAGGGAACTCAGTTCTCTGCCGTCCCACTCCCACTTGGCACCGCCCCTTGCCTCAGGAGCACAAGCTCCGGCTACTTCCTTGCACCCAGCTTATCTCACATAGCACTGCCCACTGCCTCAGGGCTTCTCCGTACCCAGCCCATCCCAGTTCACCATGACTCTGCCTACCACAGCCCCTGCCTCGACTTCCAAAATACCCAGATTCTACCCCTAATCTTGCCACAGCGCCCACCTGGTAGTTGCCAACATAGACAGTCCCTCACAGTTTCCCAAAGATGCTTTCAGTGAGCCTATAGATGATGAGGTTACATCTCTATACTTTTATTCAATTTAAAAAGTAATGATTTTATCTAGAACAGTAAATATCAAAGAATGAGAGCAAGGTAATTCATCCCTAAATTTAAAAAAGAATGAGAACAAGATAATAATCATCATAATAATACATTTGCTACAGTATAACCATTATGAACAAATGTATTCTCCCATGATATTTGACAGAAGGTCTAAAAATATTTTAGGACTTATACACAAAAGCATATGCTGCAATCATTGCCATGGTAAGAATCATAGAGGGAAAGATGAAATGTCAAGGAATATTCCTAAGGATAGGTTTCAAACACCATCATGATAGAAGTGGCTTGAGAAAGCTGTTGAAGAGTTGTGGAAAGGCATTGGAAGATTAAATCAATATCTAGCCTATACGTGTATTAGCAAATCTGAATGACATATTGCCCAACTGGTGGCAGTAAAAAAGGAAACGTGGAATAGAATTCAAAAAACTACTCAGAAATTCTTCATTTGAAAGCTAAAAGGTTAAGGCAACATAAATCAAAGTAATACAAAGAGCAAAATATTTCAACAAGCAAAGAAATCATAGTGAGAACTCTACTGAAAGAGGATGTTGAAATTTGTTTTTTTAATTGTCTTATAGCTGCATTCTTTTCTGAATAATATTTAATTTCTCCCAATTGCATATGAAAACAATTTTTAACATTCATTTTAAACATTTTTTTGTTTCAAATAATCTCCCTTCCTTCCTTCCCTCTCACCTTACTGACATAGTAAGCAATTTTATATAGGTTATACATGTGATATCATGCAAAACATTTCCATATTAATCATGTTGTGAAAGAAAACACAGACAAAAAAAAGAACATGAAAAAATAAAGAAAGTGAAAAATAGTATGCGTTGATTTGCATTCAAAGTCCATCAGTTCTTTCTCTGGATGTGGATAGCATTTTTCATCATGAGTCCTTTGGAATTGTCTTGGATCATTATATTGCTGAAAATACCTAAGTCATTCACAGTTGAGTATTGTTCAGTGTTGCTGTTATTATGTTCTGTTTTTGCTCACTTCATTTTGTATCAGTTCATCAGTTCATGTATCAGTTCATTATTTTTCCAGGTTTTTCTGAAATCATCCTGCTTGTCATTTCTTATAGCACATTCTTACAGCAATTCCATTACAATTGTATACCACAACTTTTTCAGTCATTCCCCAATTGATGGACATCAATTTCTAATTTTTTGCCACCACAAAAAGAGCTTTCATATATGTGTGTGTGTGTGTGTGTGTGTGTGTGTGTGTGTGTGTATATGTATATATGTATACACACATATATATATATATATGTGTATATATGTATGTATGTATTACAAATAGGTCCTTTTCCCTTTTTTTCTAAAATCTCTTTGGGATACAGACCTAGTAGTGGTATTTCTGGATCAAAGGGTATGCAATTTTATAGCTCTCTGGGCTTTGTTCCAAATCGCTCTCCAGAATGGTTGGATCAGTTCACAGTTCCACCAACAGTGCATTTGTGTCCCAATTTTTCCATGTCCCCTCAAACATTTATTATTTTCCTTTTCTATTAGCCAATCTGATAGGTGTGAGGTGGTACTTTAGAATTGTTTTAATTTGCATTTCTCTAATCAATATTTAGAGCATTTTTATATGACTATAGATAGCTTTGATTTCTTTGTCTGAAAATTGCCTGTTCATATCCTTTGACCATTTATCAATTGGGGAATGACTTATATTTCTGTAAATTTGTTTCAGTTCTCTATATATTTAAGAAATGAGTTCTTTATCACAGACCCTTGCTGCAAAAAAAAAAAATTTTGCTAGCTTTCTGTTTTCCTTCTAATCTTGGTTGCATTGGTTTTATTGGAGTAAAACCTTTTAAATTTATTATAATTAATTTATAATAATTACAAATCATAGTTATTATAATTACAATATATTATAATTATAAACTTATTATACTAATTTATTGTAATTATTCTTTTTACATCTCATAATGTTTTCTATTTCTTGTTTGGTCATAAATCTTTCCCTTCTTCATTGATCTAACAGGTAAACTATTCCTTGTTCTCCTAGTTTATTTATGATATTATTTTTTATGTCTAAATCATGTACCCATTTTGATCTTATCTTGTTAACTCAGGGTAAGATGTTGGTCTATGCTTAGATTTTGCCATACTGTTCTGCAGTTTTTGTCAAATAGTGAGCCCTTATCCCAAAAGCACTGATTCCCCTATTCTATTTCTCATCTAGTACCAGATTGCTTTAATGATAACGAGTTTGATATTTGGTATGGCTAGGGATGTTGAAATTTTCTGATTGCTGTAACACAAGTTGGTCAAACATGAAATATATTGTGCAACATTAATATGATTTTGAATGGCAGAATAGCTACATCAAGAGGTGATCAAGTGGATTTCTCTGGAAACCTGATCTTGTCAAATATAATCTAAGTGATTTACCTAAATGGCTTACCTTTGAACTGTATAAGATCCAAGAGGAATTCAAAGACCTTCCATGAGCAACATCCAAACGAATTAAAGAAACAGTATTTCTACAAAGAAGCATTGAACAAATGGCTGAGTATCATATTTGTTTACAGAAATAGGTATTTATGATAGCAATACTGCATAAAAATATGGTAACAAAATAATAATAATGACATTTATATAGTACTTTAAGGTTCAAAAAGTACATTATTCACATTATCTCATTTGATCCTCACAGTAACCTTGTGAGCTAAATACTTCAGGTTTTAGTATCTACATTTTACAGAGTTGTGCAGATTTGACTGTTCCAATATAATAGGTGAGGCAAATGAAGCACAAAGAAGGTGACTTGCTCAAGATCACACACCAATTTGTAGTAGAGCCAGGTCTATAACATAAGCATCCATTTTTTAAAAATTCAATTTTATTTTATTTTCAGCTCTGAATCCTTTTTGTCTATATACCTTTGCCCCCATTAAGAAAGCAAGAAAAACAAAACTGTTACAAACATGCATAGTCTTTGTGTATGTGTCAATATGTACTCTCTATCTGTTTCATCATGAGTCCTCTGGAATTATGGTTGCTCATTGTGTTAGTCAAAGTTCCCAAGTCTTTCAAAGTTACTCATCTTTACAATCTTGTTATTACTGTATAAATTGTTCCCATGGTTCTGCTAACTTCACTTTGCATCAGTAATAAAGTCTTCCCAGGATTCTCTGAGACCATCCCCTTCATTTTATAGAACAATATTGTATTCCATAATTTTATTTCATATACCATGAATTTCATTCATTTACCATAACTTATTCGGCCATTCCTCAATTGATGGGCAACCCTCACATTCCAATTCTTTGCCACCAGAAAAAGAACTGCTATAAATATTTTTGTACATGTGGGTCTTTTCCCTTTTTCTTTGAACTCTTGGAATCTGTCTTCTTATTCCAGGACTTTCTATAACACATACTAAATCATGGGTCTCAAAGATTAAAGAACTCCTATAGTTAATTTCCTGCCCCTCTCCAATCTTTTGAGTAGAAGTTTCAGATTATAAAACAGTAAGAGTTCTGAGAAAATGCAGTACCAATAGCTATGAGTAGATGATAGATAAATAGAAATCTATATATAGAGATATAGATCCACATGAATCTCTCTCTCTCTCTCTTTCTCTTTCTCTCTCTCTTTCTCTTGGTTGTTGTACTTCATTCTCAGAGAGGAAATGACATTACTATATTGGAGTCAAGGTACAGTGAGTCTGACTGGCTGATCAGACCAATATGAGCTCAGATTGGGCACAATAAACTGAAATATGAGGTAATTTTAATTTTAATTCAATGCTTTACTATGTAACACTTCCTCTGGGATATTCCCCAATTTACTCTTATACTGATGATTGGGTCTTCCAAAGATCCAAATTACAGATGCTACTTTGAGTTCTAAGGTGTAATCTATGAGGCTGTATGCCTAAGATTATAGCTTATATGTGTGCTTCCTATTAATAGTCCACTAGGAGAGACACCAATAGTTCTTAGCAAAGGCACTTATTAAGCTATATAGTAAGACTAGGAGCTACAGAGTATTATTTCATAGATGTGCAATTCAGTCTCCCACAAATGGAGACAATAGGCTTCTAATCTCTCCCCACTCCATTCTATCTAATTCTACCAAAGTGATTTTCCTTCATGTGATGAATGAATTCAAAAAGACATTCTGACCTTCCTCACTCAGTATGCCTGCAATTTGACCCTGACTCTTTTTCATGTTGATCTTATTCCTAGCTAGATGCTGAAGGACTTCCTGCTCCCAAGAGGGGTGGCCACCCCTCCAGGAACTGGATATTCATAAACAGGAAAACTCTCAAGGATGTTTTAAGAGCAGCTACTTTTCCACAGATCATGTATTTTTTGGCAAATTGTCCTCTGTGTTGGAAGGAACTACAAAAGGCAGGTAGTCCTGAGCTATTTTTGGAGTCTCCACCATGGTGTGGATGCGTAGCCTGAGATTTTCCCATTGGGACTCTGGAGGCTGATTCAGGGACTCCCCAGGCAAGTGATCCAGGTGTGGATGATTCCCCTAATGGTGATGACCGATTGTGACAAGATTTGGTAACAATTGTGACTTAAGTTATTATTGATTGGACTTACATGTTAACTATTGAGACTTATATTATTGCTTACTTATTGAGACTTATACTATCACTTACCCTAACCCTATATTACTATTTTAGTAATAAATACTTTTACTATATACATATATACATGTAATATATGTCAAACCTGAGACTCTGTGTCATTTCTAAACCAATCTGAACCAAAACTAATTTAAGCTGCAATAAATAATGCTGCTTCGCAATACACTTCAGTATAGATATAACCATAACACTCCCCTACTCAGTAAACTCCATTGTTTTTTTATTGCCTCTAGGATCATATGTATGTATGTATGTTTGTATGTATATACATATACACATACATACATATACATATATGATCCTAGAGGCATTACAAAAAGTATATATATATAATATACATATATATATATATACTCTCTCTATATATACACACATACACACACACACACACACACACACACACACACACACACATATATATATATATATATACCTGGGCTTATCTGCTCATATACAGATCACCAAACCTGGTACATCACCCTGAGGGGCTTTTGGAGCATTCCCAAATTGCCTGTCATGGAGGTCTCTGTACCTCCTACCACCACATGTTTCATATCTGAAACAGGCTATATTCTTAAAACTGGTGAAACTAAAATGGTCTCTTCATTTCTGCTGCTTTTTCTGGAAAGTGCTCCTTACTGCTGTGTCCAGAGGGTGAAGATCTCAGTTTATCCTTAGCATGAATGCCAGGAATGAAATTGGTGAGAGAGGATTTTTCTTTCCCCTGCTCTTTCTCTCCTTTCATCCTAGCACTGAGAAATTGGCTTGGGATGTTTGTTCTACATTGTTTGTCCTCTAGGTGCTGCTACATACTTATTATCAGACTTAGGAGTTTGAGCCACAGCAACTTTGGAACCAGAGAGGGTGAGGTATGGTGCAGCCAGACAACCTGGCAAGAAAGCCTCAAAAAGTTAGGGTGCATGAAACTCAAGCCTAAAGAGGATTTTGGACTGTGTTGTATAGGAACTGAGCCAAGTTATGAACCTAATCATCTTCTCCTCCCTAGAGACTGAGGTGGTACAAAAGGGGAAGGAGAATTGGAGCATCATCAGTGGGGGTTAGAGCCATTTGGGAAGAGTCTAAACACCTCCCACCCCAACCCCATTAAGGGTAGCAGAGAGCCATGAGGGTAGGGTGAAATCTAACCTACCTGACCTTCTAGGCAATGAGGGTCATGGTAGTTAATGTTAGATATGAAATCCTCTGTTTGGATTTTAAAACCATCCATAACATGGCCTCAATCTATCTTTCCAGCCCCAACCCCCACCAGTACAGTCAAACTTGCTTTTTCTCTGTTTTATTTCCATGTCTGAGTCTTTTTGACTGGCTGTCCTCTATGGTTTAATGCATGCTGCCTTCATCTCTATTACATTGAAAATCTCTCTTCTTTAAAGACACAGCTCAGGTACCAGCTTCTATAAGAAACTCTTCCTGATCTCCCAACTGCTAATGCCCTCCTCCACTGACTACCATGTATTTCTTTATATTTATCTACATACTTATTATCTTCCCTGATAGAATCACTCCATGAGAGTTGTGGCTTTTTCATTCTTTCTATTTATGTCCCTACGTACTTAGAGTGTGCAGCACCTTGGAAATAGTCAATTAATAAATGTTTGTTGGTTGAATGATCTTTCTAGGGCTTAGTTATTTAGAGAGTTACAAGGGTATGGCCAATTTTTGCTCATCCAGTGATGTTGTTCTCATAAGACTCAGAAGGTGTTCATCCTCCATAAAGGGATTATGGAGGAGTGGGTGCTAACACATTGACATTTCATCATTTGTGATTATATTCAGTGACTTGATGGCCAATCCTTCCTACTTTACAGCCACTATAAGTATTATTCGATATTGGAGTGGGAAGGAACTTGAGGCAGGGAGCCCAACTAGCAAACTATTTTAATAGTACAGGCATCAGATAAATTAATAATTAGTAATCATTATTAATAAGAATTGAAGCACCTAACAATTTTTGTAATCTTAGTCCTTTCTTTAAAGTACTTGCATTTTTGTATCTTCAAAAACCTATCATTTTATAGTTCTTTTCCCTTCCTTTTTTTTAAAGCTTTAAATAATTAAGGTGTTTTCCTGAAGTGAATATATATAAGATTTTGACATTTAAGTTTATATAATAAAATATTCCTTCTGAATTAAAGTAAATTTGCAGAATGATTTATTAAAATCCTAAAAATAATTCAACTGCTAGAATATATATATATATATACATACATATATATATATATACAGAGAGAGAGAGAGATATGTCTTTCTATATGTATGCCTAGCTTAGTTTCAACTGCCATAAATATAGGAAAAATCAGCAGAAATAAGTAAATAGCTATTGTATATACATACATAGTACATACATACATACATAATTGGTGATCAAGCATGTGGTTTTATGACTTAATTTTAAAAGTTCACTTATATTTCATAGTTTGATTTTTCTAGATATGTCATTAACTAAATTATACATAACAGAGAGGGTCTAGGGATTCTAATAATCTGAGAGGTAGATTGGCTTTCCATTAAAATTTTTTTTAAAACCTCTCAATGACAAAGGACATCTATATGCTAAAGCAATTATTTTATACTTTTCTATCATATAAGAACACAACAAATTCCATATTGAGTGAAATTCCTGGATACTGTTTCCAGATCATAAGCCATCAAAAGTAGCTCAGCATGTACAACTGTGATAGGCTGGATATGATCACAGCCTTTATTAGTATTTACATCTCCAATTGTAGTACATATGTTGTGGGGACCTAGGTGCAGTATAAACTACAGTCTGAGATAGACAAAGATATTTATGGCCATCCTTGTTTACCCTGTTGCTAGAGAAAGAAGAAACTCAGGACTAGTCACCACTGGCAAAATGGCAGTTCTACTAAACTGACCTTTCCATTGTGCTTAGTCTCATCATATGCTCTTTATCATCCTTTTCAATGTATCCCAGCTTTCTTTTGTTATCTGGTTCCACCTAAATATCTTAGTAGAGGTGAATGAATGAATGAATGAAAAACAATTATTATGTATTGCTTGGCCATAGTAGGCTAAGAGCTGAGGATACAGATGCAAGACTATTGCAGAATTAATTACACAATTACATTTGAATGGGGGAAATAACAGATACAGGGAAAAGTTCCAGGAAGGAAGTTTTGGTCAACAAAGATGTTGAGTGTATGTAATGCAGGAGAGTTTGAATGAAAAGTGGCAGAGTCATACAAATATGGCAGTTAACAAAACTTTATTACCATTCACAAGAGGAAGACAATAATAAATTTCAATTGGGAATAGTCTTGGCATGTAGCACATGTTACCATCAATCAAGGGCAATACACAGTGGAATAGTTTCTGGAGGTGGAACCATGCAATGGCTTTCAAACTCTAGGCAAAGACCCAGAGCTCCTCATCGCTCAAACTTATCTAGAGTTTTAGATAAAAAACTAACTAGCACCAATAAAAGACTACCTCATCTAGGGGAAGACAGTTGGGACCAGTGAAATGAGAGTGTTTTTTCTAAGTTGACTAATAACGGATGAAGAATGAGTATTAGGAGCTGAGGGTTAAGACTCTAACTGTGCCATCCAGTCTAGAACCTGGGTTTATATGCATAGTTTCTGAGTTTATAAGCTACAGCATATAAGCATTCTAAAGAGAGGCAGGGCCCTGCAAGTCAATGGTTTTTCACTGGTTCATAGTGGAATAATAGAGCATTTAACACCCTCATTCCAAAGGCAATGGTTATAATGATTAGATTACAATTCTCAAAGAATGACATAAAAAGTAGAGATGGAGAAATTCCAAATCTTTGGAAAGTGGCCAAATCACAATTGGGAAGCAATATCCCAAGGAGTGTAGATCTCAAGGGATTAGCACTTCCCAATCATTGCCCCATTGGTCTGGTTTGGGGAATGAAGCAACTAGATCTACAGGGCAGAAGATAGTAGGATGAAGTGGTGAAGTGCTCTCCCCAAAAAAGACTTTCAGACTTAGAAGGAACCTGAGGGACCATCCAGTCCATATAATATCTGAATGAGAATTGTCCCTATAACATCCCCAACATGTGATCAACTAACCTTTGGAAATTTGAGGCAGAAGACCAGAACTTCCTAATAGAACCCATTTCACACTGGGACAATGTGAATTGTTAGGACGTTTTTCTTTTGCATCAAGAAAAATCTATCTCTCTGTAAATTCAACCCATTTTTTCTAATTCTTCCTCCCTGGGGCCAAGCACGGCAAACCTAATCCCCAAAGCCATAACCAGCAAAGCAAAAAAAAAAAAAAAAAAAAAAAGAACATTGCCACAGTGCTTAATGGTCTTTCCTCGGTCTTTATCCTTCTTGACCTCTGTAGCTTTTGACACTGTCAAATAAATTCTCTCTTCTTGATATTCTCTTCTCTCAAGGTTTTGGTGACCCTGCTCTCTCCTGGTTCTTATCCTACCTGTCTGATCCACTCCTTTTCTATCTCCTTTGCTGGATCTCCAACACAGTCACACCTGTTAACTGTGTGTGTGTATGAAACGGGGTGAGGGTGGAAGGATGTCCCAAGGCTCTGTACTAGGCCCTCTTCTCTTTTCTTTCTATATTATTTCACTTGGTGATTTCATCTTCTTTCATGTTTTAAATTATCATCTCTTAACTTTTCCAGCCCTATCCTCTTTCCCAACTTCTAGTCTTGCATTTCCAATTGGCTTTTAGATATTTTGTACTATATGTCCCATAGACATCTTAACCTTACCACGTCAAAAATGGAACTCACTATCTTTTCTCCAAAACTCCTGCCTCTTTCTCACCTCATTTTTATTGTTGAAGGTACCACCATCTTTCCACTCAACTAGGCTCCCAACATAGCTGTCATCCTTGACTCCTCACACTTCTCTCCCCTCTGTATCCTATTAGCGGTCAAATCCTGTCAATTTTACCTTCATAACATCTCTTCTTTATATCTTCCTTCTTTCCTCTAACCCTACCACTGCTCTAGTGCAGGTTCTCATTACCTTACACCTGGACTGTTACAATAGCTTACTATTTAGTCTCCCTACCTCAAGTTTCATCTCATTCCAAACCATCCTCTATTCAGCTGTCAAATTGATCTTCCTAAGTTTCAGGTCTGACCTTCATAGAACCTAGCACCATGCCTGGCACATAGTAAGCACTAAATAAATGCTTGTTGACTGTCTCACTCCCTTCCTTATTCGTGAAAATCTATTGGCAACCTATTAGCTCCAGGATCAAATTTAAAGCCTCTGCTTGGCTTTCAAAGTTCTTCATAACCTGGCCCCTTTCTACCTTCCTCATTTCTTCCGTCTTACCCCTTCATATACTTTGCAGTTCTGTAACACTGACTTCATTGATATTCCTCAAACACAAGACTTTTCTGATCTTTCCCAATTGTTGGTGCTTTCTCCTGCTTGAAATGACTTTGTATGAATTTGTATATACTTTGCATTTACTTATATATGTACATGTTGTATTCTCTTTGTAGAATGTAAGCTCTTTAAAGGCAGACACTATCACTTTTTTTGTTATTATATTCTCTGCACCTAGGACATAAATTTGTTCACAAAAGACAATAAGTATTTGTTGAACTATTTGTAAAATTGAATTATGAGTTTTACTACTTTTAATTCATTGCTCTATTATGTTGAGATCTCTTTGAATCCTGACTATGTTATCCATGTTAGTTATTCCTCCTTGCTTTATAATATCCGCAAATTTAATACATATGACATGTATACCTTAATCCAAGTCATTTATTTAAATGTCAAAGAGTACAGGGTCAAGTACAGATCCTTGGGACATTCCACTAGGAACTTTATTCCAAGGGACAATAAACCATTTGCTCCTTGGGACTGGCCATTCAACAACTTCCGAATCCACTAAACTGTACCATTTTATAGCCCACATAACTTTCCCTCATTCACAAGAGTAGCGAGAGAACGTTTCTTAGATGCTCTGCTAAAACATAGCTATACTATATATCTGTAGCAGGGATTCTTAAACCTTTTTCTGCATGTGTTTTTCATAGGCTCCTTTGGCATTCTTGTGAAGTATATGGAACTCTTTTTAGAATACAGTTTTTATATACATAAAATAAAATATATAGGCATATAAAGAAAACCATGTTGAAATACAGTTATTAAAATATTGAAGAAAATAGCTCACAGAGCCTATGTTAATAATAATGATGATGAATATACATGTTCCTCTAATATGTCTGTTAACACCGTAATAAAAGGAAATGAGACTGGTTAGGCATGACATGTTCTTGAGAATGCCATGTAACTTTTATTGATCACAGCTTCCCTTTCTAAATGCTCATGAGCCTTCCATTTAAAATATGTTCTAAAATTTTGCCAGAAATTGAAATCAAAATAATAGGTTTGTGGTTTAAAAATTCTATCATTTGTTATTTTTTGAAAGGAAAACATTTGCCATTCTCCAGTCCTATGATTTCTTTCCTCTTTTCTAAAATCAATGAGAATGACTTAGTAATCACATCTACCACTTCTTTCAATGTTGTGGAGTATAACTTATCTCAAACTGGTGATTTGAGCTCAGAAGCTTATTATCTCCTTACTTATTTTGGGCCTTAACTCCCTATTAGTGATTTTTGTTGCTTTTTTGTTTGTTTGTTTGTTTTATTTTTTCCTTTCCAAGACAAAAGATTACTTTTTTGATAAGAAAGGAATTCACTAACCATCCTTTGAATAATATGTTCTAGAATTTTTGCTATGAGTCATCAAGCTCACTGACCTGTAATTTTTAGACTCCACTTTCTTTCCTTTCTTAAAAAAAAAATTGTGATGTTCACTTACGATAATGGGATTAAACAATGAGGGACCAATCCTTAGAGTATGATAAATATATTCTGCCTGGTAAGAACCTATGTGGAGGTCTGATGAGCCCAATTATAAAAGCATATAATGGAAGAGCCCTTTCTCATCTCATGTTAGAACATAAATAGTATGTTCTAATTGTGTCAACCTTCTATACAGTGATGAAAAACCTTTTAACCAGCCAGAACTGAGTGTGCTTACAAAAAGCTGGAGCAGATGAAATCTCTCTCTCTCTCTCTCTCTCTCTCTCTCTCTCTGTATCTCTCTCTCTCTCTCTCCCTTTCTCCCTCCCTCCCTCTTTCTCTCTTCACTGATGACATCATTGGAGTGAAGAGGAAGAAGAAATGCTCTAAGCCTACAGGTGAGAGTCAAGGCAGTAGAACAGATAGCAGAGCCTTGCTGCTGCCAGTTCCCTACTCTCCCACTCTGGTTGCCATGTGTACATGAACACATGGTTAGTCTCTGTTTCCATCTCTCTTTTCCTGATCCGTGGTGAATAGTGAATGCTTTCTTTCCCAAATTCATCTTGTCCTGAACTTTGGTGCACCTTACATTTTTTATGGGTATGTTTTTACCTTTATTCTTCATTGCCTGCACTTGCTTGCATCATCTGCATGTGTATCTTAAAAATCACTTAAAAGCTGATAGGGACTACAGCAACCAGTATAATTCAACCCATATGCCATAAAAGGGTTTCTCATTATCATATGACCCATAAGTGATTATCTAATCCCTATCTGATAGGGGAAATACCTTTATCTTTGAGAGCAAGAATTTTCCACATTCTAAGGCAGCTTATTCTACATCTATATCTGCTTCTGGAAGTTCTTCCTGACAACAAGCTTTAAATTGATGCTGGTTCTTCCCTCTGTGATTAACAGAAGAAATCTGATCCCTTCCCCTCATACCAGACCTTCAAATATTTCAGGATACCTGTAATGTCACTCTTTATGTCTTCTTGAAGTTAAAAATCCCTAGTTTCTTAAACTGGTCCTCAGAGAGCATAGACTCAATGCTATTTGTTATTTTGGTTTCCCACCTCTGGATACTCTCCAGATTATCAATGTTCTTCCTAAACTATGATGCTTCTAACCCATTCCATGCCTTCCAAAGAGATGGAGAACTGCTAGGCTTGTAATCTGCCCTGCTACTGCCTCCTGAGATTCTCTAGATCTTATCACCTGCTCTCCTCCAGTGCAGTCCCTTGGCATTCTTATATTACCTATCTATGTAACCTAAGGACCTTTAGACCTTAACATTGATCCAGCGATACACCCTTAGGACTTCCAGTCCTTTTCTTTCTCCTCTAATTAGAATGTAAGCCCCTTGAGAGCAGGGACAGTCTTACCTTTTCTATTTGTGCTTGCTTGGCACATAGTAAGTGCTTAATATATGCTTTTTCATTCATTCATTCATAAGAATGTTCATTCACAGAATATTCTAGTCAGGGGTGGGGAACTTTGACCTCGAGGCCACATTTGGCCCTCTGTGTCCTTAAGTGCAGCCCTTTGACTGAATCAAAATTTCATAGACCAAATCCCCTTAATAAAAGGATTTGTTCTGGAAAACTTGGACTCAGTCAAAAGGTTGCACCCAAGGCTTAGAAGGCTACATGTGGCCTTGTGGCTGCAGATTCCCCACTCCTGCTATAGATCTATATGATCAAGACTGATTATAAAGTTGGTATCACAACACCTTATTTCTAGAAGCTATGCCTCTCTTTGTTTCTTTTTAAAATGCAATAAAGAGAAATTAATGTATAATAAAGGATCAAAAGAATATAATTACTATAAATAGATGCTGTCATTCTCTACTTCCACATTTTCCATGGCAGTAATGGTAGATCAAAAGACATCCTTTGTGGACTGACTACCAGTTCCCCATAGGGGCTCTGCCTTTCTTAATGCAGTCTGAAATCATATTAGCTTTTTGGATTGCTATATCAAATTGTCAATTCATATTGAGTTTGCATTCCACTAAAACTCCCAGATCTTTCTCAGAAAAAAAAAACTCAGATTGCAGTCTAACTGTCTAACCTTCCCCATCTTGTACATTTTTAAAAACCCAAATTTAAGACTTACATTTATCTCTATTGAATTTTATCTTATTAAATTCAGCCCAGTGTTCAAGCCTGTCAAGAATTTTTTGAATCCTGACCCTGCCATCTACTGTATTCACTAGCCCTGCCAGCTTTGTGTCATCTGCAAATGTGATGAGCATACCATTTATGCTTTTATCCAAGTCATTGATAAAAGTGTGAAATAGCACAAGGCCAATCCCAGGTACCTAGGACACTTGACTGGAGACCTCTTCCCAAACTGACATTGAGCTATTAATAACTACTCTTTGAATCTGGCCATTCAGTCAGTTCTGAAACCATCAATTGTTATTTTGTCTAGCACACATATCTGTATCTTTTTCATAAAAAAGTATGAGACTGCTTCCTGAAATCTAGAGTGCTTCTTAGATTATACCTGGCATTCCTCTCCATATAAATCACCAATTCTGAGGTGTAAGTACCACTTGCCTCCAAGGTTCCTATCATTTCTACTACTCCAGCAAACCATTCCTCCTTTTGTTAAAGGATCACGTCTGGAATAGAAGTTTACCTCACTGGTCTCTCTAGCTTTTGAAACAAGAAACTAAAATTAAGGCAAGGTAAGAAACTATAAAGTGTTCTGATATCGGCAGAGACAGAGTGTGTTTCCAGATAATTTAAGTCCCTATCATTACTATGCTATGCTTCTGAGCCAAATTTGCAATCTATTTCTAAATTCATCGATTTTTCTCCCTTTCCTGATGGTCTTGTATCTCAGCCTAATAATTTGGAACCCATAATTTTATAAGTATAGTTCATATAATTTTTCCTAAGTGTACCGTTGTACTTTCCCACATTGAGGTTCATCTGCTATTTTTGTTCTCGCTTGCATAGGCTTATGGGATTGTCTTGAAGTTAATCCTCATTTGTTGAATATTTCACTAACCATAACTTTGTGTCTATATGCAAACTTAAAGTTCTCTCTCTCATAGAGCTTTCCTATGTGAAATGCTACCAATGTATTTTTTATCACATATAATATTCTCTTGGGGGAGTGTTAGCTCCTGGGGGAGGAGAGAGTCGATGTATACATACATATATATGTTACATATATATCTATATATCTATATCTATATATCACTCTCCTTATTCACTTTTCTCTGGAATCCAAGCTCCTGCCAGATTCTCAAATAACTTCGGTTCTGAATTTGTCTTCTACTTTATAGTCAATGCACAAGACCAATTCCTCAGTCAATTGGAGTGGTCTTCCTGTCAGCCACACTTCAGTTCATACAAGGACATCTCCCACTTAATCTTAAGTGATTGATTGAGATTCATTTTCAACTCATTAAGGTATCTCATCACTTACTTTAAGTGAGATGAAGTGACTTAATTGATATACTCAATCAACCTCCCCTTTACATAAAGATAAAATATTAAAATATGGAATCCATAAAATATATTTTGGCTGTTGCCCCCATGCCTTTGGGATAATTCACTCATCTCTCTTTATTCAGCACTTATACATAATCATTTTGTGGTTATGGCACTTTATAATACAGAGAATAAAATGAAATGGACAAAACATTCCTTCATCTTCTCTTCCAAAACTTTGGTTCAGTTGTAAAAAGTTTCTGAGCACAAACAACTGCAGCTCATACTCAGATAAGGAGAAAGGCTTACTCTCTCTCAGGCTAATAGACTAAAGAAAGGAGAACTTGAGGTATTTTACCCTGACTCTCAACGGACTGGGGAAGAGAATTAACAGTAGCTTTCTATTTTCAACTGATTTGGGGTAACAGAGATTATATATATATACATATATATATATATATATATATTTTGTCATCTTCTTTTGGCTCTGATTATCCTCCAATGGCTAAATAATTTTCTTCTAGTTAGTTTCCTTTCTCTCTCAAAAAACTCTAGTATATATTTATAGGGTCTCTTTTTCTCCTTATTCAAATAATGTTTGTAAATTTTAGACTAGTTTTCTGCCTTAAATTAAATCCAGTTCATAAAAAGCAGATGTGTGAATCAGGTCATTTTCTCCTGTTCTCTTATTCAGAGGTTCTTATTACTGATGTTCATATCTTTCTCTCCTTGCACGTCCCTATGCCATATCATAAATGTAAACAGCTACCATGTCCTTAGAATCTTAAGCCCTTCTCTAATATGATGATATCAGTTACCTGACATCATCATTGTGAGAGATGTTTTGAGCATGACTATATTGTCCAGATGCATGGCTAGGACCCACAGCCACATAGAGAGGTACTGCTGGAACTGGCAATGAAACCTGTGTCCTGACTTCCAGTTCAGTACCCTTTTCACATAGAATACTTCAATGCCTTCCTTGAGCAAATACTTGTATCAGCATGGTGAAGTGGATAGAATGCTGGAATTGGCATCAAAAAGACTTGAGTTCATATGGTACCTCAGACACTTATTAGCTGTATGATATTGGGCAAGGTTCTGTTTCTTCATCTGTGTAATGGGGATAATAATAGCACCTATCTCAGATTTCTTTTGAGCATCAAATAAGATAATGTACTTAAAAGTGATTTGCAAATCTTAAAGCCTTATGTAAACATGAGCTGTTGTTATTGGGACTTTTCTCTCTACCATCCCCCGCCATTCCTCAATGATATTCTTCAGGAATTCTATAAATGTTGTCAAAAGGTCATTTGTCTAAATTGGTTCCTAAAGTTTCTAAATCTGCATTGTGGGGCATTGAATCCTCTGGCATGACTATCTTAAACCTTAAAGTGTGGTATTAGCTAATGTAACATTGTATTGAAATGCCAGAAAATATATCTGAGGATGGGGCCTAAAATGTTTACTTGATGTGGTGAATATAATTATTTTTATCATTATCTTTAATGTAGCTAGTTTGTATAATAGCATCTTTAGTCATTGTTCTGCCTTCTAAGACAAATAATGTGCTGTCTAATGTAACAGAAAGCATGGAGAGCAGCAAAATCTTTAATACCTAATTTGCTAACCATCATTTTGTATTTTTTCCATTTGAAATGCAGATTTATAAATTGGAATTATAGAAAGAACATTTTGCTGCAGGAAATCCTTACTAGTCATATTTGAAGGGAATAACTTTGGTTTTCATTTTGAGATATTGGAGACGATTTTGGTTCTTTTAAATAAATTCTCTAGAGTTTGAACTTTTCAAAAAAGGGGAAATGCTAGAGCTTTCTGACCTGCATTATGAGAAGGGTATTTACTTTTTGAGAATTCTCATTTAGATTCAGACCATATAGATTGTTCCTTAAAATGGTTTCGTCAGTTTTGGTTTGCAGCCTTCAACTGAAATGAAGATATAACCCTTGAATATGCTGAATTTATAGCTCCAGTAAAAACAAACTCTTCTGGCATTTTGTATATGCAATTGGGTTTCTTAGCTACTCGACAGATTTGAGCTACAGTCATTTGCTTCATTATTAAAGACATATGATGCTTGTTGTACAGATTTCCCCTTGGGCAACAGAGCTGATAAAAGAATAAAGAATTTCAGGAATCTATAGTTCTGAAATAAGTCCCAAGGTGTCTTTCTCCCTACCCCTTAAAAAAAAAAACTGTGGGAAAGTTTTCAAAAGTCCATTTCCATTTAATTTTTTTTAAGTTTAACTTCTGTGTGTGTGTGTGTGTGTGTGTGTGTGTGTGTGTGTGTGTGTGTGCGCGTTTTGTCAAGTTATGAGAGAACACAAAGTTTTTCTGGTAAAAAGAAGTGAACTTGGATTGTGTTACTTTGTGCCTCAGATTTGTTTACAGCAATCAATGAAACCCTTCTACAATAATAGCTAGTAATTATATAAAGTTTCAAGATTTGCAAAGCAATTTACATATGTTATAACTCAACCTTGTGAAGTAGATGTCTTCCCAATTTTATAGATGAAGAAACTGAGGCTAAGAAAAGTTGACCTGCCCAGACTTAGTAAATATCTGAGGAAGAATTTGAACTCAAGTCTTAACTGACTCCAAGTCCAGCACTTTATCCACTGTACCATCTATACTAATAATTCAAATAGCTAGCATATATATGTGTGTATATACATATATATGTAACCTTTTGTTGCTCAGTCCTTTCAGTCATGTCTGACTCTTCATGACTCCTTTGGGGGTTTTCATAGAAAAGACACTGGACTGATTTGCCATTTCCTTCTCTAGCTCATTTTACAGATGAGGAAACTGAGGCAAATAGGGTTAAGTGACTTGCCCAGGGTCATATAACTAGTAAATGTCTGAAGTCAAATTTGAATTCAGGTCTTCTTGACTTTAGGCCCAAAACTCAAAATTTCTCATAGTATATTTAAAAAGAGCTAAAAATTTATTTAAACATCAAATGAGAGTGGAAGAGGGGAAAAAAAGGGAAAAAGAAAGTGAGAACTAGGGAAGAAAAATATGAAAAGAAAATTAATAGCTTGGAAAAAGAGGTATAAAACTTTGCTGAAGAAAATAACTCTTTGAAAATAAGAATTGGCCAAATGGAAGCTAATGGTTCTATGAGACATCAAGAAATAATAAAACAAAGTCAAAGTCTGAAAATAAAACAGATGAGAACAATATCATAGGAAAAACAATTCACTTGGAGATGAAGTGAGATCAAGGAGAGATAATATAAAGATCATGGCACTACCTGAAGGCCATGCACACACAAAAAAAAGAACAAGTATCATATTTCAAAAAATCATAAAGGAAAACTTTCCAGATATTTAAAACCAGAGGGAAGAGTAGAAATTGAAAGAATCTGTTGGTCACCTCCTGAAAGAAATTGCAAAATGAAAACAATTAACGCAATCATATTAAAAACAGAAACGTTCAAAATCACGTGATAGCTCAAGAGAAGCAGAAAAAAAACCCTTTAACCAAGTACTACATTCATTTAAGCTAAAAACTCTTTAAAGTATTGGTATGGAGGGACCTTGTTTAATATCATAAAAAGCATGTATTTAAAACTAAAAACAAGTGTCACATGAAATGGGGAGTCACTAGAAGCTTTCCTGGTTAAAAAAAAGCATAAAACAAAGATGTCCGCTTTTCCCACTAATATTTTATACAGTTCTGAAAATGCTTGCAATAGTAATAAAACAAAATAAAATTTTTTAAAAATCATAAATTTCAGTGAAAAGGTGATAAATCTATCCCTATTTGCAAATGGTTTACTTAGAAAATACTAGAGAATAAAGAAATATATTAATTGAGAAAATTAATAGCTTCAGCAAAATTGCAGGCTACAAAATTAGTTAAAAATCAGCAATACTTCTATATAATAATATATAATACATAATAATTTCTATATAATAATAATAATAAAGTCCAAGAGTCAATAATAGAAAGGAAAATACCATTCCAAATAATTACAAAGTGCATAAAATAGTTGGAGAACAATATACCAAAACACACAAAAG
The DNA here is from genome assembly GCF_900497805.2 of Vombatus ursinus. Classification (NCBI taxonomy): domain Eukaryota; kingdom Metazoa; phylum Chordata; class Mammalia; order Diprotodontia; family Vombatidae; genus Vombatus; species Vombatus ursinus. Next base: position 11,462,994 of record NW_020954583.1, read on the forward strand.
ACTGATGTGGATTAAAGTACAAAGTGATCTTTAAAGAAATAAAGAACTACTTAAATTTCTGGAGGAATTTAGTTCTTATGGCTGGGATGAATATAAAATAAATGATACAAATGCCAAAGCTAATTTGCATTTTTAATACTATACCAATAAAAATATCAAAGGGATACTTTATAGACCTTGATAAAATGATAAATCTACAATAATAATTAAATAAAGAGGTAGGAGCAGAGGAGGAATATCACTTCCAAACCTCAAGCTATATTATAAATTAGAAGTCATTAAAACCATCTAGTATTGGTTAAAAAATAGAGAGGTAGAAAAAATAGACTAGTCTAGAGAATGATGAATCAGAAAGAGTGGAACTCAATAACTGAGTGTTCAATAAATCAGAAATTATACTTAGGAAACTACTTAGGAAGAACTCTATATTAAAAACTGCTGAGAAAACTGAAAAACAATTTAGCAAAAGTTAAGCTAGGCACCCATACCTTGTATTATATTCCACAATACATTGTAAATAGACCTTAATATCAAATATCACCCCACAAAACTAGAAGAGAAGCAGATTACATACTTTTCACAGCTGTATTTTTAACCAAGCAAAGTATAGAAGCAATTATAAAAGAAATAATAGATAAATTTGATTATATAAAATTGAAAAGTTTCTGTAGGGAAGTGGTCAAATGGGGGAAAATTTTTGTGTCAAATGTTTCTGATCGGGGTGTGGAATCTAAAATACATAAACACATTTACCCATATAAACAGTATAGATAGAGATAGATGTGTATGTATAAGTGTGCATAGATAACTAAAGCCATATATATTTATGTAACAAAATTTCATTCTCTATTAAATGATATAACAATTCTCAAGAGAATTACAAACTATTAGCAAAAATACAAAGAAAAATATTCCAAATCACTAATGATAAGAGAAATGTAAATCAAAACAACCCTGAGATTTTACCTACTCATTACAAATTGCCAAGATGACAAAAGATGGGAACAGTCAGTTTTAGAGGAGTTGTGGGAAAATAGGCACACTAGGATATTGTTGATGGAGCTGTGAATCAGTATAATAATTTTGGACATCAGTTTAGAATTATGTGAAGAAAGTGACTAAAATGCCCATATACTTTAACTTAGAGATTCCATTACTAGACTTATGCCCTAAGGAGGCTATTGATAAGAAAAAACTCCCTATACATACCAAATTATTTCTAGCAGCACTTTATATGATAAAAAAGAATTGGAAAGAAAGTAGATGTCAATTGATTGGGGAATGACTGAAAAAAAAAAAGAGTGGTCCATGAATGTAATGGAATATTACTGTGCTGTAAGAAATGACATATGGACTGATGCTGAGTGAAGTGAGCAGAACCAGGAGAACATTGTACACAGTAACAGCGACGTTGTGTGATGACCAATGTTGATAGACCTAGCCCTTCTCAGCAGTGCAAGGATCTAAGACATCTCCAAAGGTCTCATGATGGAAAATACTATCCACACCCAAAGAAAGAACTATGGAGTTTGAATGCAGATCAAAGCCTACTATTTGCTATTTTTTTTCTTCTGTTTTGCCCTGTCTCCTCTTTCTAGTGGTTTCTCCTACTGGTTCCAATTCTTCCCTACAACATGACTAATGTGAAAATATGTTCAACAGGAATGTATATGTATAGCCTACATCAGACTATGAGCCATCCTGGGGAGGAAGGAGGGGGAGGGAGGGGGAGAAAAACCTAAAACTCAAAAGTCTAAGGAAGTGATTGTTGACAAATCAAAATAAATTTTTAAAAAATGTGGTGCTTCAGTTGTGTCTTGCAGGAAGCCAGAGATTCTAAGAGGTGGAGATGAGGAGGGAGATAATTCCCTTTTTTTCTTTTTTTTATATTAATTTATTTTGATCTATCAACAATCACTTCCATATGCTCCCGAGCCTAAAATTTTTCTCCCCCTTTCTCTCCACCACCCTCCCCAAGACGGTGCACAATCTGACATAGGCTATACATCTACATTCATATTAAACATATTTTCACATCAGTGATGCCACAAGTAAAAATTAAAACCAATAGGAGGAACCATCAGAAAGAGGAAACAAAACTCAACAGAAGAGAAAAAAAAATAGCAATTCAACTCCCATAGTTCTTTCCTTGGATGTGGACAGCACCCTCCATCACAAGGCCTCGGGAGATGTCCAAGATCCCTGCATTGCTGGGAAGGGTCAAGTTCATCAATATTAATCATCACACAACATGACTGTTATTGTGTACAACATTCTCCTGGTTCTGCTCACTTCACTCAGCATCAGACCATACAAGTCTTTCCAGGTTTTTCTGAAGTCAGTCTGTTCATCATTTCTTATAGTGCAGTGGTGTTCCATTACATTCATATACCACAACTTGTTCAGCCATTCCCCAATTGATGGGCATCCCCTCAATTTCTAGTTCTTTACCACCACAGAGGGAGCTGCTATGGGTGTTTTTGTACATGTGGGTCCTTTTCCCATTTTTATGATCTCTTTGGGATACAGCCCTAGAGGTGCTATTGCTGGGTCAAAGGGTATGCACATTTTTATAGCCCTTTGGGCATGGTTCCAAAATGCTCTCCAAAATGGTTGGGTCATTTCACAACTCCATCAACAATTCATTGGTGTTCCAATTTCTCCACATCTTCTCTGACATTTATTATTTTCTTGTTTTGTCATGTTGGCCAGTCTGGTGGATGTGATGTGGTGCCTCAGAGTCGTTTTGATTTGCATCTCTCTATGAAGCACCACATTTTACATGAAGCCTTCTTGTTTCTTCCAGCTGCTAGTGCCTTGTCCCCTAAGGTCATCATGTGTCTACTTTGTAGCTTGTATGTATCTATATATGTTCACATTGTCTCCTTTATTAGAATGTAAGATCCTTGAAGGCAAGTTTTTTTTTCTTACTATTGCTGGAATTTAGCATCACTCCTGACTCTAGTAAGTGCTGAATAGATGTTTGTTGATTAATGAAAAAAAAAAAAAAGAAATGACATATGACAACTACAGAGAAGCATGGGCGCTATATATGAAGTGATGGAGAATGATGTAAGCAGAGCCATGGAAACAATATACATGATTACAACAATGTAATGCAAAGTACAGTTAGAAAAACAAAAATACCTGTGAGAAGAACAAGCATAGCTCCAGAGAAAAGATATGAAAAGTGATCCCCATCCCACCCCTTTGCAAAATTGGAAGGTGTGATACATTGCATATATTTTCAGACTTTACCGATGTATTGATTAGGTTTGTTGGTTTTTATTTTTATTTTTCCTTTGTCTTTAAAAACATTATTTATTATATGGGGTGGCTCTCTGAGAGAGAGAAAAAGAAGGATACTGGAGAAAATTTTGGTGATGTAAGAAAAAGAGCAATGAAATGTCATTTAACAAAAGAAAGTTTATCAATTGATTTTTTTTTTTTTAAAAGAGGTCTTAGCCCGCAAGGCACTTGCTATCTATAAGTTCTGAAGCATCCAAGTATTGGCTACTGACCAGTGGTAGTTTTTTCATGGACTATAGAATGAAACATATGTGATGGACTTGTATTTAAATTTCACAGGAGGGGAAAACCCATTCCAGAATTTGAAATTGGGACATTTAAGCTGCTTCGCATTTTGCATATGTTCCTGTGTGTTTATGTGCCTGGGTTTTACAGCTGTCAACTTCTTTTGATGAGGAAGAATAAGATAAGCTTCTATAATTATGACTAGACTATTCTGGAAGGGAAATGCTGTGATTTTGTGAATCCAAGGCTATGCTGCCTTCTTCTTTGAACTGAAATTAAGTACCTTATTGCTGAATAATATTGTTTGGTTTTACTTTTTTTTAGATCCAGAAGGGTAGAATGAGGTCGGGCCATTTGTTTTCTGTGTGAGAGCCCTGTGGCTCTATTTTGAAAGTCACTAAAGAAGTCTGAGTTTAATGAGGTCCTATAATTGTGACATAGTAGTTCATACATAAGCAGTTACTCAATTTGAATTTGATTTGGTTCAAGAGCCAATTTAATTGTTATCTTCTCTATGATGCCTTCCATGCTTTCTCTCTTCTGAGCTTTTATAGAAATCTGTATATTCTAGGTAACATATTATGATCATGTTTTCTAATTCAAGTCAATAAATATTGATAAAATACTTACTATAGGCAAAGCCCTGTGGAAGTTAAAGGGAGCTGTAACAACGAATGAGGCCTGGTCCTCGCCCTCAAGGAGGTACACAAATACATATAATAGATATTAGTGTAGTGTAGCCCCTGAGACTCATCCACTTTACATCTCTTCACTCACATCTTATACTTTTGCTGTGTATCATCATTGTATTTCATCTGATGGTTGGAAGCATTTTGATCCTTCCAAATTAATCAAGGGCTTTTCACACCTGGTTTAATACCTTTGATCTAATAAAAGTATAAATGAGTTGGGCATGAGTGGCTGATTCATTCAACTTTTACTCTTACATTAGAATATATGTTCTCCTTTCTCCTCCTGTGGCCAGACAAGTGGAAACTACTGTACCAGAAAGTCTAGTGCTTCGTATACCACTATCTCTTCCCCAAAGCAGAATGGGGGGAGGGGGCGGGGTAGAGTGGCCAGCATCTGAGCTAAGTGAGCACACTTGGAAGTCCAGGCACAGAGACTCATAGTGGTATCTGGTCTGACAAAGGATTACTTAAAAACTACACCTTCGATGATTTGCATTGTTGAGAAAACAAAATACAAATAGAATAATAAAGTCCTAGTTAGGGACAAGATCGTTGTTTTGTTATTCACTGTATCTATACTTTCATTATATAGAAGAATGACACATTTGAATAAAATGGAGAAATTAGATGAAGAGAACACTTTCTCTGGAATCAGAGGACCCCTCACCTGTATGACCTTGGCCAGGTTATACAACCTCCCTTGTCTTCAGTAGTGTCATCTTTGACTCCTCTCTGTCTCTGTCTCTGTCTCTGTCTCTGTCTCTGTGTCTCTCCACTCCAGCCTGATATCTCCCTCTACCTCCTCCTGGGGGTCATGGTTCCTCTCCTTTCTTTCCCTCATTCTGATCTCATTGCTAATCATTTTACTCACTCTTATATTTGGTCTGTGATTGTTTAATCTCCTGGTTCATTTTGTGTCTTCTCACCTGAAGAAGTTCCACTTTCATATCAGCCCCTACCATTGGTATCTCAGAATAATTTCCTTCTCTCCACCCTAAACTCAGCTGGCACTGCATTCTGCACCCCCATGCTGACCACCCCTCCTCAACCTATGCTTGGCCCTTGAAATGTACTCTTGGCCCCTGTTCAGCAGGAAGTAGCTACTTTACCCCTTTTTCCCGAAAGATTTCTCCTGCCTAGTAGTTGAGTGGAGAAATGATATAGATACAAACAGTGCCCTAAGGATTAAGAGAATATTAACGTTGCTTTTCCAGTACTTTGTGAAACCCCAGCTTCTTCTGTAACTTGAAAGACATCCTAAAGTCCTTTATCTTGAACCTGTACCAAAAGAACTGCTTTTGTGTCCCTTATCCTGTTTCCCCCATGCTTTAATTTTTAACCTGTGTCCTCATGCCCTGTCCTTAAACCATAAAAAATTCCTTACCTCTTCCATCTTATGTCATAAAATCCTTCCTTGACCTGTCTCTAATCTTTAACCCCCATAAAAACTTCTAAAACTATCTTGTAAGCAACCATCTTCTTCATCCTGTCCTTGTAAAACAAGCCTCTTTCCAGGACTAGTCTGCTGCTTTTGCATCAATAAAGCTCCCAATAGTTACAGAAGAGGTCTAAGTGAATTCTTCCACACCTGAACAAGCTCTCCCAACTCTAAACTTCAACACCCCCTCCCCCATATTTATAAATTCCATTGAGGTATGAAGTCTTGTTGATTTTATTTCCGTATCTCTTGAATCCAAAGTCTACTCAGCCACTACCCTAGTTTGGCCTCCATCACCTCATCTGGACTACTGTTAACAGTCTTCTAATTTGTAAAGTGAGGGGTTGTGCTGGACCAATTGTTCTTAATATTTTTTATTTCATGAGCAGGGGTCCTATGTGTGGAATTCTTAAGCTGGATGGTCTCTTCTAGATTTAAAGGGAGCAGCTAGATGACACAGTAATAGTAGACATGGAGTCAGGAAGACATGAGTTCAAATCCAACCTCAGACATTTACTAGCTGTGTGACCCTGGGCAAGTCACTTAACCTTTAGAAATTGTCTCAATTTCCTCATCTGTATAAGGGAGGTAATAATAGTACCTACTTCCTGGGTTTGTTATAAGGATCAATTGAGATAATATTTGTAAAGTGCTTAGCACAGTGCTAGGCACATAGTAGGCACTAGATATATGTGCATGTGTATGTATGTGTGTGTTAGCTATTATTATTACAAAGCTATGATTCTATGATCCTAAGTACATATGAAATGAACAAATGAAATGCTTAGTGATCCAAAGAGGGATTAGTTATTTCATGGAGGAAATGGGAACTGAGATGAGTCTTAAAAAATGAGTGGGATTTCAACAAGCAGAGATAGAGGGGCAGGAGATTGTAGGCACCGGGGATAAGAAGAGCAAATGCAAGAGATAATAAAGAGTTAAAAATTGTCCTAATGAGAAATAACTAACAGCAGACAGGCAGTGAGTATAAGCTGTGGGCATATTGTTACAAAAACAGTGCTGCAAAGAAGCCAGTGATATCCTGTCAGGAAACTCAAACTCATATATTAGATCAAGTAGACAATTGTATAATTTCCTGGTAGGGTCATGCCAGGAAAAGTTAGGATTGGACTGAAAACAGGATAAATGTGAGAACTCGAGGGAGTGTGTGTGTGTGTGTGTGTGTGTGTGTGTGTGTGTGTGTGTGAGAGAGAGAGAGAGAGAGAGAGAGAGAGAGAGAGAGAGAGAAAGAGAAAAGACAGACTCTGAGCCACGTGTTGCAGCAAACACGAGATAGTTTGGAAGACTTATAGGTGAAGAAAGAATAGAGAAGTTGGTAATATTATACGCTCTGAACAAAATGTCAGAGCCAAAAGACTGTTAGGTTTGATTGTCTTACTTGGTTTGTTGTTCCTCTTTAAATTCTCCATTTAGTTTAAATAATTGAAGATTCATATTAGTAAGTGGAGCATACTGGAGAAATTCTAAAGTGAAAAACCTTGAAGGGAATTTATTTTACTGGTAGCTATAATATATTTTAAAAAAATAGTGTTCCTTCATGTCATTCAGACCTTTTTGGTCTGGTCACTAAATTCAGGGAGTAATATCAGTCTGCATCTATGTCAGAATCACAGAATATCAGAACTGGAAGGGAACGTAGAGAGTTAAAATGACTTTTTTTTTGGTGCATGATACCTATTAGTATCTTTACTAAAGATTTTTGCCAAAGAGGACTGGTAGCTAGCTGACTGAGCCAGGTAGAGCTGCTTACTATATGGGCCTAAGGGATAATGAGAAATGGTTTCTGGTCTCTTTCAAGCCATCCCTTTTACCTTGGGACATAACCAATGACATTTCTATCTTGGAATAGAAAAAATTTCTCCCCTGCCCTCCCCAGCAGCAATTAAGGAGGTTATAAACACATGGCTATGACAACATGTTGCTTGTCTAGCAAGAGGCTAGATCTCAAGTCCTAGGCTGCTTTTTCTGTTTTGAGGTTCTTTCCCTGAGCACAGGAGACCACCAAGTGATCCTGAGATGGCTCTGTCTGGCCTTAGTCATTACTTCGTGAGCTTAAGAGTTTAGCAGTACTGTAAATGCTGACTGGAAGAGATGTTTCCTGCAACTGCTGCGGTTTTTGAGGAAAAGGCCCACGCTTGCCAAGAACATTCTGTACCTGAGGGACTAATATTCAAGCTATTTCTTGGCTTGCTAGAAAATCTGGACCTTGTAGTTGCTCAGACAGAACAGATCTGAGACGAGTGTGAAATATCTGATCAGTGGTTTCATGAGTTTCTTTTTGTAAAATTCAATTTTAGTTTATTTTCAGTTTTATATTCTGCTCCTCTCACCTCCCTTAACCCTATCCATTAAGAAGGCAAAAAACCCAAAAACTATTACAAATAATTATAGTAAAAAATTTGTGGCATTAGCCATGTCAAAATATACACACATATACATACACATACATGCATACATACATACATACTTCATTCTGTACTCCTAGTCCATCACCTTTTTATTTGAAGTTAGGTATCATGTTTCATTATTGAGTCCTCTAGAATTTTGGTTGGTCATTGTGTTGATCAGAGTTCTCAAGTCTTCCAAAGATATTTGTCTTTGCAATATTGTTGTTATTGTATAAATTGTTCACTTTGTTCTTCATTTGCTCTTTACTTCCCTTTGCATCAGTTCATTTAAGTTTTCCCAGATGTCTCTGAAATGATCCCCTTCATCATTTTCTATGGTATAATAGTATTCCATAATATTTATATACTATAACTTGTTCAGCCAATCCCTATTTGACAGGCATCCCCTCAGTTTCCATTCTTTGACACCATGAAAAGAGCTGCTATAAATATTTTTGTATATATGGTATGGGTCATTTACCAATTCCACAAGTTTCCAAGAAGTTTTTCCTATATCCTAAGAAAGTATTATACAGGTTATATAATATAATATGGTTTAATGAGTGCTTGAGTCTTTTCTCTTTTAAGCATTTCTTTTGTGTTAAAGAAAAAAAAAAGCCACCCTTTGCCTGATATCTGCTACTCTGTACAGTAACAATATTTTTTAAAAGAAGGGATCCTAGTCATCCCTTGTGAAGAAATCTTAGACATGAGTAATACCTAAGTTTCATTTTAAAGAATTTCCTTGAAGACACTGAGCCAAAGAAGATGAGGGAAAAAAACTTGAATTCCCTCTATTTGGGTCAGGCCATCCCCGATATGAATCTGGGCTCTGTTTCAGTCCAAAGCCATGGACTCTTGTTGTAGAGCATCTTATCATCCCAACTGCCCCTAAGCTATGGGAAATATATATATATATATATATATTATATATATATATACACACATATATGTATATGTATATGTATATTTATATGTATATGGGAGAGAACAGAGCCTGTAAAATATAGGCCAGTGATTCCTGAAAAAATCTAGAAAGGATTTGTAAAGAGACTATAATAATGATTGCAAAGGTACATGATTACAAAGAGCCAGTATGGCTTCATGAAAAATGAATCATGCCAGACAAACATTATGTTCTTTTTTAAACAGCTTTTCTAGTCTAGTAGAAGAAGAGAATACTGTCATTATAATTTAACTAGAATTTAGCAAAGCTTTTTTCTGCCACTGTTTCTCTGTATCTCTGTGTCTCTCTGTCTTTGTTTCTATCCATCCATCTATCTGTCTGTCTATTGATCTATCTATCTACTGTCCACCTACCAAGCCTGGAATGTATTCCTTCCTCATTTCCCTTCCGTCCCTCACTTCTTAGAATCTTTCACTTCCTTCAAGACTCACCTGCTTCTTGAAGATGTTCTTCATTCTCCCAACTATTAGTGCCCTCTCTCTGTAACCATCTTGTATATAACTACCTTGTATTGGTTCTGTATGATTTTTCTATGTGTACATGTTGCTTCTTTTTTTCCATTCCTATCTTTGTACCGTTGAATTGCAATATATGGTATGTACTCTCTCTTCACCTCTGTTTCTTAGACTTTCTAGCTTTCTTTAAGCCTCAAAGCATACCTCCTCATTCTCTTTTCTCATTCTCTCTGTTATTAATGTTATTTTCCTTTCTTGATTTTCCTTCCTGCTACATTTACTTGCAGATATATTCTATCCCTTTCAGTAGAATGGAACCTCCTTGAGGGCAGTGACTATTTCATTTGGTTTTTGTATCCCCATTGCTTAGCACAGTGCTTAAAAATGGTAGGGGTTCAATAAATTTTTGTTGTGTTGTACTTGTGTAATCCTGGACTAGCTAGTTCCTTACTCTTTTAGCAGTTTACTCATCTGTAAAATGAAGATAATTATACTTATATTAATTAACTTACAGGGTTCTTAGGAAGAAACTACTTTTAAAATTTTGAAGCCATTTATAAATTATACTTGTCATATGTCTGAATACCATCCATTATATATATATATATCATCTACTTTTGAGAGACTATCCTCTCCTGTTTGCTCTTTTAGAAGGCATTAAATTTTGAGTTGCCACAGGATTTAAGGGGGGGATTGCTACAAAATTAAGCCATAGGGTTTAACTCAGATACCAGAGTTCCCTTTGAGATTCTCCCAGAAGGGTCTCTGACATGCATGGGGAGGATATAAAGCAAAGTATAATTATTTGACTTTGTCATTACTCTTCTATGCCCCTAATGATAGTGCCACGGACACACTGCTGGGCTCTAATCAGTTCTAAAGGCTTGGTTTTGAGAGTTTGCACTGAAATTTTCCTGATAGACATTTAAGATTAAAAAAATGGCATTCTGATCCCCAGAAGTATGTTTCATTTTTATAATGATTAAAAAAATCAATTTGGCTGATTTGTAAGCTTTGTAAAATTGCATGGTTAGAAATTCATCAAGTTCTCTGTAGGAGGGTCATTTTCATATCAGTGCAAGGTAAGAAGAATTTAAATCTTTAGAAATTATTATTTTTGACTTTCAATGCAAATCATCTTTTGTCTACATTATAAATCAAGTCTAGTATCACTCCAAGGTTAAGCAAACTTGTATTAACATCACCTCTTAATGTCAAGAAATTATAACTCCTTATTTTCAAAGACCAATGTAGATGCAATGTCCAAAAATGTCACAATGCAGCACTAGTTATATGGCATTCTAAGTTACTTTCCCAAACCACTCAGAAACATCATTGGTTTTAGGATGTTACTAACTGTTATTCTTTTATTTCAAGTACCACAGGAATATGTGTACATGTGAATTATATTTATATATCTGTCAGTTACATATTAATTCATCAAAAAGCAACTTTCCTTTCTTTTGTTTCTAAGTTCTCTATTCTAGTCGAATCATACAGATGTTTAATTTACTTGAATTTAACTATATGTGGAGAAAAAGAGACACACATACACAGATGAAGAGAGATACACAGACACAGAGATAGAGAGAAACAAAGAAACAGAGAGAGAAAAAACAATTTAAATTGTAGGCAATTTTATGAGTCATTACACTCAATGGAAGTACATGTTAGAGATGGGAAAGGGAATAGGTATTTATAGTACTAAGCTCTTTTTATAAATATTATCTTATTTTAGACTCACAATTTTTCAAGGTAGATGCTATAATCATCCTTCTTTATAGATGAGAACATTGAGGTTAAGTGATTTGCCCTGAGTCACACAGCTAGTAAGCCTCTGAGGCTGGATTTGAGCTCAAGTCTTCCTGAATCCATGCCTAGCACTCTGCCTCTGGTTAAATAAAAGATAAGAAACTGCTATACTCTCACTCAATTTCTATTCTCATGTCCTTTTCATAGTGTGAAGATCTCTCCTGAGTAGGATTCTAAAATTTCTTCTTCATCATGTCCACATACTTATTCATTTTACTTAAACTAATGAGTGAACCAGCCTTAGGTGGACTTCCTAGCATTTCTAGTTAGCTGGAAAGCCTCTGCTGTGTTATGTGACTTTGACTACCCTTTGTCCTCTCTTGCCTCATGGTTAAAAAATGGAAATAATTTGGTAATACTGTGGTTATCCTCAAATATAATCACTTTCACATGAAATTTTTTCAAGACCATTTTCCCCCTAATCATCAGTTTTTTCTGCAAGCTAAGACTTTTCCTGTTTTGTTTTCTTTTGGCTAGAAGTCTTATTTTCCACCTCTCCCCCAATCAATAGAGTAAGCTTAGACTCGGTATAGTGAAAAATAACATTTTAATTCACTCGTTTGCATAGCAACCATCTCAGATCCATCAGTTCTCTGATACAGAGAGCCTCCTTTTAAAGATACCCTAGCCCCTTCCAGCTACAGCTGTTTAAAGATAATATACTTTACTTTTATGAGTGACAAGGGATTTTCAAGGCAATTTTTTACTTTTTGCCTACTACATTTTGCCGTATGCACTAACTTTAGAACCTAATCACTAATTAAGATATGACTCCACTGTATGTAGAAAGCTTAAGTGTTCCTGCCAAATGATGTTTCCAACCCCTTCTTACCCTCCCAAGGCCCCTTCTCTCTCCAATCTCCCCTGGCCTGACCTGGCCTGGCCTTAGATAGCACAAAACACTGGAGAAGAGACAAAGGAGGATATTAAATTATCAGACTCTTTTCCAATTCTTCCCCTACTGTGACAGAAACCTGTTCAGAAACTAGCAAGGATCTTTTCAATCTGGCTAGGCTGGAATGGAGCTGGCAGACCTGAACTAGTAGGCTCACGAGGCAGCAAAAGCCTCCAGATTCCTATTGGAAAAGCAACTGCCATGGACCTTCCTGGAAACAGGTAACATGAGTTCCAGAAAGTTCTATGTTATTAACCTTTTTGCTATAGTTATTGCTGCAGCTTTCATAGACTTCTCGGGTGTTTTTTCTTGATTCTAAGATTCATTAAACATTGCTACCTTAGTTCCTGGTAATTGAACAGGAAACTTGTGGGCAATTGACCTACCAACTTAACTATATATCTATTTAATATTAAGTGACGTTGAAAAAAATCTCCTAACCTCATGAACTTAGGTGGACTTCCTAGCATGGTGGACCTTCCTAGCTAGTGGACCCTAACCTCATGACCTAACCTACATGACCCTCAGTTTCCTCATCTGTAAAACGATGGGGTTGTACCACATGATCTCTAGTGTTTCTTAAAGTTCTAAGTCCTATGAGTCCCTTGTGCTATTTCCTAATAACTCAGATTTAAGATTGTATAATCCTCTGAGACTACTCTTAGTGCATTGACCCTGAATGTGAAACTAAATTTTGTCCCTATTACTTCCTTTTGAATTTCCGTCAAAATGCAACCTTTGAGTCTTAAATTCAGAGAATTTTCTCATTCTGTTAACTCCTTCCAATAACATCTCCTCACTTCTCATTGCCTATCTTGTTTCTTCATTGTTTGCATACATCAGCGCAAATTTTAAATGAAGTAACATGTACCTAGGGATTACCTACACTAACCATGTATTAGAAGTGCAATGAAAATGAGTTATTTTAAAGAGCTCAGTCTGGGACAGGGGCAGAATAGACAGCATATAAGCCCCAAGTTTTTGTATACCTTGTAGAAAAGGCAATCTACAAAAGCTATTGAGTGCTCTTATTTCCAACCTTTCTTTGAGCACTTGCTTTTATTCCCCATCAGATTAATTCATGGTGAGCCTGTACTCCAGGACTATTAAATTACAAAATGCATTAGGCTACAAAACAATCTCTTAAAGGAGAGCCAGCAGTAGCCAGCAGCAGATCCACTGTCCTACTTTAAAAGGCAGTTAAATCTTTAGGAAGAACACTTCACTCCTGAGGTTTTCAGACTTTAGGGTCAGCACTGAAATATATGTACCTGTGGACAGCAGAGGTCCCTGAGGAAACCTGAGGCATGGTTCTCTAGAGCAAGCTTAACAAGAGCCAGAATGAAGTTCATGTTCTCAAGATGGGGGAGGTTGAGGAACATTGTAAGAACTCTGTTGAGGACTCTGTAAGAAATAGAGTAACATGAGGACCAATAGATCATGAGTCTGACATTATGCACTCCACCCTGGGTTCAGATACGTCCCTAAAACCTGTTTTTGTTGCCTAAAATTTAACCATTAGAGATTCATTTGTCTGAGTTAACAAGGCATCATTCGCTGTTAAAAAGCAATAGCCATGAGATTAATATTCAATTTAATTATATTTGTTTTAATGGAGTACCTACTGTATCCAAGGTATTTTTCTACTACTTCCCTTACTACAACTAGAGTTAACATTTTTATAGAGCTTACTATATGCCAGGCACTGTGTTAAGTGCTTTACAATTATCTCGTTTGATCTTCACCAACACCCTGGGAGGTAGGTGCTATTATTATCCTCATTTTATAGATGAGGAAACAGGCAAACAGAGGTCAAGTGGCTTGCTCAGGGTTACACAGCTAGTAATTATCTGAGTCTGCATTTGAACTGAAGTCTCCCTGATTCAAGGCTGTATCCACTGCATCACCTAGCTGCCCCAAGAGAATATAACAACTCTCATTTATATAACGCTTTAAATGAAGTTTATAAATTTTGTGAGGCAGGAAGTGCAAATATTCTTATCATGATTTTTAAAGATAGGGAAAGAGAAATTAAATGATTTACCCCAAAATATATATCCAGCAAAGAGTTAGAGTTGTGATCCGAATTCAGGTCTTCTAGCTGTAAAACTTGTGGTCTTTTCCATTGAAATCACTGCTCCTTAATGCGCTTACAACATCTATCATCCATCTCCATTAATTACCCTCACTGCCACCACTTGAGTAATGTAGAAAGAGAGTTAGTTTTGGAATCAGAGAACCTAAATTCAACTCTTGCCTCTCCCACTTACTCTTGGTTGGGCATTGGGTCTCTGCTTTTCACTTTCCCCTTCATATTTTATAAAGGAAGTTTGAACTAGTTGACTTAGAGTCATAAGATCTCCTAAGATCCTTTTCAATGCTAAATCTCATGACTGTAGAATTCTGTCACTCACCTGGACTATTGTAATAGTCTTTTTAAAAATTATTTATTTTAATGGAATTTTATATTTTTCCAATTATGTATAAAGAAAATTTCTAACTTTCATTTCTTTATAAGATTTTGAGTTCCAAAATTTTCTCACTCTCTCCCTCCCTTTCCCTTTACCCAAGATAGCAAGCAACTTGATATAGGTCATATATGTTCAATCATGCAAAACATATCTCCACATTAGTCATTTTGTGAAAGAAGAAACAAAGCAAAAGGAAAAAACTACAAAAAAAGTGAAAATAGTATGCTTTGATCTGCATTCAAATTCCATCAGTTCTTTCTCTGGATATGAATAGCATTTTCCATCAAGAGTCTTTTGGAGTTACCTTGGATCATTGCATTTCTGGGAAGAGCTAAGTCAATTATAGTTGATCATCACACAATGTTGCTGTTACTGTGTACAGTGTTCTCCTGGTTCTGCTCATTTCATTCAGCATCAGTTCATGTAAGTACAGGTTTCATGTAAGTACTCATCATTTCTTATAGCTCAATAGTATTCCATTACATTCATATATCACAACTTGTTCAGCCCTTAATTGATAGGTATCCCCTCAATTTCCAATTGTTTGCTGCCACAAAAAGAGCTAATATAATTTTTTTTATATTAGGTCCTTTTCCCTTGTTTATGATCTTTTTGGGGTACAGACCTAGTAGTGATATTGCTGGGTCAAAGGGTATGCACAGTTTGATTGCCCTTTGGACATAGCTCCAAATTGCCCTCCAGAATGGTTGGATCAATTCACAACTCCACCACCAGTGCATTAATGTCCCAATTTTCCCACCTCCCCTCCAATATTTGTCTTTTTTTTCTTTTATATTAGCCAATCTGATAAGTGTGAGGTAGTATCTCAGAGTTGTTTTACTTTGCATTTCTCTAATCAGTAGTGATTTAGATAATTTTTCATGTAACTATAGATAACTTTGATTTGTCTGAAAACTTCCTGTTCATATCCTTTGACCATTTGTCAGTTGGGGAATGACTTGTACTCTTATAAATTTGACTCTTTTCTCTATATATTTGAGAAATGAGACTTTTATCAGAGACATTTGCTGTAAAAAATTGTTTCCTAGGTTTCTGCTTTCCTTCTAATCTTGGTTGCGTTCATTGGTTTTTGTTTGTGCAAAAACCTTTTAATTTAATATAATCAAAATAATCCATTTTACATCTCATAATGTTCTCTATCTCCTGTTTGGTCATAAATTCTTCCTTTCTCCGTAGGTCTGACAGGTAAACAATTCCTTTCTCTCCTAATTTGTTTATGGTATCACATGTACCCATTTTTACCTTATCTTGGTATACGATGTGAGATGTTGATCTATACCTGGTTTCTGCCGTACTGTTTCCCAATTTTCCCAAGCAGTTTTCGTCAAATAGTGAGTTATTGTCCCAGAAGCTAGAGCCTGCAATGGTCTTTTAAAAAATCTTCTTACTTCCAATCTCTCGTTCCTCCAGTTCATCTTTCATACTACTGCCAGGTTAATAATCTTTTGGCATAAATTTAATCATGCCACTCCTCAAAAATCTTCAGTAACTTCCTATTATCTGCCAAGAAAGGTTAATACTTTTTGCCTGGTGTTTAAGACCCTCCCCAATTTGGGTCACAATTGGTAAATTTGGATGGTGCTGGTAGTCAGTATTAGGATGGCAAGCTTTGCCTAGAGAGGGTCAGTGGTGATAGAGGTCTCAGACAGCTGCAGTGGTGGAAGTGTGTGGCAAAGAGGCAGAAGGGTGTGGCCAAAAGGGAATTAATAAAGGGAGATATTCTTAAACACTGATGGCTATTTTGCCCTTCTAAGATAGAAGGAAGGAGAGAGTTAAGGTTAGGTCATTGTTGGTGGTGGTGTTTTTGTTGTTCTTGTAACTTATCTTTCTTTATTCTTGGTTGAAAATAATCACAATCTAATAGTATTTAAAGGCAGTTTGGACAGTGATGTGGTCAAGAATGTTCTGAGCTGCATTAATAGAAGTATAAATTGTGTCCAAAACAAATAAAGTGGTAGTGTCATTGTACTCTGCTATGGAAAGACCAGATCTTGAGTACTCTGTTTTGTTTTGTGTGTTACCTTTGGAAGAAAGGAGGCAGCATGGCCAAGTGGGTGGATGCTAGACTTGGAATCAGTAAGACCTAGGTTCAAACCCTACCTCTGATGTTTACTATTTAGGTGACCCTGGGCAAGTCCCTTTATCTCTCTGGATTTCAGTTTCCTCATCTGTAAAATGAAGAAGTTGGATTCAGTAGTCTCTAAGATTTTTTTTTTAAGCTATAAAGCTAGTATTCCATGATAAAGACTTAGACAAGTTTGCGGTGCGCCAGGGTTGTCAGGATAATTAGAGGACTGGAATCGATGCCAAACTAGCATTGGTTGATGGGCCTGGGGATGTTATCAATCGGGGAATGCCTTGTATTTGTATACATTAGACTCAGTTCTCCATATATTTGAGAAATGAGACTCTTAGCAGAGATGTACCTGGAGATGAGAAGACTTTAAAGAAATATGGTAGACTTCAAGTATTTGAAGGATACATACCATGAAGAGGTATTAGATATGTTCTGTCTAGCCTGAGAGGGCAAAACTAGAACCAATATGTTGAAATGAAAAAGGTAATTTTAGGCTTGATATAAGGAATACTTTACTAACCCTTTAGATTTGTGCTCAAGTGAAATGGGGATACCTTGGGAGGTTGTATTGATAGAACTGGAGGTCAAAAATGTTAGATAATTGTTTCCCATTTAGATAGATGGTCTTGTAACTCTGAAGCTCTGTGATTCTATGGTTCTTTTTCTATAGGACATCCTTCAGGACACCAGTGAGTACTTTGGGGGAGTATACGTTTACCTGTTTTTTGTCTCACTTGATGTGGATACTCATGGTGGTTGAATAAAATCATCTCCGTGATCCAATCTGTCAAATGCTTTTTTACAGTCAACAAATGAGGAACACAGTATATCTTTGTCAATGACTGACAGTGATGACCCAAAGGAAAAAGGAAAGATATATAGCAGGTACAAACGTTTAGCAGCATACTTAGAATGTCAATGAATTAATTGACAAGCATTAATTAAATGCCTACTCTATGCTAGGCACTGAGCTAGGTACTCAGGATTTAAAGACAACAACAGTATTTAAGGTTGTATATTGGGGATCATTTGATCCAACCACCATAAATGATTTGCATAACAGAAGCAATATAAACAACATCATAAAGGACATAGATGAACAGAGAAACAGGTGGGCTTAAGAGTGAGGAATAAAACACATGAACTCTTGGAGGACTGTACTAGAATCATAAAAATGTTAAAGAGAACCAGTGGAAAAGTCTCCAGTGTGGTGGTTGGATCCTTTACAGAAGATTTTTGGAAAGATGAGAATGAGAATTACACAGGATTTCAAAGTGTAGTTGGTTTGCAATCTGTATTGGTGGATGGAATAACCATGCCTATGAGATAATGGTTATATTACTAAATCATAATAATAGCTATCACATTTGTTTATATAGCTTTAAGGCTTGCAAAGCACTTTACATATATTATCTCATTTGATCCTCACAACAACCATAGGAGGTAAGTGCTATTATTATCCATTTTACAGATAAGGAAACCAAGACTGAGATTAAGTGAGTTGCTCAGAGTCACACAGCAAATGATTAAGGCATGATTTATAATCAAGTGTTTCTGACTGGGTCATGACCCCACAATTTAAGAAGTGCTGAAGGGATTGTGAGTGGAGAATGTTTAAGAAGCCCTGCACACCACAGCTGCCTAAAGGCAGCATTTAAGTATTATTTACCTTTACTTTATGTATTCTCATTGCTGTATCTAATTATGTAGTGATCATAGTATCTGAAGCATAAAGTTGGCAGCACTTATGGTCATATTCTGAAATAAAGTATCTGAGGAATATCTTAAATTCACCTTAAATATCTTAAAAAGAAAATCTTTTCTTCACATAGTGAAAGTGTTTGTTATTTTTTTTTAAACACTTCTCAGAATCCTTATTTTGGTAAATCACAGGTGTTCTTCATTAGCAGATTTTTCAGCATTTATGATTTTGGTGTGAGTATGCCACTCTTGAAGGGCTGTGGAATGGAGCTTTAATTAAAATGCATTTTAAAATAGGATTTCCATAACTTAGTTCAATCCCAACTTTATTTGAACCCAACTTTTTATTTTTAGGGATGAACTTTCAAGAATATTTCAAGATTATGAAAAATAGTGATGATCATGACATTTATATACAGGCTTCCTGCTTTTTCCACTCTTCACTCTAGAAGGAGGAAATAGTACTGGCTCTTTAGTCAAGAGACCTGGGTTCAAATCTCACTTTTCATACTTACACTAACATAACCTTGTACAAATCACTTAACTTCCTTGGCCTTCAGTTTCCTTATTTATAAAATAGGGAGGTTAAACTTGATGGCCTTTGAGGTCCCTTCCTGCTCTAGGTATATCATTTTAAAATCTTTCTTCATATTGCTTCCAAAATAATATTCTTATGTTTAGATTTGGTTATTGCATTCCCCTGCTCAAAATTTTACCTTTGCCTGCCCTTCAGGGCCTCCTGTCATTTTGCTACTTTCCAGGCTCATATTAACTTCTGTGTGCTCTAGTCAAACTGGACTTCTCTTTGTCCTCCCAACTTATAGATCATAGATTTAGAGCTGGAAGAGAAATTAGAGGTCATCTAGTCTAAGTCCCTCAGATGAAGAAACTAAGGCCTGGAGTGGTAAAGTGATTGACTTAGATTTGAACTGAGGTTCTTTAATTCCAAGTTCAATGCCCTCCTCCTGGCTGTATGCCTTCATGCCTTTGTTTACACTTTTCTGTATGCCTGGAATGTCTTCTTAAGCAGTTTTGTCTATTAAATTCCAACCTATCTTTCATAATCCAAATGAAATGCCACTTCCTCCAGGAAGTCTTCCCTCATCCCAAAGACAGTAAAGACCTTCCCTCTCAGAGCTCCCATTGTAGCACTGTGTTTTATATCTGTTAATTGTACTTAACATGTAATATTATTTATTATTACTGTTAGTGTGTTATTTCCTTACGAGACTGAAAGCTGCATGATAGCAGGGATTCATTTTTTTCTGAATCTCATAGCTCCCCCAGGGCTTAGCAAAGTATTCAAAACACAGAGGGAACAATATACTCGTATGATGAATGAATGAATTTAATTTATAGCAGTCCCACTATGGTATGCTGTAAACTAGGACAGGAAAGAAAAAAGAGAAACCATAATTAGTTTACCAAGCCCTTACCCCTCCCCCAACCTCTTTAACATTGACTGAAGCACTTTAACTTGTATTGTGAAAAGATGAATTCACCAGCTTAGCTCCTCTTTATTCTACTTTCACCCAGAAATGTAATTAAGAAGTAAATCATATTATCTGGATGACAGAGACAAAGTGTGTCAGAAATGGCATTATAACTGCAAAATTACAAAAAACAGACTCCATTCCCATGTCTAATTTATCACAATGCTGATCAGAGGTCTGGCTGCTCCAAAATGCTGAAATTGAGTATAAGTTATCAGCATATTTTTGTTTATAAGCAGAACTAATTTATTATTCCCCCACATGGAACTAATTATATAATTTTATGCTGAATTTTCACTGCTTTTGATATAAGTACTGTATATAATAATAACAATCCTTTGTTATTAACAGTGCTGTTTTACAGAGCTCTTTTCCCCCCACCAAGTAGATTACAAGCACTTAATGAGCATCAGCTTATGAATTCTAAGAGCATTTCTGGTGGGAAGCTAGGTAGTATGTAATAGATTCTTGATTAGGAGAATGGGGCACAATTGAGTGACTTGCTGAAGGTCATATAGACTATGCTCCCAAAATACTAAGTTATAGTATTTCAGTGTCATTTACCTAATAGAAGTATATGGATATCAATTTGACTCAGTCAATCCACCAACCAACCAAAGCATCCATTAAGTACCTGCTGAGTTAGTTCCTGCCTTCAAGGGTCTTACTGTCTGTGGAAGAAATCAGAGTTTACATGAAAAATAAATACAAATAGAGATAAATATGGAACATTGTTTGGGGGGGGGTTGGGAAGGATGAGTAGAACACTCAGGGGATAAAAAAAAGACTTGATGTAGGAGATGGCCCTTAGGCTGAACTTTGAAGAAAGCTAGGGATTCTAAGAGGCAGAGGTAAGGAGGAAATCCATTGAGGTGGAGCCAAGATGGTGGAGTAAAGGCACTCACCTGACTCACCTGAGCTCTCCCCCAAGCCCCTTCAAATACCTTTATAATGGCTCTAAACAAATTCTAGAGCAGCAGAATCCGCAAAAAGATGGAGTGAAACAAATTTCCAGTCCAAGACAACTTGGAAGGTCAGCAGGAAAGGTCTGTTGCACTAGGGTGAGAGAGGAACACTGTTTAGTGCAGGCCATGTCAGTACAGACTGGGCCCCAGCAAACCTAGAGTGGGCCCTGGAAGTGATTGAATCAGCAGTGGTAGTGGCAGCAGCAGCAGCTGCTTCCAGAGCTCTCAGCCCACAGATAGTAAGGGGGTTGAACAACTTGTCAGAAAGAGATTATAGGGATCTTTTTGCTAGCACTGAGGCAGGACTCTGTTGCTTTGCCTAGACTCTGATCCGGGTCACTTTAAAGAGGCAAGAAAAAACTTTTACGGTGGAGGGGAAGAGTGGGAAGGTAAAGGGAAGTGAGTGAACCTTACTCTCATCAGAATTAGCTCAAAGAGGGAATAACATACAGATTTAGAAAAAAGATATAGAAATCTATCTTACCCTATAGGAAGGTAGGAATGGAAGGGGATAAAAGATGGAGAGGGGTGATAGAAGGGAGGGCAGGTTGGGGGAGGCAGAAACAAAACACTTTTGAGGAGGGAAAGGTTAAAAAGAGAGAGTATAGAATAAACAGGGGGAGGTGGGGTGGGAGATGATCATTTTTTAGAGAAGTAATCAAAGCTTTCTGTAGCCATATTAAAAAAAATACTCTAACTCACTTTTGATTGGATAAATGTGAATTAAAACAATTCTGAGGTACTGCCTCATACTTATTAAATTGGCTAATAGGATGGAAAAGGTAAATGACAAATGTTGGAGAGGATGTGGGAAGAATGAGACATTAATGCATTGTTGCTGGAGTAGTGAACTGATTCAACCATTCGGTAGAACAATTTGGAACTATGCCCAAAGGACTATAAAACCTTGCATCTTCTTTGATCTAGCAATAACCACTGCTAGATCTGTATCCCAAGAGAGATAAAAAACAAAAAGGAAAAGAATTTTATATACAAAATATTTATAAAAGCTCTTTTCTGGGGGCAAAATTTAGAAATTGAGGGAATCCCCATCAATTGGTGAACAGTTGAATAAGTTGTGGTATATAATTATGATGGAATACTTTTGTACTATAAGAAATAATCAGCAGGATGCTCTCAGAAAAACTTAGAAAGACTTGCATGGGTTAATACAAAGTGAAATGTACTGTGTACAAGTAACAGCAATATTGTGAGATGATCAGCTATGAGTCACTTAGCTATTCTCAGTAATACAATGATCCAAGAAAGCTCCGAAGGACTTATGATGAAAATGCTATCATCCCCAGAGAAAAAACTGATAATGTCTGAATACAGATTGAAGCATACTTTTTAAATTTTCTTTATTTTTCTTGAGATTTTTTGTCTGTGTTTTCTTTTACAACATGAATATTGTGGTTTTGTTTTGCATGACTACACATGTATAATCTATAACAAATTGCTTGCCTTCTTAATAAGGGGGGTTGGGGAGGGAGCAAGGAAGAGAATTTGGAATTCAAAGTTTTAAAAGTAATATTAAATATTATTTTTACATGTAACTGGGGAAAATAAATACTAAATTAAACATAAAATTAATTGATTAACTTACTGATTTTTTTTAAAAAAGGAGGACATCTGTGCCTGGCATGGAGACAGGAGATAGAATGTCATGTGTAAGAAACAGCAAGAGGCCTTTTGGGTAGAGTTATAGCTAATAATCTTGTAAGAGTAAGTTGGAACCCAATTATGACTACTGGTAAAATTTGCTGGAAGATTGGTAGTTGAGCTGTAACAAGACATAAACAATATTTCCAATCCTGCTAATCAGCTATTTCCACCTCCCTTTGGCATTTTCTTATTTCCTGCTGTCTTAGTATCTGGTTGATGCCAACCTCACTAACCTCTGGCCACTGCTGCAACCGCAACAGCTCTGATAGATGGAGCTGCTACCACAGAACTGCTAAATAAAAAGAAATCAAAAATTAGAAGAAAAGGTAGCCAGAAGCCCTAAGGAAAGCTTGCCTGGTTAAGTCCTCTGGCAGTACTTGTTACATAAGGGGAATTGCCCTGATTATAGAAGAGACCTCAGCATAAATGACATCACATCTTGTCATCTTGAGCATTGCAGCCAAGAATAAAAGTAGCTGGAAACTGTCTTCTTTTTAAATGTCCTCTGATTGTTCACCTCTGCTGGTTCAGTATTCAGTAAAGGGATTCTGTGATGAGTCATGCAGCAGTGGAAGCCAGCCCCTAGACTAAGGAAAGACAGAGAACATATGCTCATTCTCTGAGGAAAGGCCTTTAAAGACTAATTCATTTATCCTATGATAGTATTTATAGCTGAAAGGGACAATGGAGATTCAGTAGTCCAACCCTTAATTTTGTAGGTGAAGAAATGAAATTCAGAGTGGTAAACTTACTTGCCCAAGGTGACGTGGGTATTAAAAGGCAGAGTAAGAATTTGAACTCATGTCTTCTGATTTCCTGTCTTGTGCCATTTCCTATGTACTTTGACAGTCCTGTATTTATGGTCCTAGTTTGTTTTTTTGTTTTTTTTTAATCATACATAATCTCTTTTCCACATAATAGCCCTTCAGATATGTAAAAATAGCTTTTCTCTTTGCCACTGGCTCAAAGAACTTGGGGTTGAATACTGTATCTGGTGCTGCCTTTATGTTCTTAGGCAAGTCACAACCTCTTTTCAGCTTCCTCATCTCTAAAATGAGAATGGACTAGGGCTCCCTCTTTAAATATGATGTCCAGAACTCCTCATAATATTACAAATTTGGTCTGACTTGTACCAATGTATGGTATGTACTCTCCCCTGTTCTGGACTCTACTATTTATATAATCTAAGATCAGATTTTATTTTAGTAGCAACATTATCCTTTTAACCCATATTAAGCCTGAAGTCAATTAAAACCCTTATATCTTATTTGCTTTAAAAATAAATTTTATTGATCCTTTTTGTTCTTACATCACAGTTATTTCTTGATATCCTACCTAATCCCCCACCACCCTGCAAAACAAAGATGAATAGTTAGGCAAAACCAACTGATGTAGTGACCATATCTGACAGTTTTACAGTACCATCTGTGTCTGTGGTCCCTCATCTCTTCTGAAAGGAGGTAATCAAATTTCTATATTTGTTTTCTGGGAGTAAGATTCATCATTGTGATTATTCAGAGATCAGGTCCCTCTGAATGATTTTTAAATTTACATTAGTGAGTTTCTTGCATATGTTATTCTCTTAATTCTTCTTATTTCATTCCACACATAAGCTGTTGGCGTCTAGAGAACATAAGTATTCATTGGTTGAATCCTATCCTTTCTCTTCTAAGCAAAGGAGATCCATCAGCTATAAAATGTAAAGATAACTAAAAACCACTTGAGAATTTTGGACTTTATAAGTAACGCACAAAATTGTGGAGTTTGTTTTTTGAGAGGTGAGGTGACATGCATCCTTGTCTTTTAACTTAAATAAGTTCTTATTAATTTCACATTTTTGTTATTAGGCAAAGCTTTACTTTGCAATCACAATTTAAATTTTTTTTCAAATTAAATTTGAAAGATGATGATTCTTTACTATTAGAGTAAAACATATTCTAAATCCTAATAAATCTTTCTTTAATATGCTACCTGAAGCATAATGCTACAGATGACAACAACAACAACAACAACAACAACAACAACAACAACAACAATAACAACATAATAGGTTCCTCTTGAGAATGGAAAATGTATTCACTCCTGCTGAAAGATGTTTTGATAATTCACTCTTGGCTTTCCTATTTGATTTATATCATTTTCCCATGTTAATTTGTTTTTAATTTTTTCTGCCATCTAAGTTTTTTTTTCACTGTCATCTACATGACAGATGGGGTTGATGAACTAAGGAACTCAATTTTAAGCTAAGATGAAAAAAAAAACCAAATTATTCAATAGACCTCTGGCTTCTACATAAGAAACTGGAAATTTTCAATTTCCAAGGGCTTGATCACTATGTCTTCAAAGTAATCTATCTTTCCAGCTTTATTGGAAATTACTTCCCTTATGCCATTCTGTAATCTTGTCAAATTTGTCTTTTCTCTGTTCCTCACATAGAACTCTACCTGCCATCTCTCTGCAGTTGCATTGGCTCTCTTACATGCCTGGAATACACACTCTCCTTGTATTCCCCTCATAAATTCCTCCTGTTCCTTTAAGAGGCAGCAAAAGCACCATCTTCTATATGAATCCATTAACTATCCTCTCACCTCTTGGTGCTCTTCCTCCCAAAATGCTTGTATTAGTTCATATTTCTTTACAAGATATTTATTTGATATGTAATATATAACTATATATTATTAATCATAATTACAATTATGGTATACAATAATTACATATTATATAATACAATTATATATTAGCCTGAAAGCTTCTTAGAAGTAGGGATTGTTTTATTCTTTGTACGTGTATTCCCAGCACTTAGGTGCTCTATAAATGCATGTTGATTGATTGTTTGCCTTGAGGAAACCATTTCTAATGAACAGAACTTCATTTTGGAAAGGTGGGCCTTGGTCCTAATTTGATTTTATGGAGAAGTTGGTAATTCAGTTCTACTATTTTAAAATGCTTCTGAGGGAAAACAAAAAATCATGCTTCCATGGCAGGAGATTCTATTTGAACATGTGAAAAATTTTAGCATGTTATTCTAGGAGGTGTGAATAAAAGATGTTCTTAAATACCTCTTAAGATAGAGTGTCCATGAATTCTAGTTCCAAGAGTTCAATTCCATCCCCCCTCCATACTATGTTATTGGTCTGTCAGGTTGGAAATGTCTGATATGATAATTTTCTAAATTCTGTTTAATAAGTGGAAAATCAATAATCTCATTTTCCCATGAGCACAGTCTGTGATTATACTTTATGTACCACTTCATTTTTCTTTTAATTTTGCCCCTTCCCTCATATTAAGCTGGACTAAATGGAAGGGTGGAACCATTAAAGTATATAAACATCTCTTGGAACTTGGAATTTTTTTAAAAAGTTATCATAAATCCGTTTTCCCTTCTGCTTGGCAATTTATGACATACAGTAGCTCTGAACTGTCTTTGTTACATTACCACCATTCTGGTTATGGGATCCTCAGAATGTATCTGAGGTTAGTTAGTCAATCGTTCATCATTCCGTGAATACTCAGTGTGCAGAGAATTCTGCTAGGCAGTTTTATTTTGTTTTCTTGAATATGGGACTGTTTGAACTCTGTCTCGAGCAAGGCGTGGCCCTGCCTCAGCATAAGTGCTTAGCGTTCCCATAACTCTATCCTGTCCATCTTGTACAACTAGCAGTGACTCAGTTATTGCTTTATTAGAATTATAGGCTCTCTGTGATCTGTGATATGCAGTGTCATCAAAAATATATTCGGGGCTGGATTTGACCATTTAATTCTTATCACTTAATTTCCACATACATCCATGTTTTCAAAGCTACAACATAAGTACATTAAGCTACTGCATTCCCTAGCAACCCACCCACACTACTGATTTATTTAGATGTGTTCTATGAAAATGTAGAAAATGTATGTGCAGAAATTTCTTGGGAAGGCATTTTTGTTATTACTTCAGTCCCTAAAATCTACTCTAGAATCTTTGCCTGTTGACAGAAGAAACCTTGTAATTAATGCTGATTTCAACGTTAGTTCTCGTGGTAACTATGTAAGCATGGTATTTCTTATTTAATCCAGCTATGACCTGACAACATAAACTGAGAGGATACAGACCATAGGCACTTTAAAGAATATATAGTTTTTCTTCCCTGATTTTTGTATTCTCATCTATTATCTATTATCTCTTCATAAATCCCTTTGCTTGGGAATTCAAAAGCATTTTTATGGTTGTCATGGTTTCTAAGGTCCTGAAAAGGTGGTTATTTAATTTATTAGTAGATTAAGGGATAAGGACTATACAAATCAATGTTCACAAAGGTAGATTACATATACATACACATACATATATATGCATATGCACACATGTATATACACATATATACACAGATACATATGTGTTCATCTTTGTTATTTGTGAATATACTCACATATAAATTTTTTTTTCAGGCAGTTGGGGTTAAGTGACTTGCCCAGGGTCACACAGCTAGTAAATATCAAGTGTTTGGTCTGAGGCCGGATTTGAACTCAGGTCCTCCTGACTTCAGGGTTGGCGCTCTATCTACTGTGCCACCTAGCTGCCCCCATGTACATATAAAATTAAGGAAGCATACACATAATAATGTACATATATGATATATATATATATGTTTATGTCTATATGTATAACCTGATATATAGATGTTTTCTAATGTGACTATTTCCTTTGTCCCCTTTTTTCAGGATCTAAATTTGATTGTGAATTAGATAGCTATGAAATGCTTATGCTTCTCACCAAAGTCATGACTACTGATTGCGTTCCTTTTTCTTTTCTTCTTTTTCTTCCTCTTTTTAGTTGCTTATTCCTCAATTTCTGTCTGCTCTTCTTGGAATATATACATTACTCCCAAACTTTAGAATATCTGTCATTTTAGTACTCCCTGCAAGCCTTTATAGATAGTTTAATGATTTGCAATGACCAAGATGATTCATCTGTTGATAAACCTCTCCAAATTCCAAATTGAGCTAGACTCATGTCATTCATACCTGAAAATGACCTGAGAGATCAAGTCTCTCCATTTGCTATTGCTAACCTTTCTTATCTCCCAAATATTCTAAATAAAAAAATCCATTGTAACAAATAAATTGTCAAACACAAATGTACACATCTCATCTCTAAAAATATGTGTTTTATGTTTTACTTTTTGTCTATCACCTCTCTGTCAGGAAGGGATAATATGCTTTATCATTAGTCCTTTGGAATCATGGTTGCTCATTGTATTGATCAGAGTTCTTAAGTCTTTCAAAGTTGTTTTTCTTTATAATGTTGCAATCTCTGGAAATGTGCTCACTTTATTCTGCATAAACTCATACAAATATTTCCAGATTTCTCTGAATTCATTCCTTTAATTTCTTAGAGCAAATTAATATTACATTATGTTCATGTACTGTAATGTAATTAGTTCAGCCATTCCCCAATTGATGGTCACTTTCTTAATTTCCAATTCTTTGCCACCACAAAATAAGTTGCTATAAATATTTTTTATACATATGAGTTACTTTACTTTTTTTAGAATTAATTTATCAGGCCTAGTAGTGGTATTGCAGAGTTTAATAACTTTTGGGATATAGTTCTAAATTGCCTCCCAGAATGGCTGGAACAATTCACAACTTTTTCCATAGTACATTAATATCTCTGTTTTCCTATTCCAACATTTGTCATTTTCCTTTTTTTTGGTCAACTTTGCCAATATAATGGGTGTGAGGTGGAAGGTGTTTTAATTAGCATTCATCTAATTATTGGTGATTTAAAAATATATATATGGCAAGAGATAACTTGGATTTCTTCCTTTGAACTGCCTATACATATCCTTTATCAATTTATCAACTGGGGAATGGCTCTTATTCTTAAACATTTGAATCAATTCCTTATATAGTTTGGAAATAAGTTACATCAGAGAAACTTTCTATAAAGGTATTTTCCCAGTTATCTGCTTCCCTTCTAATTTTAGCTTTATTGGTTTCATTTATGCAATTTATTTTCATTTTTGCATAATTAAAATTGTTCATTTTATCTTCCATGATCCTTCTTATCCTCTGATCATTAACTGTTACCCTATCCATAGATCTGAAAGTGAATTTCTTCCTCGTTTCTCTAGTTTGTTTATGATGTCACCCTTTGTACTTATCCTATATCCATATGGTCATTGTTTCTTACTGCAAGAGTAATATTCCATTACATGCATGTACTATAATTTGTTTAACCAATCCCCAATCAATGGGTATCTACTTTATTTTCAATTCTTTGCTACTGCAACAACTAATGTTGTAAATATTCTTGGTACATATGAGGCCTTTGTTTTATTATTGACCTCCTTTGGAATATATACCAAACAGTGGAATCTTTGAGTCAAAGGATATAAATGATTTAGTCAATTTTTTAGAATACTTTTCAAATTGCCTTTCAAAATGCTCAACTATAGAACACATTTAAATATATATATTTTATGCTGGATTTCATTTTTATTATACTATTTTTTAAATGGCTGAGTTATAAATTCAGTTAGTATGCAGTAATTTTTCATAATTTTTAATATGCATGTCTGCAGTAACATTGTGACAGCCCCGTGTTGTGGATTGACATGATACTCAGTACAGATTTATCATATTTGGTCTTCAGGTAAATAATGAATTTCCAACCCTGCCTAAATATATCATTCTGAACTGTTTTAGTCCATCAGGAAAATACAGGGTTTTATTCTTCCTCTTTTAAGAAAAGGCAATTAAATACTGAAGTAACTACCTTTAAATAGATCATGTTTTGATGATTACAGAAACAACTCAACAAATTCAAAATTAAGGCCAAAGTCTCATCTTCTGCTCCCACAGTAATCAACTCTAAGGCACTAAATGCCAAGAGATCCACAAATTTTTTTCATTTTAGAAGGCATGTGGGCTGAGTTATGATAATTCATCCTTTCTCACTCTTTGATCTTTTCAAATTTTCAGATCTTCCAAATAATCAAATCTTTCAGGGAGGAAAAATCAGCCTTAGTTTTGAGTTCAAAATGTAGAGATAGATTGGAATCTCCTGCTGCAAATTAGAGAATTAGCAAGATAATTTAAATACTCAACTATAGAACACATTTAAAAATATATATACATGTATATGTGTGTATGTATATATGTGTGTATATCTATATAGATATATTAATATATATCTATATAGATACACACACACACACACACACACACACACACATATATGGAATCCTTTTGTTATAAGGTAGCATCTGCTCCAAAACCACAACAGCTGCTTTAAGGGAGATACCAAATAGGAGGGCATAGAACATTTGGTAATTAAGGACAATTAAAATATTAACAGTTTTATCAATGTACTGATCAGATTAATTCCTCCTAGTGCTGAATATTTAAGCTTAAAAATATTGTTCTCTGACAAGATCTTTTCTTTAAGATACCTGTGATAAAAGATTGAATATTTTTTCTAAATGAAGCAGAATAGTTCTGTCTTTTTAAACATA
Organism: Vombatus ursinus; assembly: GCF_900497805.2. Taxonomy (NCBI): domain Eukaryota; kingdom Metazoa; phylum Chordata; class Mammalia; order Diprotodontia; family Vombatidae; genus Vombatus; species Vombatus ursinus. The sequence continues at coordinate 11,493,084 of NW_020954583.1, forward strand.
CACAGATACTAAGTAAGACTTGTTTTACTTAGACTGGAAAAAATATGCCAGGGACAATCAAAGTCAACACAAAGTGACAAACAGTCAAAGGTAGCAAAAAAGAGAAATGGTTAAGTGCAGCTCTGGTCAAAATCATAGCAGTTCTTTACATCAGTTAATGGCTCACTGGAACTTCTAATCTGTTACATGCAAGCCCAAAGAAGCATTTGATCACTACAAATTTTGATAAAATTGGATTAAATTTATCAGGGAACCCCTAAAATATAAAAAAATTTGCAGATGTAATAAAGTAGCTTCCTCTTGAACATTAACAGGACAGAGAGAAGGAAATCATTCCATCAAATGAAAAAATCTTTTTTTATGTTGCATGTGTTTTATAACCAAACTAAGTTTCACACGAAAAGTATTGTGATTCCAAAGTTTCCATAGTTTAAATGGAGTGATTTGAAATAATAATAATAACGATCCATAGCAGTGTACCTATCTTTTCATAAACTGTTCAACATAGCTGCCGAACTCAAAATGGATACATGACCTAGATACACAGAGAGATTTTGCAAGAAAATTACATCATGGAACATACTACTTATAAGACTTATGAATATGCAAACAATTAATGAATAAACAAGAGATAGAGAGCAAAGTTAGGTATAAAATGGATAATTTCTATTAAACTAAATTAAAAAGGTTTTGTTCAAATGAAGATCAGAAGGAAAGCAGAAAATTGGGAAAATTTTTGTTGATAGTTTATCAGATAAAGGTCTCATATCTAAAATATATAAAGAACTTTGCCAAATCTATTAGAATATAAGCCATTCCCCAACTGATAAATAGTCAGAGAATAAGAATAGGCAGTTTTCCAATGAAGAAATTAAAACTTTTTATAGTCATGAAAAAATGCTCTAAATCTTTATTGATTAGAGAAATGCTAATTAAAACAACCTTGGTAAATCATTTTACACTTACCAGATTGGCTAAAATGGTAGAAGGTGAAAGTGATAAATGTTGGAGGGGATATGAAAAAATTACACACTAATTCATTGTTGGTGGAATTGTGAACTGATCCAACATTTTGGAGAGCAATCTGGAATTATGCCCAAAGAGTAATTAAACTACCTATACCCTTTGACCCAGCAATATCATTACTTGGTCTATTTCCAAAGATGATTAGGGAAAAAGGAAAAGAACCATGTGTTTTAAAATGTTTGTAGCAGCTTTCTTTGTGGTGTCAAAGAACTGGAAATTGCAAGGATGCCCATCAGTTGGGGAATGGCTAGACAAGTTGTGATATGTGATTGTGATAGAAGACTACTATGCTATAAGAAATGATAAGCTCAATGATTTTAGAAAAACATGGAAAACCTTTCAAGAAATTATGAAGAGTGAAATGAGCAGAACCAAGAGAACATTGTATACAGTAACAGCAATATTGTTTTAAGAATAACTTTCAGCAAATAAATTATTTTGACTATTATAAATACCCAAGTTAACTAATATATGAAGAAGATGCTATCTATATCCAGAGAAAGAACTGATAAACAGAAGTATGTATAGAACAGTTTTACACACACACACACACACACACACACACACATATATTTGTGTGTAATGATAGCCATCTCTAAGGTGGGGGGGGAGAAAAAAGGAAAAAAAAGAAGTTTACATGATAATTTTGTTGTATATATATTTGAAAGGAATAGCAAGTTGTGCATAGTAGATTTGCAGTTTGATGTTTTGTTGTACTGTTATGGAAATGCTTTATATGAAAGTTCCATAACAAAAAAAACTTTAAAAAAACATAGCTGCCTAGCTACTTTTTAAACTATCACTGCAGCCTCAGATATTTCTAATGAACTCATAGGACTTAAGAGCTGAAAGGAACTTTCGATATTATTTAGTCCAATCCCCTCATTTCATATGTTAGGACTCTAAGGCTATAAGTGAAGTGAATTGCTGAAGGTTGCAGAGATTTTAGATTTAGAATTTGAACTTGTCTTTGACTCCAAATCGAGTGCTCTTTTTAGATCCATTCAGGGAATAACAACAACAACAACAACAACAAGAATTACTTTAAGGTTTGCAAAGTATCTTATGTGTGTTATCTCTTTTGATCCTCACAACAATCCTAAGAGGTAGATATTATTATTATAGATGATGAAACTGAGACTGAGAGGTTAAGTGAGTTGTTCAAGATCTCACAGATAGTAATTTGCTGTGGGATAATTCAAAATCAGGTGTTGTTGACTTCAGGTCCACCTCACAATCCACTCTCTACTTAGCTGCCTATCCCTCTAGGTCAGAGGTTCTTAATCTATTTTGTCATGGACCCTTTTGGCAATATGTTCAAGCCTATGAACTCAGAAAAATGTTTTTTAAATTCATGAAATACATAGGATTACAATAGAACTAATTATATCGATGCAAATACTTACATATATATGCCTATGCATATGCATACATATAATATATAAATGTAAATATATGTGCATGACCTCACACATATATGTTTACCAAGTTCAGGGACCACAAGTCTTATAAAAACTCTAGCTCTTGATAAATGATACAACTCATTTTGTTTTGCTTTATTTTTAAGGAGCCAAACTCTTATTTCTTCCTAGCATGTTGAAACCAAATAACAAAATCGGAATTAAACAAATTTAAACAGGATTCTTTACATCATCTTGACTGTGCCATCTATATTAGTCTTCTAGTTTGAAAGCCAGATGTAGGCAAAGGAAAATTTCATATTTGTATGAAAAATTGTCTTAAGTTGATGCTGTCTCATTTCTGTATGTGACTTAATCATCTCTTTCTCTCTTTATCCCTCACCCATCAAAAGGGAATTTTTCAAAGGTGTGCAATAACACTTTTCAAAAAAGAGCCAAAAGTAGCACATATAGCAAGCAATTATAGATGGAGGTGGAGTGGGATGGGGTGGGTGTATTTACTGATCAAAAGAAGCTTGTCAGAGTGCTGTTTACAAATGTAAGTAGCACATAGCTGTCCCTTTACTGATTTGTGCCATGTTCTTATCTTAATTTTGTACATAGGTACACACATTGTCTAGCATACTAGTTGTGGAATGGCAATGAAATACAGAATAATATAGCCTCCACTAAAGCATATTATTTTTTTTCATGTGGCATACAGATGACCCTGAGTTCTCAAAGGCTATGTCAGTAGAGCATAGCCCTGGAAGATTCTATTATATAGGATAGTCTTTGAGTGTGGGCCAGGAAGTGGCACTGGTTTATGTCATTCTAGTTAATTTTGGAGATTTTCATTACCACCTGGTGGGTTACCATGAACTGCTTTGACCTCAGTAACAAATGGAGGCCATTGACTAAAGTATAGGCAGATTGCAATGTATTTTGGTGGATGGAAAATTGACACAGATTGAACTCTATTCCTATTCATATATGCCACTGCTAGATTTAGTGTCAAGATGACCTGGGTTCAAATCTCACTTCTGACACTTATGATCAAGTCTTTTAACTCATCAGTTACTGAGTTTTCTCATCTTAAAATGGGGCTTAATAGTAATGAAGTTTTCAGTGAATGTCAAACTTACTATCTGTAATGTGGCAGATAATGAAGCTAATGAGATCTTAGGTTGCAGTGAGATAAACAGTTTCCAGGAAAAAAAAAAAGTGAGAGACCCTCTGTATTTGACCCTGGTCAGACCATGTCTGGAGTCTTGTCTTCAGTCTTGAGCACCACAGAAAGACATGGATAAACTATAGAGTGTAGAAGAGGACAGTAATATGGTTAAATAATTTGATTCATATAAGAAGCAATTGAAATAATTGGGATTGTTTTAAATTGAATCGAAACTTGGGGCAGTAGGCATTTGAATGGCTATTGTGGGATAGAAGACAGACTTTTTCTGTTTGGTTTCAGAGGGCAGAACTAGGATCAATGGATAGAAGATGCAAAGAGGTTAAAATAACCTTGATTTCAGGAGAAAAAACAATTAGAGATATGCAAAAGTGGAACCTTCTGCTTTGGAAGCTAATTGGTTCCCACTGACTAGGCATGGAGGTAGGGATAATGAGAGTACTGGAAAATATTTAATACTGGCATTTTGAAAATGTATGGCACATTTTAAAATTTAACATGCATTAACATTTTCCCCATCATTTTCTTAAGTCTAGACAACAAAAAAAATCACATCCTGATTTGTAGCTTTTGCTGATTTCTGAAGTTTAAATGCTTGTACTAAAAATTTAATAATCAGCTCTTGTTAGCCAGTTCAAGCTAGCTCTAGCATAACTTCAGTGCTACTTTTTTAAAGTGACAGTTAAAATCATACATAACACGGTATTGTAGATAGAACCAGTAGACCTGAGTTTTAGTCTTGTCTTTGGTCATATAACTAAGCCATATGACTTTGAGCAAATCATATTATATGGGCCCCAGTTTCCTTAGATGCGAAATGAAGGCTTAAAATAGATGATTCCTAAGGCTTCTTCCTGCTCTAACTTTTTATAATTTTTTTTAATTTTAATTTTTTTAAAGCAGTTGGGGTTAAGTGACTTGCCCAGGGTCACACAGTAAGTGTCAAATGTCTGGTCTGAGGCCGGATTTGAACTCAGGCCCTCCTGACTCCAGGGCTGGTGCTCTATCCACTCTGCCACCTAGCTGCCTCCTAATTTTTTATCACTTGCAATAACCCTTTGAACTTTCTCCTTTAGGCAGAGAGGTGGGGATTATGGGAGCAGAAAGTTGCATGTAGAACCAAATGTGATCACTGCATCAATTGTTTTTTAACCTAACTTTTACCTTGTCACAAAGGACAGCCCGATACTGAGGTTTGGAGTTGAGGATATACCTGAAGGGACCGTAATGTGAAAATAAAATGTGTAATGAAACTTAATTTTTAAAAGCCTAGTAACCCTGTGGGGATCAGTAGTATAGATATTATATCCATTTTACATATGAGGAAATGGAAAGTCATAGGGACTAGTGACTTACAGTCACACACTCATCAATAAAAAAAATCTAGCCTTTTCTCTACCACGCCATTTGTCAAGTAATCTCTCACCTGTTTGCACCTGGATCCAAGGAATTTTTGCTCTTCAGGAAAAGAGGAGGTATTGGCTTTAAGGTTGGAGTGGCACTGGGGCGTGAACAATCAGTTTCAGGCAAAAAGACATAGGATTAAAATGGAGCAAATTCTTTAAGCCTTCCCAAAAGAAAACCTGCCATTTCGTTAACTTACCAACTAGTAACAATTAAAAACCTTTATGAAAGATGAAAAACAGGGAACTTATTCACAAAGAAAAGAGTGTAAATGAAGGTAAATACAGCCTCAAATTGCAACCCTTCAAACCACTAAAATGAAGATGCCTATGGCTACATTTGCCATTGAGGTTTTCTTTGTGTTTGTTAAATGACCAAACCCTCTAATTGGAGAGATAGTGTGAACTCAGATTAGCACCTGGCACAGTGGCCTTGGGTCCCCAATTTGTTTCTAGTTAGCTGATGTGTCAAGTGTTTATTCCTGTTCTTCATTATTCTGCATTTTCCTGAGGTAGAGGAGAAAGGAAGATAATAAGCAAATACTGTACAGCAGGATTTGTTGCTGCTTAAGAGAAACAAGGTGAGAGCTGAATTCAGTAGCTAGTAACTTGCATTTAATTAGCACTTCTGCCTCTCCAGGTGGGATGATCTGAAAGCAACAGGAAATAGTTAGGAGGGGGAAAAGACATGATTTATCCCTACGGTGAGGCCTTAGTTTTGGTGTAGTTGCTGTGCCTCTTATGTTCAATCCTTTTACAGTTGAAAATCAATTTTTTAATTGAAGAGTTTCCCAAGTTCCTTAAAGGTACAAGAACAATTCCTAAATCAATGTATCCAACACTTACAAATATGATATACTTCTATTTCCCAACCCAACAATCAGCTCAAAAAAAATCAGCGTGAATGTTTATTTCTCAGCTTGTATGTGTGCATGTATGGAATATTTTCCTGCTTTTCCAAATTACACTCACATTGGTTTATTTTAAGTGATCATCTCCTTAAAAACGTGTGACTGAAGCCACATGCCAAATAGCAAAAGGTAAGTTAGAAACAGCTTATCTTTGTTTTGTCTTCATTCTTTCTTATAAGGGAAAGATACAAAGGCCAAATGAAGATGTATTAAGCAATCAGAAAGGGAATGAGCCCCAGACCATGATCTATAAATAGAATCTGTTTCATTCAAATGTCCTTATTAATAAAGAGCAAAGTAAAAGAGAATGTAATTATCTACTTGATCGTCCCTGTATTTTTCTAACCTTTGAACCTTAGCCATTTAACTCCCACATAATGGGTGATCCTTATATAAGACTCTACTACCAAGCCTGTCCAAGGAGGCAGTTTTAAATTCTCACTGTTAGTTCAGGATCTTAGCTTGATGTGATACTGGTAGCAGCTCAACTCTGACTGTGTTATGCTTTTCCAATGATTTTTAAAATATATATCTATTCTCTCACTACTGACCTTGTTCCCCAGGTTCAGTAAAAGGGTCTCTTGCCCATCCTTTTCCTAGTACCTATATTAGGTACTATTTCTGTACTCTAGTTTCTTCAGAATTAAAGTCTTAGCCTTCCTGTCCACTCATTACTTTCTGGAATCTTCTTCCTGAGCTTCAGTCTCAGTGGCTAGATTTTCCTGACAGGATTTTCACTTAAGACATGTTGCCAGACAGAATATATCGATAATTATTCTCTTTCTCTCGCTAAACTATACCCACCTGCTGGAACATCACCTCATTCCCTCTTGCTGGATTTCCCAGATCCCACCTGACTGCCTATTTAAGTTTCTTCCACATGAATGCTTTTGGAATTCCTCCAAATATGAAAAAGAAGTCACCCCCACCAATTCAGTTGGCTAGTCTTCAGATCCCAGTTATCCCCAGTCTGAACTAATTTGCTATTGACTTAGCCATGGTTAGACAGAGAATTGGAAACCATACTCCTTGAAAAATTATTTCTACATGGTTTTAATATTTAATTCTGTATTATGTATTAAGATGTAATATTTAAAGCTGAAATCTTATATATATATGTCATTTATTTATTTTTAATATTCATTAAAAATTGAGTTCCAGCTTCTCTTTTTCTTCCTTCTCCCTCCCCTATTAACTGAGAAGGCAGGCAATGTGCTATCAAATATACATGGGGAGACATGAGAAATATATTTTTGTATTTGTCATGTAGCAAAAAGAAAAGCAAAAAAAAAAAAAAGTAAAAAAAGTATGCTTCAGCCTGCGCTCAGTTTATCAGTTCTTTCTCTGGAGGTAGATAGCATTTTTTATCAGGAGTCCTTTGGAATTGTCTTGGATCATTATAGTGATCACAGTAGCTAAACTGTTCACAATTGATCATCATTACAATGTTGCTGTTCTTGTGTACAATGTTTTGTACTCACTTAATTTTGCATCTGTTTATATAATCATCCCAGGTTTTTCTGAAACCATCCCCTTCATCATTTCTTATAGCACAATAATATTCCATCACAATACAATTTGTTTGGCTATTCCTTAATTGATAGGCATACCTCCAATTTCAATTCTTTGCCACCACTGCCTTCTTCTATCTGCCCTCCTTTTTTTTTTTCATCACCACCCCCTTAGAATATCATATTCTAAACCTTCCTCTCCATTAACATGGAAGCTGCTAAATCTTGTATGAACTTGACTTTGGCTCCATGGTATCTGAATGGTTTCTTTATAGCTGCTTGCAATATTTTCTCCTTGACCTAGGAGGTCTGGAATTTGGCTGTAATTTTCCTGGGAGTTTTCATTTTGAGATATCTTACAGTAGGTGATTGGTGGATTCTTTCAATTTCTATTTTACCTTCTGGTTCTAAGATATCAAGGCAGTTTTCCTTGATAATTTTTTGAAATGTGATGCACAGGCTCTCCTCCCCCCAATTCTTAAATTATCTTTCCTAGATCTATTTTCCAAGACAGCTGTTTCTTCTATTTTTTTAATCTTTTGAATGTTTCTGGATGTCTCATGGAGTCATAACTTCCACTTATCCAATTCAAATCTTTAAGGAATCATTTTCTTTCTTTCTTTCTTTCTTTCTTTCTTTCTTTCTTTCTTTCTTTCTTTCTTTCTTTCTTTCTTTCAGGTGATTGGGGTTAAGTGACTTGCCCAGGGTCACACAGCTAGTAAGTGTCAAGTGTTTTTGGTCTGAGGCCGGATTTGAACTCAGGTCCTCCTGAATCCAGGGCCGGTGCTCTTTCCACTGTGCCACCTAGCTGCTCTAGGAATTATTTTCTTAAATGAGCTTTTGTGCCTCTTCCTCTATTTGGCCAATTTTGGTTTTTAAGGTGCTATTTTCTTCAGTATTTTTTTTATGTGTCTTTTACCAAACTGTTAATTCTCTTTCCATAATTTTTTTGAATCACTCTCATTTCTTTCCTCAGTTTCCTCTACTACACTAATCTCTTTTGTTAGGTCTAGCTGAAATTCTTGTTGGGCATGTGTCCAATTTACATATTATTCTTCAAGGCTTTGCTTATAGCTGTTTTTGCATTGTTGTCTTATTCTGAGTTTGCATCTTGATTATCCTCATCACCATAGTGGCTTTTTATGGTCAGATAATTTTTTTTGTTGTTTGTTCATTTTCCAGCCTATTTTTAGACTTTGAACTTTATGTAAAAGTTGGGCTCTGTTTCTAAGGTGGAGTGGGACATTTCCTTAGCTCCAGGCTTTCAGCTGCTGTTTTCAGAGTTAGTTCTTGGAGTCTGTAGGTTTTTCCAGTGTTTCCAAGGTGGTATGATCTGGTGAGAGGTGTGATTACTGCTGTCCTGGCCTGTACTGTGGTCTTTACACAGGAAGGACCTCTCCTCTTTTGTAGCCTCAAGTGCTGGTACTCCTTTTAACTGACCACAAGCACTAGTGCTCCTCTCTGCTCTGGAATTGCAACCTAGAATTGTGTATAGTCAATGCAAGTTCTGCACTCAGTGTCAGCAAAGGGTCCCTAGTAATCTTTATGACCAGTTGCCTGACCTTCTTACTGTCTCTATTCTGAGTTCTAGGAGATGCTGCTACTGCTGTCACAGACAGCTTCTTCCAAAGGCCCACCATTGGTGCTGTTGCCACTAGCCCCCACCCTGTGTCACAGACCTCTCCTGCTGACTTCCGAAGTTGTCTTATGTTAATAAAATGTCTCACCCCAATCTTCTGTTGACTCTACTGCTCCAGATTTCAATTTCAAGTGTTATTTTAAAGTTGTTTGAAGGGAAATGATGGGAGAGTCACCTGGGTTGTTGCCTTTACTCTGACATCTTGGTTCCCTGAAATCTATAAATAAAAAGCACATTATTTCCTTTAAAAAAGATATCCTCATTCCCTTACATCTTTTCTATCAGATTGTCCCCTCCATCACTACCCTCATAATCATCAATTTCCCACTATCTGTTGGTTCCTTCCATACTGATTTCAAATATGTTTGAAGTTTCCCTGATCCTTAAAAATCTCTTCTCAACTCTAATCTCTTCAAACTATCAACCATGTCTGTCCTTTTTTCAGCCAAACTCCTAGAAAAAGCTAACTACACTCCTTGACTGCACTTCCTGTCTTCTCACTCCTCAACCTTTTACAAACTGTCTTCTGAACTCTTCATTCAACTGAAACGGTCCTTTCAAAGTCTTCAGTGATCTCCTGATTCTCCAAGTTGGATGGGCTTTTTGAAGTCCTCATTGTTTTTGATGTCTCTGCTTTTCTTGACACTGTTGATCAACTTCTAGAAACTCTTCTGGGGTTTTGCATGATTACTCATTATTCTACTGTGCTGCCTTATCATTCATATCATATTGCCTAATTGTAAATGTCCCCCAAGGCTCTGTCTTGAGTCTGAGTATCTTCAATTTCTACAATCTCTTGGTGACTTCATGAGTTCCCATGGGTTTAATTATCATCTCTTTGCAGATAAGTCACTCACCTATATGTCCAGTCATAGTTTGTCAAACCCCTAAGTTTCAGTCCTATATCAACCTATTGTACATTTCAAACTAGATATCAAAAAGACGTCTCGAATTCAACATGTTTAAAACAACTTGTTAATTATTTCTTCTTCCAAATTTCCCTATTTCTATTAAAGGCGTCAATATTCTCCCAGTCTTCTAGTGTAATATTTTTTAACATTCTTCTCGACTCATCAATATCCCTCACCCTAAATACCCATTTAGTTGCCAAATCTTACTGTTTCTTCCTCCAGTATCTTACATTCTACCACTTCTCTCAATACATATACCTGTCACCTTATTTCAGGCCCTCTTCACCTCTTGATACTCTTATCTTTCTTTTTTTTTCTTTATTTTTATATCACTATCACTTCCTACTATTTCTTTCCCCTTCCTTCCACTAGTTATCTTCGATGAAAATAAAAACCCTTTCTTGTAACAAATGGAAATAGTTATGCAAAACAAATTCATACACTAACTGTATCAAAAAATAGAAGTCTCATTATGCACCTTTAGTTTGTTACCCCTTTGCCTAGAAGTAGAAAGAATGATTCAGTTACGAGCCTTTTGGTGTCATGATTGGTCATTGCAATGATGAGAGTTTATAAATCTCTCAAGATTGTTTTCCTTTACTTAATTGTAGCCATGTCTAAATTGTTCTGATTCAATGCAGTTTGCTCTAATTTGTTCATATAAGTCTTCCCAGGTTTCTCTGAATCTACCTCTTTCATCAAATCTTATGGTACAAAAATATTCCATGACATTAAGAGGCCATAGCATGGTGGATAGAGAACTGGCTATGGATCCAGGAAGACATGAGTTCAAGTCCAAATTTTAATACATACTGACTATGAAACCCTGGGTGAGTAACTTTACCATTTAATGCTCTAGAAAACTTTCTATAAGTTCCAGAGAAGATGCCAATCTGAAATGATGGAGGGAGTTTCCTTATCCAGTAGTTACCTACATCAATGAAATCATAAGTCCAGGCCCCATCTCTGACATTCATATATCATAATTTCTTCACTTCATAATTTCAACTAACGTGAAATTCTCACTCATCTAGTGGTCCTGCAGTGTCAAAGGTACAAGTTACCCATCAGCACATATTCCTCATTTGTAGACCTCTCAAATATGTCTTTGTACTTGCTCACTGTCTTTAATGATGTATATGTTGGTAGAGCTGCTAGACGGCCCAGTAGGTGCAGTGCTTGGCCTAGAGTCAGGAAGACCCAAGTTCAAATCTGGCCCCAGACACTTACTAGCTATGTGACCCTGGGCAAGTCACTTAACCCTGTTTGCCTCAGTTTACTCATCTGTAGAATGAGTTGGAGAAGGAAATGGCAAACTACTCCAAATGGGGTCACAAAGAGTCATATACAAGTTAAAGTTGTTTAACCAAGGTCACCCAGCCAATTAGGTAGATAAAAGTGTTTAGGGTTGAGAATGGAATCTATGTCTCCTGAATCCAGTTCAATGTTCCTCCCTTTCTGTTTCCTATTCTCCTCTACTTCTTACAAGTCATTCAACTGAGCATGTATTATCAGGTATATTCCCTACTGTGTGTTTATATAATAATACTAAAGTGACTCATAAAGGTAACCCTATCAATTTGTTTGTCCTTCTTATGGAATGAATTCTCAACAGTAATATTTCAAGAATCTGCTTAAGGCTTTCTGCCATCACTGATAAGGCTGAGCAGTTAAGGCCTTTCTTATTGCCCTCTAAAGTCACTGCCTGCTTTCTCTCTTGAAGTTCCCTTGTGTAGCATTGTGTATTCTCCCAACATCTTGTATTTCCCGCAGTACAAAGTAAGCTCCTCAAGTTCAGGGATAGTTTCATTTTTTGTCTTCATTTATCTTAGCACTAAGCCTTGTGTAAGGCTCATAATACATACTAAATAAATCTGTGTTAAATTATTGTAATTCAGAGAACCTGAAAAGGGGATAAACTTTCTTCCAGCTTTGCAGAAGGTAGCACATCAGGCAGTGTGAAGGACAGCAAAAGCCCCACACACCGTGTTATAGCCCTAAAGATTTCAAAGCAAAGTTGCAGATATTACATGTGAGAGTTTTTCCTGCAAAGCACCCAAAAGTACTATGCTAAGTAAGCCTCAGTACTATGCTAAGTAAGATTGAGGATCAAGTTCGAGACAGTAAGGCGTCATGGAAAGATGACTGTTTTTTGAGTCAGAGGCTTTAAATTTGATTCTCAGATATGCCACCTCAATGGTCTTGGGCAAGTCACTTCATCTCTTTGGGCTTCAATTTCCACATCTGTAAAATCAAGGTCTTAAGTTAGATGATCTCTGAGGTTCCTTCTAGTTCTACTCCTATAATTCTGTGGTCCTGTGATTAAGATAAACTGATCAAGATACAAAGTTAATACGTAATGATGTGGCCAGTTGAGTTGTAGTGCTGCATAGATGGCAGTATGTTAATAATAGAATTGGTCATTTAACTTATTCTTATTTAAGAAAACAGGAAGAAATAAGGAGGCCCCAAGTAATACAATATTCTTTAGCTCCTCAGGGAATTCTTCCACCTCAATAGGCTGTTCATATCATCTAAAAGAGTTACCTAGGAATTGTTCCAGACAGATGATTGCTTCCTAGAAATGGAGAGCCAACCACACATAGAAGACCACCAAAGTTACATACGGGCAGGATAGCTTCTTCATTCTGAAGAAAGTTGAAGCAGTGCCTATACCAGGAGCAGCATTCATTCACAAAGCTAGAGGTCTTCATTGGAGGTACAGAAACAAAAGCTATCTCCAAATTCTACTTGCTCATCTGTTCACTGATACATGATAACTGATTGGTATTTGGATAGAAAATCTTAGAAAAAGGATCATTAACCTGTGCTTTGGCAGACTAACATAGCATGACATTTTGGGGGGGGTCTATAAAGCAATTAAGAGTCTTACCTTATAAGCTAAACTTTTTTTATACCATGACACGTAAAGATCGGGGACATAGAAATGATTCTGATGAGGCATTCTTGAGCATTTTCAATCTGGCTGTATTTGCATCAGACTCAACATCAAATAAAAAACATAGTTAAAAATAGAAAATGAACCCTCCAAAATCAAGTTGTCCTTTCAGACTTGGCAGCTTCACTAGGACAGTCACAGTAGCTGCGGCAAGAGATCTTAAGACATTCAGTGGCATTTTATATAGGCAGGAGAAAGGGAGAGATTATGTTAAGGACAGGCAATTAAAATTTAGTTTCCAGAAGGAAAATCTCTAGGAAAATATCATAAAAGCTGACCTGGAGAAAGAACACTTCCAGGTTGACCATATTAGGTAGCAGTCTGATATATTGTGTGGTATAGTATTTGCGGAATTGACCAAATCCAGAGAGGAATCTAGTCCAGAATGCTCACTGCTATTAATCTGCTAAAATATGATCCCAGTGAGGTAAGCAGCACGTTTAACAACCGCATTGGACAGCATCACTGTCCTCGGTGGCATTATCAGATTCATAGGGCAGGGAACTAATTAGAGAGAGAGAGTAAGAAGATGAAGAAAAATGTAATAGATTTAAGTAGTTCACATAAAAATCAACATATCACAAGCATAAATACTTAAAACATTTACTACATATGTTTTATTTCCTACATATTGTAGGTTTTGCAACAGGGAACTTGATAAACAAAAATGTGAATCTCCCTCCTCTCCCTTCCTTTTCTGGAATCCCTGTCTTCCCTCAAGGTTCAGCCCATGTACATCTTCTATAAGAAGCCTATTCTGAGCTCTTTGCTGTTAATACTTCTTTCCTCTTTAAATTATCATGCATATATATTTATTGCTTTGCAGGTTTTATCTCCAGTAGGAAAAAAGTTCCTCGAGGGCAGAAGTCATTTTTCTCCCCTTTTGTCTTTCTTTATAATACTAGCTCCTTGTGTAAGGCTTTGCATATATGATACTCGTTGGATTAGGTCAAGCTGGATATTTGTCTTTCCCTTGTATCACTTTTAGATCCCTATATTTTTCATTTACCCATTTTCTCTTCTTTCCTCACTCCCTCTCACTCCACTTATTCCCCTCTCTCATTCCCTATTCTCTTTCCTCCCTCTCTCCTTCTTTTCCTCTTCCTCTCCCTCTCCTGTGCCCCCAAGGACTGCTAGATTGCCCAAGAGTAAGAATTAATGTAGGTGAGGGATCTGTAAATACACATTACTGATTGAACATATTGTACATTTTTTAAATTTGTATTGATATAGTTTGTTTTTATAACACTTTCATTTCTAAATATATATATCCCTTCCCCCTACCTTGTCTAGAGAGTCATTCATTTCTTATTACAAATTTTAAAAAGAAAATGAAAAGAGTAGTTCAACAAATCTGACACATCAACTATATGCAATGGTTAATTTCACTCCCTTCACTTCCCCCCTCCAAATAAGAGAAGAAGGTATGCATTTTCTTAATTCTTTTTCAGAGATGAGCTTGTTCATTATAATTATAGACATATATTTTAAAATTTTTGCCTCTGCAAAGCAGTTTGATAATCTGTTTGACCATCAGAAGCTCTTCTAATCCTGATTGTGTGTGTGTGTGTGTGTATGTATGTATGTGTATATATATATATATATATATGTGCGTTTGTGCATGTTGCTTCCCTGAGTATACTTAATAACAATGTCCATTTTTCACTGTTCTCCAACTAGCTTCACCTCCCTGAAGAGCCTGATGAGGGGAAAGTTGACATTTGTTCAGAGCTATTACTCGATCAAATCTCAATTTTCTTCTGACAATTCCATTTGTCAGAGCAGCTTTTATTGTAGGGTTGTGAGCCTTTTCTTCCTTAAACAATTGGTGTTACCATCTGTGTCACCTGAGGCTTCCTTTTTGCCAATTATTCTGCATTATAACCCCATGTAATGTGATACAATATAAACATAAATAATTTGAACTTTTCCTTCTTTTTTTTTCCTATGAGAATACCACTGAGATTTCTATAGAGTGCCTGAGAACAGATTCCTTGAGGGGAAGGAAGACAGGAAAGAGGAGGAGCAAGTGGAAGAGGAGGAGGAAGAAGAGGAGGAAGAGCAGGAAGAGCAGGAGGAGGGGAAGTTAGCAGTGTAATAGAATGTGCCACGAACACATTTTTCCTTGTTTTTTTTTTCCACCTGCTCTTTTAAATTCTTCATTTGGTTAGATTAGACATCCACATCATACGCATTTTCCAGGGCAGAGAACTTGCATGCTTGGGAGCTTCCCACTGAGTTGATGAAGTACCAGACACCCATTCTAAGCCGCTTGAGTTCAGAACAACCCTAGGGCATTTTTGTTTTCTGTTTTATATCTCGTTTGTTCTTTTCCTTTGTTCTTTTCTGTTCAGAAGAAGGTGTGTGCTAATGCCAGCCTGATAGAAGTATACCCAGCAGGAGGAGGATATGGGCTCTTTGGATTCTTTAAAACAGTTCTTGCTTATTTGGGGAGTGTTTTCTATAACAGTTGGAGGTTAATCTCTCCATCAACACACATTGCCCTTTCATCAGACAGTTTGGGTTAGAAATGAGCTGCCTGGAAATTCTCAGGGACTTAGAGGTTTTTGCCTATTCTCTTTTAATTGGGGAATCATCTCCCTCATCTCAAAGTAGAAGTGCTATTTTAATATTCATTCTCAAATATGGCTACCTTCAGAAAATGAGGTATTAAAAAGAAATGACATTGAAATAAAATGTATTGGGAATGCCAAGGCCCAACATTTCTTCTGTGATCTAATGTCATGTCCATTTAAAAATGGCTTCAGGTTTTCTCTCCTGGAATAGCCTGAAAACAGCTCATATGTCATTGCATCTTAAAACAAACAAACAACCTTAATTTTAAGATAAACACACCTGAATAAGAGAGCTAAGTTAAAACTTTGTAAATTAAAAAAAAAACATATGTCTAGCAAAGCATCTATTCTTTTGTAGGAAATGAGTATTGTTCAGTGAGTAGAGTCCTGATGATCTGATAATATGTCATTTCCACAGTCTCCAAAGTCCACCAACAGACACCAATTTACAAGTAGGTGGAGACCAGCATACTGGGAAGGCACTTTTTAAAGAAGTTGATACCTGACATTTTTATCATAAGCTGTTCATTCCTTGTCATTAAGTAGTATACTTTCCTTTTTCAAAATCTAAGTACTATCAGATGACAAAGTAATCAATCACTAACACTTTGTAGTGCCAATGAACTTATCAGATGTTATTCTTTCTCCCTGCTAGCAAAACCTGAGAAGTTGAGAAACACTGGGCAACTGAAGTGGAAAAGTGAATGATGATAATTTAAGGGTAGGATGAGATGGAGATGTGGAGAAGAGAGTAGAAGGAAGAAATGGATAATCCAAACACTCCTTTCATTCACTACATAATTTTGTTCTGGAAAACCATTCATTGCCCTCTTTTATGGCTTATAAGAAACAATTCACACCCCATGGAAATGTGAGCAAAAAATTTATGTAGAACAGTTAAGAATTAATATATGGAAAAAGAGATAACAGTACTAAAACTGAAGTATCTTTTATAGTTGGAAAAAAGGGATTCTCAGATTTGAAAGATGCTTTAGGCATTTATAATACAACCTTCTGAACAATGCAGGACTCACTTCTCCAACATCCCTGACAGATGGTTATACAGCATTTTATTAAACATATACAGTGATGGAGAATTTACTACTTATATGGCAACTCTTTGCATTTTTGGACAGCTCTGTTTCAGAGTTATTTCCTAATAATGAGCCCTAATTTGGCTCACTTTAATATCCACACATTGGGCCTAATTCTCTCTGGAATTATTCAAAGTAAGTATAGCTCCTTTTCCACAAGATTACCTTTCAACTATATGGAGAGAGGTGTTTTTGTTTCTTGTTTTGTCTCTTTTTTTGGGTTTCCTTTCATTCGTGCTTTTATTCCTAGACAAAATACCTCTGTTCCTTCAAACATCCCTCAAATATGACAAAGTATCTAGATCCTTCATCACTGTGACCATGCCTCCTTTGAGTTCACCCAAGCTATTGTTTTTCCTTTTAAAATGGGACAGCAACAGCTGAACATAATAAGTAACCCAACAGATGCTGGTCTGACCAGTGCAGTGGGAAAGATGACTTGTCTTATCTTGACATTATATGTCTGTTAATGCAGCTTAAAATTGATTTAGTTTTTTCCCCCATTCTTTTCTTGCCAGCCACAACACACTGTTAGCTCAAATTGAACTTGCAGTCAACTAAAACCTTCAAGTCTTTTTCTTTTTTTTTATAATTCTTTTTTTTATTTTTAGTTTTCAACATTTACTTCCACAAGATTTTGAGTTCCAAATTTTCACCTCATCTCGCCCCTCCCCCCACACCAAGGTGGCATGCATTCTGAATACCCCTTCCCCTGATCTGCTTTCCCTGCTATCTCTCCCTCCCTTCCCCTTCTGTTTTCCTGTAGGGCAGGATAGATTTCTGTACCCCATTTCCTATATTTCTTATTTCCTAGTTGCATGTGAAAACATTTTTTTTAAACATGCGTTTTTAAAACTTTGGGTTCCAAATTTTCTTCCTTCCTCCCTCTCCACCTACCCTCATTGAAAAGGCAAGCAACTCAATATAGGCTATACATGTGTGGTTATGCAAAACATTTCCATAGTAGACATGTGGTGAAAAACTAACTCTATTTCCCTTAATCCTATCCTGCCTACCCATTTATTCTATTCTTTCATTTGACCTTGTCGCTCCTCAGAAGTATTTGCTTCTGATTACCCCCTTTCCCAATTTGCCCTCCTCTTTATCATCCCCCTACTCTCTTGTCCCTTTCCCCTCCTATTTTCCTGTAGGGTAAGACAGATTTCCATACCCAATTGAGTGTGTATGTTATTCCCTCCTTAAGTCAAATCCTATGAGAATAAGATTCACTCATTCCCTCTCACCTTCCCCCGGTTCCCCTCCACTGTAAGAGCCTTTTCTTTTCTTTTCTTTTTTTTTGTGAGATAATTTACTCCATTCTACTTTTCCCTTTCTCCTTCTCCTAGTATAATCCTCTCTTACCCCTTAATTTTATTCTCCAGATATGACCCCTTCATCTTCAACTCGCCCTGCACCCTCTCTCTCTCTCTCTCTTTTGCTCTCTCTCTCTCTCTCTATCTATATATACATACATACATATAATTTTTTCCCTCCAACTACCCTAATACTGACAAAGGTCTCATGAGTTACAAATATCATCTTTCCATGCAGGAATGTAAACAGCTCAACCTTAATAAGTCTCTTATGATTTCTCTTTCCTGTTTACCTCTTCATGTTCCACTTGAGTCTTGTATTGGAAAGTCAAATTTTCTATTCAGCTCTGGTCTTTTCATCAAGAATGTTTAAAGTCCTCTATTTCACTGAATGACCATTTTTTCCCCTGAAGAATTATACTCAGTTTTGCTGGGTAGGTGATTCTTGGTTGTAATCCCATCTCCTTTGCCCTCCAGAATATTATATTCCATGCCCTGTGGTCCCTTAATGTAGAAGCTGCTAAATCTTGTGTTATCCTGATTGTGTTTCTACAATACTTGAATTGTTTCTTTCTGGCTGCTTGTAATATTTTCTCCTTGACCTGGGAACTTTGGAATTTGGCTACAGTATTCCTAGGAGTTTTCCTTTGGGGATCTCTTTCAGGTGGTGATCGGTGGATTCTTTCAATTTCTATTTTGCCCTCTGGTTCTAAAATATCAGGGCAGTTTTCCTTGATCATTTCTTGAAAGATGATGTCTAGGCTCTTTTTTTGATCATGGCTTCCAGATAGTCCACTAATTTTTAAATTCTCTCTCCTGGATCTATTTTCCAGGTCAGTTGTTTTTCCAATGAGATATTTCACATTGTTTTCTAATTTTTCATTCTTTTGGATTTGTTTTACAGTGTCTTTATTGCTCATAAAGTCACTAGCTTCCAATTGCTCTATTCTAATTTTTAAGGAAGTATTTTCTTCAGTAAGCTTTTGGACTTCCTTTTCCATTTGTCCAATTTTACTTTTCAGGGCATTCTTCTCCTCATTGGCTTTTTGGACCACTTTAGCCATTTGGGTTAGGCTATTTTTTAAGGTATTATTTTCTTCAGTGTTTTTTTGGGTCTCCTTTAGCAAGCTGTTAACTTGATTTTCATGATTTTCTTGCATCACTCTCATTTCTCTTCCCAGTTTTTCCTCTACTTCTCTTACTTACTTCTCAAAATCCCTTTTGAGCTCTTCCAAGGCCTGGGTCTGATTCATATTTTTCTTGGAAGTTTTGGATATGGGAGCTTTGACTTTGTTTTCTTCTTTTGGTTGTATGTTTTGATCTTCTTTGTCACCAAAGTAAGATGATATAGTCTGACTCTTTTTGCATTGCTTGCTCATGATCCCAACCAATTACTGGAGTTTTAAACTCTTTGTTAAGGTAAGAGTCTGTTTCCAATGTGGAGAATGTACTGTCCCAAGCTTCTGTAGTTTGTACAGCTGTTTTCAGAGATACTTCTAGGGACCTGAAAGGTGTCTGTTCTTCCAAGGTGGTATGATAAGGGGCAAGGTGTTTCCTCTCCACTGCCAAAACAAATCAGTGCTCCTCCTTGTCAGCGCTCCTCCTCGCCCCAGGACTTCCCCTTAGAACTGTGACCCAGATCCAAGCACGGGCAAAGCAAGAGATTCCTGCCCCAGCACTGGCAAAGAGATCCTTGCAATCCCTCTCTGATTAGCCACTTAATTTCCCCTCAGTCTGTGGGCCGGAAGCTCAGGAGGCAGCCGTGGCCCGCACTCAAGATTTGCGGCTGAGACCTAGCTTCTTCTCTCACCGCAGTCACAGATTTTTCCCACTGACCTTCTAAATTGTCTTTGGCATTCATGGGTTGAGAAGTCTGGAAACTGCCAGAGCTGCCCGCGATTCAGTCCTCTGAGGCCTGCTCCAGGGTCACTGCGGCTTGCGTGCCTACGCCAAACTGTGCTCCTCTCCCAGTCCGGCACGATATACCTTTCTGATCAGCCATCCAGGTTGTCTTGGGCTGGAAATTTGTTTTACTCTGTTTTTTTGTGGGTTCTGCTGCTTTAGAATTTGTTTAGAGCCATTTTTTATAGGTATTTGGAGGGGTTTGGGGGAGAGCTCCAGCAAGTCACTGCTTTCCCTCCGCCATCTTGACTCCTTCAAGTCTTTTTCAAATGAACTGTTGTTGAGCCAGATTTACCCCTCCTGTGTTTGTGTAGTTGACTTTTTAAACCTAACTACAGGGTATGGCATCTATCCCTATTAAATTTCATCTTGTTGGTATTTGAACCTCTGGTTTTAGCTTTGACTTTTTTTTTGAATCTTGATCCTGTCATCCAAGCTATCAGTTACTACTCCCAGCTTTGTGTCAGCTAGTTGGAAGGGCTTGTGTTGAAGAAGAAAAGGGAATCTGTTACATGGAAGGCATCTTCATTTTGAACCTGAAACAGAAGGAAAATGTGGCTTGCAAAAGGAATGCTGAGAATCTGAGATCTGGGACAAAACCCAGAACTCAGGACATCTGTGACTAATATTTGTTACTCTTCTTGACAATAACAAACATAGTTTCAATGCTTGCATGGGTTCTGGATAATGGATGATGCTCCTGTGCTTTCCCCATCACCAGTGGAGTGAAGCAGGGCTACATGCTTGCTCCCATGCTTTTTAGCATGATGTTTTCAGCAGTGTTGTCAAACTCCTTCAATGAGGATGAAAATGGCATCAAGGTCAGCTACTGCACTGATGCAAATTATTTAAGTTAAAAAGGCTATAAGCCAAGACTAAAGTGGAGGGAAAGTTGGTGCATGACTTTTTGCTTGCAGATGATTGTGCACTCAGTGCAGCCTCTAAGGCTGAGATACAACAAAGTATGGATTAATTTTCTGCTCCTTGTGCTAATTTTGGCCTAACAACACCAAGAAAACAGTTACTCCACAGTAACACATCATCCATAAATGGAATCACCCATTACAGCAAATAAGCAATTTTGAATGGTGTGGAGAAGGCAACTTACTTTGGCTGTATACTTTCCAGGGATGTACACATAGATGATGAAATTGATGCATGCATTGCCAGAGCTAACTTAGTGTTTGAGAGGCTCTGAAGGAAAGTGTGAGAGAAAAGGGGTATTAGATTGCTTACCAAACTGAAAGTTTACAGAGCCATTGTGCTGAACTAATTGGTGTATGCTTGTGAAACTTGTACAGTATACCAGTGCCATGCCAGGAAACTGAATTGCTTCCATCTGAATTGTCTTAGGAAGATTCTGAAGATCACCTAGCAAGATAAGGTACCAGACACTGAGGTCCTTTCTTGAGTTGAATTGCCAAACATTCAACCTCTACTCCAGAGAGTACAACTCTGATGGGTTCGCCACATTGTTTGAATGCCAAAAGTACGTTTGCATCAAAGACAATTTTAAGGAGAACTTACACAACGCAAGCACTCACACGGAGGTCAGAAGAAGTTATACAAGGACACTCTCAAGGTCTCTGAAAAACTTTGGAAATGATTGTGAGACATGGGAGACACTGACCATCCAACTTGGCTTGCCTGCATCAAAGGAGTTATTATACCAGGGTGAGAAACCTAAGGCCTTGAGCCTACAAGTGGTTCTCTAGGTCCTCAAGTGTGGCCCCTTGATTGAATCCAAACTTCACAGAACAAATCCCCTTAATAAAAGGATTTGTTGTGTAAAACTTAGACTCAGTCAAAAGACCATACCCAAAGATCCAGAAGGCCACATGTAGCCTCGAGGCCTCGGGTTCCCCACCACTGAACTATTCTCTATGAGCAAAGCAGAATTGCAGAAGCTCAAAAGAAACATGAGATGTGCAAATTTAGAGACATCTTCACTCCAAATGTTCATATGGACTATTTGTGCCCAATGCTTGGTAGAGCCTTGCAAACTTTTATTGGTCTGATCAGACATAGTTGGACACACTATAATTTGACCCTAGTGATGTCATTTTGGTCCTCTTTGAGCATGAAGGACAACAACTCTGTGTGTGTGTGCTTGTAGTTGTTGTTGTTGTTGTTTGTTCTTTGTTTTTGAAAAGGACCAAAATATCACAGGTAACATTTTGATTGGTGCATGAATTTGATTTAAGTGAGGCAGAGATGTACAAAGTTATCAGTCTCATTATCTCTTCCGGAGTCATTGAAGTCCAATGCCATGATAAAAGTCAAGATGATTAGTGATGGCCCTGGATGCAATGGATGACCTTGACACCTTCAATATAAGTGTTCCACAGCTCCTAATTTAGCTGCCTTCATGGCCATTGGAGCAAATTGTTTTCATCTGCCCATTCCACCAAGGGAAGTCTTCACATGCTTGTGGTAGACACCTCCCTAACTCACCTATGGGTTTGTGGCCCATCAGTTACTCTCTCTCTCTCTCTGTCTCTCTTTCTCTCCAAATACACATACACACAATGTGTGTATATGTGTATATATGTACATGCAAACATATATACATAAACATAAGTATACATATAAACATACATTTGTTTGTATATATGTATAGACTTCCTTTAATTATGACTTCCTTTAAATTCCAACTAAAATCTTTTCTTTTAGTGGAAGTCTTCTCCAACACATCTTAAATCTAGTGCTTTACCTTCATTATTTCCCATTTATCCTGTATATAGTTTCCATTGTATATATGTTTGCTTATTGTCTCCCCCATTCTATTGCAAGCCTCTTGAGGGCAGAGACTATCTTTTGCCTCTTTTTCTATCTCCAGCACTTAATATGGTGCCTAGCACACAGTAGGCATTTAATAAATATTTATTGATATACACACAAAGACACGCATACACTTCCTTATTTAACATCGTCTTAGGCTAATGTGGCAGTAAAGAGCAATTTATTAGTTAGTACAATATTTACATTTCCCTGATCAAATGTAAACTTTTGTTGTTGCTGTGACCCTTCAGTCTTTCAGACTAAAGAGCATGCTTTGCAAATTGAGTTTATGCTAGAAATAAAGAATCAATGTAGTACTGGTTCTCAAATGAGAGGAACTGGGTTCAAATCTTGCCTTTAACATCTCTGGGCCATTCTGTAAAATGAGAAGGTTAGACTACATGGCCCCTCTTCCAATTCTAAATTTATAATCCCGTGCCCAGGTTTCAAAAGCACTTGAATGCTAGAGTTCCTTCAAAATAAGAAAGATTTTTCCAAAAAGGCTTCATGTGTAGGCTTTTGATTAAGTGATCTTTATGAGTAAATGCCACACTTATAGTACTATTTTAATATTAGAAACTAGTGAAGAGAAAAATGAGACACATGTATATAAGTTCTAGAGGAAACTAAAGTTCCTTTTATTAATTGTCATGATTAAATTCATAGGATCATAGAACTTAGAGTCTTAAGGGACTTTCAAGATAATATAGTATAAACCCCTTGTTATTATAGATAAAGAAGGCCCATAGAGGTTACATGACTTGCTCAAAGTAACATTAGTAGTAAGGAATAGAGTTGAAAGATTTCATACTTGGATTTTATGACTCCAAGGCCAATGCTTTTTCACTGGAAAGTACCCACTTACATTCCTATTACAAAAGAAATAATCAGACCAGTTTATATTTATAAAGAATCATTTATTGCAGGAGACAGGTATGATAACATTTTCAGGTACTCCACTTGTTCCCCCCAAAGCACAATATAATACCCCCTTCCCATTTTCCTTTCTACTATCTTCTTAGTAACCCTCAAGAGAAATACGATTTAATTTCAGAAAGATTTGCAATATATTTTTATTTCACACTTTGTTCCACAAGAGCACAAATGTGTTTTAATAACATGTGAAGCTGAAAATCATTACAGCAGGTGAATTAAACAATATTAGTAAAGAGAGCACACAAATTGTGTGAACTTGGGCCAGAGTGCCTGCAGTCACAAAAATTTACCAAAGTTTGCCATCTAGAGGTTTGCAGGAGTACATTTTGAGCTTCAGACCAACTGAACACATTTCTCAGAAATATTTTCCTTCTCAAATCTATAACCTTGACATTTGTATGTTTAATGTTTTAAATAAAAGAGAAATTAGGAAAAATGAAGAATACTTTCTCCATTTCTGAATCTTTAAGGCACATTTTTATTTCAGTCTTTTAATCTTAAATGAAAGGCAAGTCCCTTCCATTTTTATTTATGTTACCATTTTGGTTTCTGAATATAAAGAAACCTTTCAGGCAAACCTATTCATAAATTTCTTTATTATATTTGATGGAAGGGAATATAATAAATGAGAAGTTGAAGTCATAGATAAATGTAAACTGCTGGATCTGAGTGATTAAAATGTTATTGGATATCAGGAGTGATTTCTAAAAAGAAATTTCTTTGTGCGTATTAATGTTCTGATTATCGAAAGCTGTTCTTGTATAAGAGCAGCAATGGTCCACAGATGAAATTCTCATATAGTGACATCCTCCTCCCCCCACAAAAAACATCAATTACAAAGTGTTGTGATTCAGTATGACATTCTTCAGTAGTCAGTCATATGGAATGGTTGGAGCAGGGGGTGTGGGAAAGAACAGGAAAGTTTTCATTTTTGAAAAAAGGGCTGCAAAGCTTAGGTCACTTCTACATTGATTAACATCTGAGCCAGATGTCAAGCTTGAAATGGATATTTTGTGAATGTTTCAGTTAAAACCAGGGATAATGAGCTTTAAAATGTAGGTCACATGACCACAAGAGACCCTAACTCTAATGAAAATGTAACTATTAACTCGGCTAAAAGTTAGTAACTTTTAATTCTAGCCTTTCTCATTTGGTTTTTGTACCAACAGGGAAAAGATATTTCAATGGCTGCTATCTTTGTGTGCTATGTGTAATGTGTATTCTGTTTTTCAAAAGCAGTATTTTGCAGGTGATATTGGAAAGGATTTCTTTTTCCCACTCCTTATCTATCAAGCCTATCTTAAAACAATATGTGCCATTTAATCTGCTCCATTAAATCTGCTATTCCACCAACCTTTACTAGATCCCATGGCAAAGGGATTTTTATATAATTTGTGTTTTATATTAACTTCAAGGAATAATGATAACAGTTAACAATTATATGGTGATTTAAGTTTTGCAAGGTTCTTTGACTTTCCTTATAACAAACAGTACAAAATAAAATAAAAAGAATGAAACAAAACAGTATAACAAAAACAGCTAATATACTAACAATATCCTATGGAATACTCCACACCCATGGTTCCCTACCTCTGCAATAAAGGTAGGGAAGTATACTTTCACAATTTTTCTTAGGGGTTAAGCTTGATTGTTATAATTATACAAAATTCAGTTGCACAATAAATTATGACATTATTATTGAGTTTATAATGATAAAAGAAAAACAAAATTATGCAATCAAAACAAGGTGGACAAGGAGTTTTTGTAAGTTTTGTTTTAAACAGTGGGGAAATAATTAGCAAAATACAAAAGGCAAAAGTAGTAAAAACTAATAGATAAAAGAAGTACTTTTCACAGACCCATTTTGTTTTTTCTCTATCATATCTCCATTTAATGTCGATCAAAACATACCACTGGCTGTTTATTTTAAAATATGCATTATTTCCCTGTACATATATTAGTTACTTTTTGAACAACAAAGAAATAGAGGGGATGAACGAAGAGAAAAAACCATACTGCAAAAGTCAGGATCAAGACAAACCAAATTTTGTTTTTCTAATTGTGAATTAATTATTTTGCTTAGGAGCTCAGTTTTGAAGTAAAGTGTCAGGATCTCTTTTTAGAAGAGGCTTCCTATCTACTACTTTATCTTCATCCTTCATTTCCCACTGTTCAGGTACATCTGTTTTATTGATTGGCTGTCCATCAAATTGGAAACTGATCTGTCTCATTGACAGCTCCTGTGGTTAGCAACAGGTTTTCATTTGTTTATTAAGTTGCATTTGTTTGCCTCTTATTCTTAAACTGTACCACAGAACCATCATCATCTGCCACCTTCAAAATATTGTAGTTGGTGTTTTCAATCTTGTTTCAGGCTTCTTATAGGCTATGAAGAGTTCCAGAGCCTCTTCAGCAGCAGTTTTATAAAGAAAGGTCCAGAAATGGCCTACAGTGAAGGAGTAGGAGCCCAGTTATAGCAAAGATGAAACAGAATAGTCTAGCACTGTGGGACTGCTCAGCTCAGTCAGTTATTCAGTCAACTAGCATTTATTAAGCACTTAACTATGTGCCAAGCATAGAGTGCTGGAACTGTCATGGTCTCCTAACTTCTCCAGCAGACTGCCCCCTATCATATCCTCTCTCTAATCTTAAATCTTTTTCTTTCTACTGATTTATTTCTTGCTTCCTACAAACATGCCCAGCTCTTCCCCATCCTTAAAAATCTTCACTTGATCCAGCCATCTTCACCAGCTAATATATTTCTCCCACTTCGTCTCTTCTCACTTGTAAACTCTCTGCAGTGTGGTTTCTGACCTCATCTTTCCACTGAAACTGCTCTCTTAAGTTGCCAATACTCTCTTAATTTTTAAATCCAATGGTCTTTTATGTCTCCATGGCTTTTGACATGCTCAATCACTTTCTAGACACTCTCTTTCTTCCTCCTACCTGTCTCTTCCTACATGTATGTTCACTCTTTCTTAGTCACTTTTCTTGGACTAGGTCACAACATGGGTTTCCCCCAAGTCTCTGTCCTGAGCCCTCTTCTTTTCTCTGGCTTGCTTGGTGATTTCATAAATTGTTATGGGTTCCGTGATCCTTTCTATGTAGATGATACTCAGCCTTTTATATCCAGCCCTAATATATTTCCTGAGCTATAATCTTGCACCACCAACTTCCTTTTGTCATCTCAAACTGGATATTGCATAGGCATCTCAAACTCAAAACATCCAAAATAGAATTTACTATCTTTCTCTAAATCCTCTCCTGTTCCCATCTTTCTAATTTCTCTTGTTTCTGATTTTTCTCTTGAATCACTCTGGAACAACCTCGTATGGCTCCATGTTCTCTTAAGAATCTACAGTGTTTTGTGTTTCATAAGTTGTTAGCTCATTTTCCTTTGTCTTGAAATAATTTATTTAAAGAGGTTTGCAATCTCTTGGTTGTTTTAGAGGTCATCTTCTATTCTAATTTTAGTATCTTTCCTGTTGATTTATCTGCTTGTGTTCTAGATAAGGAGTTCTTAACCTGGAGTTTGTAAATTTATTTTTTAAAAAATATTTTGATAATTATATAAAATTTATTTCCTTTGTATTCTTATATATTTTATTTTTACACATTTAAAAACAATACTGAAAAGGCACCCATAGGTTAAACCAGATTGCCGAAAGGAACCATGACATAAAACAATTAAAAATTCCTGTTCTAATTTAACTGAAATTTTTTCCTCTTGACATTTTTTATGGTTTTAGTCTTTCCCCCCTTTTATTATATTTGTCCATTCTGACTCCTCCCCCTTTGACTGTGGGTTTGTCCCTGGAGCTGGACTTTAAGGCTGCCTCAGTGTCAGATCTCCACTTTGGTGAATTTACTTTTCACTGGTCTCAATTCCTGACCCGAATAGCTTCTGAGGAGACAAGATTAGCCCTGGTTGGATTCCAGGCTCCTTTCCTTCAGTCTTTGTTCAGGCCCACATGCTGGTCCCCTACCCCTGTTCCCTCTGAACTTTAATGCACTGGCAGACTGATTCAACATCTGCCACTTTTTGCAGGATTGGGAGAGGCCAAAGTAGATATTCCCCACAGAGCTCACTATGCAACGTCAGGGTAGCCCATCCTAGGACTTGCCCCACACAGAGGGAAGCCTCTTCCCCACTGTTGATCTCTCCCCCCTGGTTAGAGTTTAAGTCTAATGCTTGTTGTAACAGGATGCTGGGGGAAAGGCAAGGGTGAGGTATAACGTGAGAAACTGCAGCAGCAGGGATAAGTTCCAAAATACAAACCTATGTATTGGTTTATACTGCCTTCTGGATTGGAGTGTGGAGGATTGTGGGAAAGTGGTGGTGAGTGAGCCATGTTATGGATTAGTGTTCTCAAACATTAATTCATAAGGATCAACTCAAACTCCCCCTACTTTCATAAAGTCTTTCCTAGTTCCTCCAGCTGAAAGACATTCTCCCCACCCCCAGCTTACAACAGTACCTAATGTTAATTTTGTAAAACTTCTTTATAATCTCATATCTGTATACAGTGTATCCTCCAATAAATACCTTTTAATTGAGTGGACTTGGAGTCCAGACCCAAGTCAAATCTTTGGGCAATTCATTTAAGTACTGTGCGCTTCAGGCAACTCTAGGGATTATCTAAGGCAAGTTGTGATCTCCAATCAGTGTGTATCCTTTAGGCCATACATCTTTTCTTGGATGATCAGGTAAGTCATCATGGAGGAGAGGACAATTCAAATGGATCTGAAAGAATGTGTAGGGAGTAGACAGATAAAACTGGGCTGGTATCAGGGCAAGATATTCTAAAAAAAAGAAAACACCCTAAACAAAAGCATAGAAATGGAAATTAAAAGGCATAGTCAGGAAACGACAAATAATATATTCTGGTTAAAGAGTATGTTTATGAAGTAGAGTAAATGACAGGGTAGGTTGTGGAGGGTATCATAGTTATTGGGGAAGATCATATAAGGAGTAAGATTGGAAGGTGGCCTTAAAGAATGGATATCATTTTGATAATTTGAGAGGGAAAGGGAGGCCCCATGTTGGGAGTATAGGGTAAAAAAAAAATGACAGAAGCTGGGATTGGCATGGTAAGAGTTAAGAAAATCAATCAGATTGAAATGGATAATGTACATTGGAAGCATTATGGAAAATATAATCAAATAGGGCAAGATCATAAATGAGACTAAGGAAAAAAATTAGAGTTGAAGAGTTAGGCAGTCAGATGCTATATAGATTCTTCATCAGGGGAATTGCTGTGATGAAAGCAAAGTTGTTGGGGAGACCAGATAATGAGTCTATTATAATAACCCAAACATAAAGTGAGGAGGGCCTTGGCTATGATTGTTGATGTGGAAAGGAAGGAGAGAAATCCAAAAGTCATTTAGAAGGGAAAATGTTCTGGTATTTGATGTCAGATTGGATATAGGCACTGAAAATGAGGTAATAGTTAAAGATGTCACAAAGAGTTTTAGTCTGAGAGACTTGAATAATGATAGTGCTGCCAAAAGGAGTTGAAAAGTTGGGAAGAAAGGCCATTACAAAGATTTGAATATTTTAAAAAGAGAGAAAATTACTACATCAAAATATTTATCATTTACACAGTTTAGTTCGAACTCTCCAGACCTTTCTCAGCTCAAATATAAAGGTCAGATAGGTATTCTCTCTTTTCCCAGAAAAAGTCATTAAGAAAAAAAATCTTACAAGACTTTTTCCTCATCTTTGTTTTTGTTGTTTAAATTGTTGTTATTTCAGTTTTTATGTTGTAATCAAGTAAGTATGTTAATGAGTAAGGACTAAATAGGGTCATTAAGCAGATTCCATGCAAGTGAGTAAAACAAGAGATCTCATAAAAATCCCACTCACAACAACAGAAATCATGATAGTTTAATAAACATGGAGTATATAACCATGTTTGTTTGTCTTAGTTCTATTAGGATGTAATGGGAGAAAAAAATGACTTTATTCAGATCCCATTTTCTGGACATTTTTATAGCAAAAAATTCAAAGATGTTCATTCCAAGCAAAACATTCTTGGAGTCTGAATAACTGGGATCTAAATGACTCAAAACTTTTAGCTAAAAATCTCCATTTCCAAACTGTCACATCTCATTCCCTTTCCACAACATTCTACCTCCTTTAGAACCCCATATGTGAATTTATTCATCAACTGGGGGGAAGCAAAAAGACCCTAAGAAAGAAGCACAGAAGTGGTTTTAAGGCCATTGAGTTCTAACCTCTTCTTTGTTATTGACCAACTGTATTCGGATGGATACATTTCATTAAGCACAGAGTGTGTTTCACATAGCACTTTAGTAAACAGTAATCTAAAGGGAAGGATTAATCAATGAAGACCCAGTCCTTAGAGGATATGTAATATTCTCTGTCCACTGCAGCCTACCATTTGGAGAGCTTACTTCAGGTCATGCATAATGGAGGAATCCTTTCCCCAATCTCAGAGCATAAACATTTTCTGTTTCCTGCTGATTTACCATATTATGGGGTGAAGGACCTTTCAATTAGCAACTGAGTCAGATTTGAATGTATGTATAAAAAGCTTGGACTAAGCAACTCTCCCCTGCCTCTTCTCTCTCTTACTCTTTCATTACTTTCAAGTTTGTGGAATGTCAAATTTGCCATGTCCATATTTTAATAATGTATATATAGAGTTAGGTGATGCCTGAGGATTTGATAAGAACAAGGGGTAAGCCCTTATATGAGTTCATAATTTTTAATGTGAAATATTACCCTTTATTGCATTTTAAGGTACAACTGCATAGTTCCTAGTAGTAAATTATAGGAAAATTGTTTCCATCTAATCCAAGTATTTGATTTTTATAGATTTAGTTCATATGAGATAAAATTCTTGTAGAATAATTCTTATTTCTGTACTCTCTCTGTAAATCGTTTGCCTCCAACTGTTTTTTTTCTTCCCCTCAGTTGTCCATCACCTTCCCTACTCTCTCCCCCTTAGAAAAAATATTTTTTACATACTCCATGGATTGAATGAGGAATAAAAGATTCAGCACATTGCTTCTACCTACCAGTTTAAGAAGATGATTTTATATGGAATTAGCAGGATATAGTGGGTCCAGAATTAGAGGACCTGGATCCAAGTAATAGCTCTGCTACTTACTATGCTTGTGAACTTGGACAAGTTGACTTACCTCTATGGGCCTTAGTCTCCTCCTTAATTTTCTTATATATCAAATGAGAGAGTTGAACTAAATGATTCTAAGGTCACTTCTAGCTTTGAATCATGCTTATATTAAGACATACTCTTGGAACCTCTATGTACATTTGTATTCATAGGTGCTCACAGAGAACATACAACAAAATATAGCTTATGGGAACTCCACATGCAGCCTTTGGTGTTTAAACTTAAAGCCTCTTAGAATACAGAGGCATGTTTATATAATTCCTTTTCTCTTAACAGCACTAAGTGAATGGATTACAGTTTTCATGTATAAGAAAGGAACTAATCATTGGCATGGGGAAAATATACTTACCATGTTTAGGTGGGCATTTTACAGAAAAGTGATGGTACATGTATGATGAAATATATTTTTAAATATGCAAATACAGTGGTCAGTTGGGAAACTATGGCCTCAGAGTCAAATTTGTCTATCTATTTAACAATATAATAACAATATCTATATAACAATATAATAAATAACAATATAAGGCCCTTGGGACCTTACAAAAACAGAAAAGAGGCTGGATTTGGCCCATAATCTGCTGACCCTTGCTTTATCTGTTGATATGTATCTGTTGACCTCTGTCTGTTGATGGTGCTATGTGGTTATAAGCTGGAGAAAAAATTTCCTTCAATAAGGAGCCAATATGCAGATTAATTTGTTCTTCATAAGGTCATCTGTTTTATCTATTTTCACAGTGGTAGTGGGATCTGTAAAAAAAATCTAAATAATAAACCAACTGTTTTGTTTACATGATGTCAAGTAGCTGGATTCTCTTCTTCCCCTCTTTCCCAAACATATCTGCCATTGATATGTTGTGTATATACATACATATGCAGTGCATGTGTGTATATGTGTATGTATACACACATATACATGTAAATGTATACACATATACATATATACACACATATATATGCATAGCATAGTCATAGATTTAATCAAGTGCCTGGAAATTACTTGACTTGGCAGTCAGTCACTAAGCTTTTCTTGTTCCAGCACAATGATTCTGAAAGTATTTTGTTCCTTTCTTGCCTTTTCTCTATGACCAGAGTTATATATTTAGGTGACAGAATCTTTAGAAATATTTAGAATGACAAACATTCTGCCCTTGTTGGGTACATAGAAGAATCTGAACATTGCTTAGGAATTCTTCTCCTCAGCTGTCTAGCACAGCAAAGTACAATGAGTCTGGCTGGTTTTATTGCTGGATGATGAACTATCTTAAAGAGCCTCGTTAAGTGATATTGTCTTGTCATTGGTTTATAGATGTCACATATAGAATTGGTCTCAAACCTGAATGACTCTACCACATCCAACTATTCTTATAAATTATTAGGTTATATAATGTATAAAATGTTATTTTTAGGTTTTAAATAGTTCAAAGCATTATTTTTCAAATATATATGTATATATGTATGTGTGTGTATATATATGTATAAATATATTCCTTAGATAATTGCTCTCAATAGCTATCTATTGCCAATTGTCATGTCTCAAAACTGAAATCTGAAAAAATTAACCCTGAGAAAACTATTGAAAAGTGTGAAATTCAACTGATTATTGGCAAAGACCATTTGTTGCTAAAACACACACACACAAATCAACTATTTTCTTCTATCTTGTTCCAAATTTTCTTCCCCCTCACCTCTGAACCTTTGTATAAACTAATTATTTTTATGGCACAGAGATAGACTGAATGAATTATACAGTATACAGTGAGTCAAAGAAATATCAGCTTCTCCATTTAGTTTTCAAACCAGAGTGTTCTGACCCAGTAACTATGGTATTGGTGAGGAACTCATGGGTTCATTGTATGCATATGAACCTCAGCTTTTTTCTTTAGCCACAGTTAGAAACTGCCTTAATAAGTTATTACCTCACCTAAAGTAGCAAGTTCTGATTTACTGTACCCTAAGCATGGCTCTGACCTCAAGAAACAAAAGCACTATTGTTTTGAAAGAATCACAGCAACATCTATATATATATCTGACCATATCACTCCTCAACACAAAAATCATCAATGGTGAAATATTGCTAAAGAAACAAAAAGTTTAAGGGATCTAAACTCCTAGGAACTTTAAGTTCCAGTTGGCAAAGCCTTGTCCCAATTTTCTCTTGGCTGGCTCTGTTCCCTTGTCAGGGTTGGAGGGAATGGTTGCAGTTTTGACAGGCCATTGTCCAGGACAGCCATCATTCCAGGCAATCCTCAGTTTAGTTCACATAAGTTAAATTCTTATATGATGTGGCTTTATTGTAGTAAACCCTTAATAAATGTTTGTTGAATGGAAACATTCTACCTATTACTTGATGAATATACATTTATTGCCCACTGATGTGACCAGAGTTTAGGAGATACATTTCTATGAGCCTCGCATTAGTCATTTTAATTATTATGACTTAAGAAATTCCCTAAGCATGGTGTGTTACTAGACATGGAGTCAGAAAGCCTTAATTCTAGTGTTACCCCTTCCAGCTATGTGATGCGGTAGGCGGAGAGGGGTCACTTAATTGCTCCAGACTTCAGTTTCTTCAGTTATGAAATAAAATAAGGAAGTTTCACAAAATAAGGAGATTCTCTCAGGTCTCTTATAGCTCTAACATTGTATGACTATGTAGATTTAAGCATACCTTCAAAACTCCTTATTTCAGAATCTTAAATGCAAACATTTCCAACTTGATGTTGCAAAGACTTACATATTATATATTCAGATATAATAAGGGCATATAATACTGTGTAGATTATATGTAATATATATGTAACAAATATGTAACAAATGAAAATTCACTTTACTTGTTGGCTCTTCTTTGTGCATTCAAAGCAGCAATATACATAGGACATCATCCCATCAGTAAGGTAGATCTGGGATCAAATCCTGCCTCATATACTTATTTGTTGTATGGCCCTTTGGCTCAGCCATAGCTTACTCCTTTGTAAAATGGAGATTATAGCATATATCTTACAGGATTGTTGAAAAATCAAATGAGATAATATATGTAAGGGACTTTACATAGCTTAAACCCTACGTAACTCTCAGCTATTATTATTATTCTGATCAGGATGGAGGATTGTACTTTGTGAAGCCTGCATTTTAATTAGGTTAGCATGACTTTTATATTCATGGGACTGTCTATATATCTTTCTTAAGTCATTTAATTTTCTTCTTTAATATTTTTGGTCCCTGTTCTCTTTTTGAAAGACTGATTCTTTGATTATTACTGTCCTTATGAATACATGCTATGCAAGAGGGCAATTTCTGTGCTGACAATCCTTCAAATCGTTTCTAAGTGAGATTTTAATTTGTCTTCTATAGTTTGAAAAACAATGTTTAATTTAAAAGATGAAGAAGACACTTGTCCTTTTTCTGGAATCCTGATTGCAGGGTTAGACTGTAGGTTAAATATCAGAGCTTTACTATAAATATAGTACAACGATCTCTGAGTAAAGGTCTGGCATATGACATTGAGAGAGAGAGAGAGAGAGAGAGAGAGAGAGAGAGAGAGAGAGAGAAAGACAGAGAGACGGAGAGAGACAGAGACACGGAAACAGAGAAAGAGATAGAGAATAGAGACAGAGACACAGAGACAGAGAGAGAATTTAGAAAGCAATATTCAGTTTTGAGTAAAGATAATGCCCCCTATACACCAATTATATGATGGGATTTAAAGCCAGAAGGCACTTAATAAATGTTTTACTCAGCAAGGTTGTGGCTTACTTAGGGTCACATCAGTAGGAACAAGCAGAGTAGGATTGACATCTTTAACTCTAAATCCAGGGCTTTTCCGCAATACCATGTAGCTTCTGCAAGCATGAGATTTCCTTTTTATAAGTTAAAACGCTTCATTAAATGTATGTTACTATTCTGAGATGCAAATATTAGAATTGTCAGTATCCAGTTGGTGATTACCCAAAAACGTTACTGGTCTGAACCACAGAGAATTTTTCTGTATTTTTTTTTTTTAGTTTGAAATCACAATGATGGCATATTTATCCAAAAACAATTCTTTAGAGTGATTATTTCATTACTCTGGGCTGCAAGGCTCAATTGTTTTTTATAATAAGAACTCATACTCAAAGATATAAGGTCTCTGTATTCCTTTCCAGAAACTAGCTAGTTAACTCATTAAGAAAGAAAGCTCAAAGACCACAAGGGAAGGATATTAATCTTAAAGTATGACAGGAAGGGTCATACCTTTATTTTAGCTAATGTCTATACTCCAAAAAGCAGATGACCCCAGTTTCTTTAATAACTTACTCTCAAAATGAGATGCAATGGACAATTATCTTGGTAGATAATTTAAATTCAGTCTTTGATTCTTATCTTGGATAAATTCTATACTATGAACACAAAGATAATGACAGGCCAAAGAGCATTTAAATATTTGTGCAGACTATTCTCCAACTTATGTTTGGAGACACAGCTCCTTGTTTAGAAAAGAAAATGCTTCTCTTCTCACTGAATAATATGATTTTGAGGATTTTAAATTTGAACATGATAGTACAGAAAAGGATTGGAAGAGCCCTTTGTTACAACAACTTTGTTTTCATTTAAGGATATTCATTTATGAAATGACTAGTATGTAAAAAGCATGTACTAGGTACTGGGGGAAGATCATAGGATCACAGAGTCCAATTCAATAAGTTTACAGATGAGGAAACTGAGGCCCAAAGAGGTCAGGTAACAAGTCCAGGTCATACACATAGTAGAGTAAATGACAGAACTGGGAGATGAGCCTAGATTCTCTGACTCATAATTTAGTGTTCTTTTCCACCATACCACAATGAGTCACTGATAAAACTTTGAACCTATCCTCAAGAAGCTTACAATCTACATATTAGAGATGGGACAGAATCTTTGATTGTAATTGGTTAAGAAAACTCATGATAGGGAAACTCCCTCTACCAATGCAGATCAATACCTTCTCTAAATCTTCTAATCTTACGGAGTTGACTGAGGCATTGAGAGGTTAAGAAATTTGCTTAGGGTTACACAGCCAGTATGTATCAGAGGAGACACTTGAACACAAATCTTTATGGCTTTAAAGTCAGCTTTCTACCCATTCTGCATATGCAAATAATTATAAAATAAATGCAAAGGCATAATCCAAACAAGGTGCTGTGAGAGTTCATAAGAGATGCATAACTTCTTAGTGTTTGGAAATTAAGAAAAGTTAGTAGAATAAACAATTAGAAAAAACTTTCACTTATACTATGCAGTTGGATTATGTTGCTAATCAATTCAATAACCACTTTTTTTTTAGTTTGTTTGTTTTTATTGAAATGGATAAAATTCAGGGGAGGAAATGTTCTCTCACTCTATGCTGACTCAAAAAATTATCTAGGTGGTGAGATTGGTGTGTGGGTGGGGTGGGGAGCAGTGAGGCTCTGGGAAGTAATAGGTGAGCGCATTCTCTCAGGTCAGGATTCCCCAAGATCCTTGGATGATGAAAACACCCTGAGAAAAAAGGGGCCATGTGAAGGGCTAACTTAGAAAGAGGGGGACCTTGTTGACTTTCCTAACTGGAAACATACCACCACCCCCAAACGTAAAGATACATCCAAGAGAGCCATACACACTCCTGGGGACTGGAAGGGACCTTTGAGGTCTGCTGCAACCCATTCTTCAGATGAGTAAACTGAGGCTTTAGAGGTACAGTGACTCAAAAGTCCCAAGCATCAGGTGAGATTCTGAAACCATGTCCTTTGACTTTCAATGACCTTATTTGGTGCTTCCTTTAAGATCCATACTCCCATTTCTCCTTTGCCCCCACCTAGTGGCTTCCTTCAAGACCTACCTAAGATCCTACATTCTACAAGAAGCTCTTTCTCAATTTAATAACCACTTCTTAAGTGAAAACTACATGCAAGACATTGTGTTAGGTGCTGGTGATATAAAGACAAAAACTAAATTGGCCCTCTTCTCAAAGAGTTTATATTTTGAAGGGGGATGGGAGAGAGAGGAGTAGTCATTAATGCACCATATATACAAACAAGTATAATATAAAATAATTTCAGGAAGGAGAAAGTAGTAACAACTGGGATGAGAGGTTTGGGAATGACTTCATGAAGGAGGTAACACCAGTGTGGTGTTTTCAAAGAAGGCACGGATTCCAAGACTCAGAGATGAGGAAAGATAGGGGGACAGTCAATGGGAATACACAGAGACAGAAAATGTGGGGCAAGTTCAGTTTAGAACATAGAGATTTTAAAAAGGGATAGTATGAAAAGAGACTGGAAAGGTATGTGGGAGGCAGATTGTTGAGGGTCTGACAGATGGCAGAATTTGTACTTATGCTAGGGGAAATAGGAAAACAAAAAAAATTTAGCAAGGGACTCACATGGTCAGATTTGTAATCTTAAAAGATTTTTTGGCAACTCTATGAAGCATGGATTAGAAATAGGAGAAATTGAAAAAGAAGGGGAAAAATAGAATGAAATTATAGAAGTCCAGGTAAACAGGGTGGTAGTAAAGTTTAGGAGGAAAAAGGGGAAGATAGTTGTGTCAGCTGTTCTAGAGGCAGAATTGACAAGATTTGGCAACTGATTGTATTTGAGGGGGCAGAGAAAGAAAAGCCAAGGTCAACTTTGAGGTTTTGAACCTGGGTGAACTGGGATGATAGTGGTGTCCTCAACAAAAATAGGAGGAGTGAGTTTAGGAAGGAAGACACTGAATTTTGTATATTGTGACTGTTTTTATGTGACTTACAGATAGATAAGAATAGATATCTCTAGAATCTTTCCCTTCCACCCTTCTCCAAGGCAACTTTAATTCCTTCCAGGAGGGAAACCAGAAAGTTGGGGCCAAACACTGGCACTCTACTTTCCTCAGAGAGAGGGAGTACTGGGCTAGAATTATATCTATATTCTCCCCTATTATTAGTCTAGAGGAACTCACTTTAAGGTTCAAGCTAAACTTCTGATTGCTATTCATTAATGGGGAAAGAAGGGCCCTAAATTCTATTATATTCATAGCTTGATTCCCTTCCCACCAGATTCCAGTTCCACAAGGAACACATATAGCAAATAGCAAATAAATGTATATATACAAGTCAACAGCAAAATGGAAGTCAGTTGAAGTATACATGTGAGAATATATTATTCAAATTGAGTGAGATATCTCAGCTCAACCAAAAGAGTCTCAGAACTCATCCAAGGGGAAATTTGCCAGTCTCTAGTATAGCAAGCTAAAGATAGGGACATGATAGAGACTGCAAGCTCCTTTCACGTTAACTTCTTCCCAGAGTCTTTCTCTCCTTTCAGCAACCTGAAGAAAGATTGGCATTTCACATCTCCTTTCTCAAAGACAGAAGCTAGAAGAACCCCAGATCTCCCTTTTTTCTGGCTCACAGCAATTCCACCTACCTCTCATACAGGCATGGGGCACTTGAGTAAATAATCCCCACCAATGAGGAAGTAGTCCCACACAATAGACCCTTTGAGTCAATGTTTACATTTGTTTTAGTTTTGTTGAGTTTGAGATACTTATGGGACATCAAGTCAGAACTTTTTATCAAGTAGATAACAATTTTGGGCTGAAGTTCAGGAGAGAATTTAGGGCTAGAAAAGTAGATTTGCTAGTCATCTGGTTATAAATGCTACTTGATCCCATGGGAACATGAGATCACCAAGGGAAGAAGTACAAAAACAGAAGGTAGGAAGGCAATACCCATGCTAACGGGCTAGCCTGAGAAGTTCTGTACTGAAAGTTAAGACAGTAATCAGGACAGAGCAGTTTTGTAGAAGCTAAAAGAGGAGAGTAGAATCTAGTAACAGTATCAAAACCTGTATAGAGTCAAGGAGAATGAGTACTGAGAAACTGCATCAGATTTAGCAAGTATGAGATTGTTGGGTAATGTTGGAGAGATTTCTTAGTGCCCCAGGCAACTCTAAGACTATAAATTTCAGAAAAGTTGCTGAACTGCATTGGCAGAAGAGATTTTCTCACTAAGAGTTGCTTACCCCAGTGAAATCACCAGCCTAGACACACACACATACAAAATAAATCAATACCAGGGGCATGCAGGATTCCATGTAGGACTCCCTAGAAAAGTGACTCTAGGTTTGAGGCACTTTGCTCATCATTCTGGTTCATGTACCTTCACCATTGTGTTTACCTTTACCAGCCAGCCGGAGTATATTAGATCAAAACAACAGAAATGTTATCAAACGCCATAACAAAATAAAAAGAAAGGATCCTTCCCATTTTACATGGGATACATTCTTCCACTGATTACCATACCATCAGTGGGGAAAGGCACTAGTATAGAGTACACATGTGAGCTGGAAACATATATTGGGAGCACACATGTAGATAAATATGAATGGAAGCTAGAAAACATGAGTGAAGGGTCATAGTCAAAAACCAGTATACCCACAACATAGGCATGGTCTAGCAATATATAGCTCTAATACTCCAGGGTTGCTGATGTCTTCTGTTGATGTCTTTCCATTCTTCTTCTGTTATCTGTTGACTAACACTTATCTGCTCTCCATTGGGTATATTGTCCCTTCTGGGCATTGTGTCTTCGCTGTTTCATTTTGCCAGCAAACTTCCCACAGCTACACTCTTCTAGGCTTCAGCTCTTTAGGGACATCTCCTTACCTCTGTTGCTATCTATTAAGGTTTCGTAATTAGACATCATCTGCCAGACAAAGGAGAGTTGAGCTCTTATAGGCCATAACTCAAGCTATAAACCACCACATAAAACAGGAAAAAAAAAAACAGCTGGAACAAAAAGACAAAAACAAAGTATACCAAGCTAAGATTACATCTGCAAGCTTTTAACTGCCTGTGTCTGGTGCCAATTTGAAGTCCATTGTCCTAGACATCTACTGAATTTAGGATTAGAAAATTCTTTATATTTACCATTTAAGTCCAATGACAAACCTGTGTAGTGCTTCCTGTCATTCTTGATAACCAAATTTATTTTAGAAACTGAAAGAAATCCCTTTAAGATTTATGTTTAGACCGGGGCTTGTTTTTAAACGGAGCTTGATCCTAAGGTCCTCTTTACTTACATTCATTTCAAACCAGTAAACATTTATTAAGAGTCTACTATGTGCTGGGGTTACAAAAAGGTAAAAATAAAACAATGCTTGTACTAAAGGAGTTTACATTTTACTGGAGAGAAGTTGTATACAGCTTAGTAAATACAAAACATATCCAAGATAAATACTTGTCATTTTGCCAGGTGCAGGGGCACAATAACAACAAGGGGAATAAGAGAAGGCTTCTTTCGACAGGTCACACTTGAGCTGAACCTTGAAGGAAGATAGGGTTTTCAGGAGGTAGCAGTGAAGAGCAAGAACATTCCAGGCATGGAGGACAGATTATACAAAGGCATGGAGATGGGAGATAGAATGATGTGTCTAGGACACAGCAAATTTTGTTGGAATGTAGAATACATGCAGGGAAATATTGTATAATTGGCCTGGAAAAACAAGTTGGAACCAGATTGTGAAGCGCTTTAAATGCTAACAGAGGAATTTTTATTTTAATCTAGAGGCAATAGGACACAACAGTAACTCTTTTAGCCAGGTGGTAACATAATAACTAGCATTTATATGGCACTTTAAAATTTCCACACTGCTTTACACATATTGACTCATTTTATTCTCACAACAACCCTAGTGCTATTATTAGCCCCATTTTACAACCAAAGAAACTTAGGCACAGAGAGGTAAAAGGATTTGCCCAAGGCCACATAGCCAGGTAGTGTTTGAGGTCAAATCTGAACTTAAGTCTTCCTGATTCCAAGTCCTGCATTCTAGTATCACCCCTAGGTTGAGTAACAACAAAAAGCTATGTGAAAAAAGCTATGAGATCTCCTTCTATTTTCCTGGCCCACATTCTTGTTTAATTATGTATATCTGTGAGCAATGAATATCAAACCTAGTTGTTACCCTAATTATTTAACATTAAAACTCCATTGAATATGACATTTTCTTCAATGACTAAAATTTCTTCACTGATGTCCAACTACAATGCCTTGTATTGAAACATGGAGGTGACCTGAATTTTTCTTTTTTTTTCTTTTTTTTCATTTCTAACTGTTGCTTCTTCTTTTTTTATTAGTTTATTTTGATTTATCAACAATCACTTCCATAAGCTTTTGAGTTTTAAAATTTTTCTCCCCATCTGTCCCCGCCTACCTCCCAAGACATTGCAAATCTGAGATAGGCTATACATTCCTATTAAACATATTTTTGCATTAGTGATGTTGTAAGGAAGAATTAGAACCAATAGGAGGAAACCTCAGAAAGAGGAAACAAAACATAACAGAAGAAAAAAATAGCAAACAGTATGCTTTGATCTGCATTCAAACTCCATACTTCTTTCTTTGGACGTGGATAGCATTTCCATCACTTTAGAGATGTCTTAGATCCAAAGGGCTAAGTCTCTCAACGTTAGTCATTGCACAATGTGGCTGTTACTGTGTACAACATTCTCCTGGTTCTGCTCACTTCACTCAGCATCAGTCCATTCAAGTCTTTCCAGGTTTTTCTAAAGTCCACCTGCCCATCAGTTCTTATAGCACAGTAGTATTTCATTACATTTATATACCACAACTTGTTCAGCCATTCTCCAACTGATGGTCATCTCCTCAATTTCCAAATCTTTGCCACCACAAAAAGAGCTGCTATAACTATTTTTGTACATGTGGGTCCTTTTCCCATTTGTATGATGTCTTTAGGATACAGCCCTAGAAGTGTTATTGCTGGGTCAAATAGCCCTTTAGGCATAGTTCCAAATTGTTCTGTAAAATGGTTGGATCATTTCACAACTCCACCAACAATGCATTAGTGTTTCAATTTTCCCACATCTTCTCCAACATTTATCATTTTTCTGTTTTGTCATGTTGGCCAATCTGATAGGTGTGATGTGGTACCCCAGAGTTGTTTTGATTTACATTTCTCTAACTGATAATGATTTAGAGCATTTTTTTTCATATGAGTATAGATGGCTTTAATTTCTTCATCTGAGAACTTCCTGTTCATATCCTTTGACCATTTGTCAACTGGGGAATGACTTGTATTCTTATAAATTTGACTTAATTCTCTATATATTTTAGAAATGAGGCCCTTATCAGAGATACTGGTTGTAAAAATTCTTTCCTGATTTTTTACTTTCCTGCTAATCTTTGTTGTACTGGCTTTGTTTGTACAAAGACTTTTCAATTTAATGTAATCAAAATTATTCATTTTGCATTTTGTAATGTTCTTTATCTCCTGTTTGGTCATGAACTCTTCTGTTATCCATAAATCTGACAGGTAAACTATTCCTTACTCTCCCAGTTTGCTTACAGTATCAGCCTTTATATTTAAATAATGAACCCATTTTGACTTTATTTTGCTATATGGTGTGAGATTTTGATCAATGCCTAGTTTCTGCCATACTCTTTTCCAGTTTTCCCAGCAGTTCTTGTCAAATAGTGAGTTCTTATCCCAGAAGCTGGAGTCTTTGGGTTTATCAAATAGTAGATTACTACAGCCATTGACTATTGTGTGTTGCCTACCTAACCTATTCCACTGATCCACCACTCTATTTCTTAGCCAGTACCAAGTGGTTTTGAGGATTGCTGCTTTAAAATATAATTTAAAATCTGGAACAGCTAGACAATCTTCCCCTGCATTTCTTTTCATTAGTTCCCTTGATATTCTAGACCTTTTGTTATTTCAAATGAAAATGTTATTATTTTTTTCTAGCTCTATAAAATATTTTTTGGTAGTTTGATTGGTATGGCACTGAATAAGTAAATTAGCTTAGGTAGAATTGTCATTTTTATTACATTAACTTGGCCTACCCATGAGCAATGATGTTTTTCCAATTATTTAGATCTGACATTATTTGTGTAAAAAGTGTTTTGTAATTGTGTTCATAGAATTCCTGGGTTTGTTTTGGGAAGTAGACTCCTAAATATTTTATGATGTCTACAGTAAGTTTAAATGGCATTTCTCTTTCTATCTCTTGCTGTTGGGCTCTGTTGGTAATATATAGAAATGCCGATGATTTATGTGGCTTTATTTTATAGCCTGCAACTTTGCTAAAGTTGTTTATTATTTCAAGTAGTTTTTTGTTTGATTATCTAGGATTCTCTAAGTATACAATCATATCATCTGCAAGGAGTTACAGCTTTGTTTCTTCTTTGCCTATTCTAATACCTTCAATTTCTTTTTTCTGCTCTCATTGCTTAAGCTAACATTTCCAGTATGATATTGAATAACAGTGGTGATAGTGGATATCCTTGTTTCACCCCTGATCTTATTGGAAATAGCTTGTCCCCATTACATATGATGCTTGCTGAAGGTTTTAGGTAGATGCTACTTATTTTTCTAAGGAAGATTCCATTTATTCCTATGCTCTCTAGTGTTTTTAATAGGAATGGTGTTGTATTTTGTCAGTAGCTTTTTCTGCATCTATTGAGATGATCATGTGGTTTCTATTAGTTTTGTTGTTGATATGCTCAATTATGCTGATAGTTTCCCTAATATTGAACCAGCTCTGCATTCCTAGTATAAATCCTACCTGGTCATAGTGTATTGTTCTTGTCATAAATTGCTGTAATCTATTTGCTAATATTTTATTTAAAATTTTTGTATCTATATTCATTAGGGAAATTGGTCTATAATTTTCTTTCTGTTTTGATTCTTCCCAGTTTAGGTATCAGCACCATATTTATATCATAAAAAGAATTTGATAAGACCCCTTCTTTGTCTATTTTACTAAATAGTCTATATAATATTAGAATTAATTGTTCTTTAAATGTTTGTTAGGACTCACTTGTAAATCCATCTGGCCCTGGAGATTTTTTCCTAGGGAGTTCGTCAAAGGCTCGTTCAATTGCTTTTTCTGAGATGGGGTTATTTAAGTATTTAACTTCCTCTTCTGTTAATCTGGGCAGTTTACATTTTTGTAAATGTTCATCCATTTCACTAAGATTGTCAAATTCATTGGCATACAGTTGGGCAAAATAGTTACTAATTATTGTTTTAATTTCCTTTTCCTTGGTGGTGGATTCACCCTTTTCATTTTTGATACTGGTAATTTAGTTTTCTTTTTTCTTTTTTAAAAATTAAATTGACCAGAAGTTTATCTATTTTATTGTTTTTTTTATAAAACCAGCTCTTAGTTTTATTTATTAGTTCAATAGTTTTCTTAATTTCAATTTTATTAATCTCTTCTTTGGTTTTCAGTATTTCTAATTTGGTATTTAATGGAAGATTTTTAATTTGTTCTTTTCTAGTTTTTTTAGTTGCATGCCCTATTCATCGATCTCTTCTTTCTCTATTTTATTCATGTAAGCATTTAGAGATATAAAACTTCCCCTAAGAACTACTTTTGCTGCATCCCATAAGTTTTGGTATCTTGTCTCATTATTTTTATTCTCTTGAATGAAGTTATTGATTGTTTCTATGATTTATTGTTTGACTCATTCATTATTTAGGATTAGATTATTTAGTTTCCAATTAATTTTTAGTCTACCTTTCCATGACCCTTTATTACATATGATTTTTATTGCATCATGATCTGAAAAGGATGCATTTAGTATTTTTGCCTTTCTTTATTGGATTGTGAGGTTTTTAATGCCCTAGTACATGGTAAATTTTTATATAAGTGCCATGTGCCACGGAGTAAAAAGTATATTCCTTTCTATTCCCATTCAATTTTCTCCAGAGGTCTACCATATCTAACTTTTCTAATATTCTATTCACCTCTTTAACTTCTTTCTTGTTTATTTTGTGGTTAGATTTATCTAGTTCAGAGAGGGGGAGGTTCAGGTCTCCCACTGTATAGTTTTGCTGTCTATTTCCTCATGTAATTCTCTGAACTTCTCTAAGAATTTGGATGCTATACCATTTGGTGCATATATGTTTAGTAATGATATTACTTCATTGTCTATTGTGC
Source organism: Vombatus ursinus (assembly GCF_900497805.2). NCBI lineage: Eukaryota > Metazoa > Chordata > Mammalia > Diprotodontia > Vombatidae > Vombatus > Vombatus ursinus. The sequence continues at coordinate 11,537,742 of NW_020954583.1, forward strand.
CTTTTAACAGGATGTAGTTTCCTTCCTTACCTCTTTTGATAAGATCTATTTTTGCTTTTGCTTTGTCTGAGATCAGGATTGCTACCCCTGCATTTTTTACTTCAGCTGAAGCATAATATATTCTACTCCAGCCTTTTACCTTTACCTGGTGTGTGTCCCTCTGTTTCAGATGTGTTTCCTGTAAACACCACATTGTAGGATTATGGCTTTTAATCCATTCTGCTATCTGCTTCCGTTTTATGGGAGAGTTCACCCCATTCACATTCACAGTTATGATTACTATCTGTGTCTTTCTCTCCATCCTATTTCCCCCCTGTTTATGCTTTTCTTTCTCCTTTCTCCCTTTCCCTCCTCACTAGTGTTTTGTTTTTGACCACTCAGTCCCACCTCCCTTTTATTAGCTCCCTCCCTTTTCTTCCCCTTTACCTTTACTACTTCTTCCCTTCCTTCTAACCCTGCTCCCTTTTCTTTCCCCTTTTCCCTCCTATTGCTTATAGGGCAAGTTAGATTTCTATACTTAACTGATTATATTCTTTCCTCTTTGAGCCAAATCTGATGACAGTAAGGTTCAAACAATTCTCATCTCCCTCCTTTCTTTCAGCCCACTGTAATAAGTTTTTATACCTTTTCCTGTAATGTAATTTACCTTTGTTTGACTCTTCCTTTCCTTTTCTCCTAGTACATTCCCTTAGTTAGATCAGATTATTCCACTTACTTAGATCCATTTAACCCACTTGGTTAGATTTTTTTTTTGTCACTACATCAAAGTCAACTTGTACCCATTCCCTCTACGTATATCCCTTTAGAATGGTGTAATAACAATACAGTTCTCAAGAGTTACAAATGTCATTTTCCCTTGTAGGTTTGTAAACAGTTTGCCCTTATTAATAACATGTTGTTGTTTTTTTTCTGACCCATTTTCCTTTTTATGTCTCTCTTGACTCTTGTATTTGAAGATCAAATTTTCTGTTGAGAGACCCTGAATTTTTTAAGGCCATAACAGCATAGTGTTTACAAGCAAGTCCAATTAGCTGGGAAGCAATATTTAGGAGCCACTGAAGAAGTATACATAAAGAAAAACTTATAATTTCTATATTCTTTTCTCAGAGATAAATTGATGACCATTTAGAGCAATAATTGCCATTGCACAAAATACAAAATAAATATTCTGGATATTTGAGTGTTACAGATACTTAGATTTTGGATGGATAAGAGTTTATTATAAAACTGAAAAAAATAGTCATTTTCTATTGTATCATCAGAAAATTCCAAGCATATGATTGCTTATCACTTGTTACTTTAATAACTAGCAAGCAATTTGAGTATCTGCTGTTCTCCTATGAAATAAAGACTGAGTAGTTTTTCTAAGAAGGAAAGAGTGCTGAAGGAAAAAGGCTAATGTGTTTTAAGTCCATCTTACTTTAGAAATATATGGTTCTCTTATTTATATCAGGAGTGTTTTGAAAGAACTTGATATATAGTTTGTTAGCTACTTAATTCAATTTATTTTCTTTTTAATATTGTTTGGTTGCACTCACTTATTCCTTAATTTCGCCTTTTTCATATTATAACTTCTCAGCTCCTTGCTCTTCTGGAGCATCTATCTGAGAGGGTGGGATGACAAAGTATAATTGGGTTGGTCATTACAAGTAAGGGTAAAGTCTCTGAATGAGAGTACCTTGATCTGAGTCAGAAGTTATCAAAAAGTAAAACTAGACTTCTCTCATCAACTACCTGGAAGTGATGCATCTTAGATCTGAGTCCTGGACAGAGCCAAACTGAGAGGCTTATGCTAATCCTAGGCTGACTGTTCCTGCCATAGCTGAAGATCACCATGACACTTCAGAAAGAGTATAGTCATTTCTCACCCAGCTATAGGATGCTGTCCTTTGGACTTCTCCATCATGACCCCAGGAACCTTATTATCCCACATGATTGGAGGATGGAATGATAACATCCCCTAACATCCATTTAAAGAGGGTACCCAGGCCAGTTATCATTTTCTTATTTCCCACCTGGCTATAGGCTATATTCATTTGGACTTTTCCATCATGCCCCTGAACTTTCTACCCCTCTTTCTCCTTAGTTTTTCAGCTTCCTTGTATGTTGCCTTCTTCTAATAGATTGTAAGTTCCTTGAGAACAGGGACTGTCTTTTTCATATTTATATCCACAGTGCTTTATAGAGTGCCTGGCACATAGTAGATACTTAATACATGTTTATTGACTGACAGATGAACCAGAAGCTGGAAGTGGTGGAGGCTGAAGCTCCATCAAAGGATGGGCCCAAGGGTTCCAACAGAGTTTACTCACAGCGTTATGTGCTGTACAATTTGAAAAGACTAGTGGTCAAGCAACCTACCTGCCCCAGCTTAGGTAAACACTGTTGCCAAGTGAATGAGAAGGAGCAAGTACAGATGAATCCTGAGTTCAACTGAAATGCTATGCTCTGCCTAGCAGGAGAGTAATTTGTATATCGCTGGCATCAATGTCCTCCTCTCCAGTGGACTTTTTGAGGGCTCTTCTGAGAAAGAAAGGACATCAGGGCTTGCTGTTCAACAGTTGTGAGTTACCTTGAGCACAGATGTTCCCACAACATTTTCCTCACTACTATTGTACTTCAAATTCATGGCCACTCTATTCCCATGGGCTCTGTGTATAGTTGTAGAAGAATGCGTCCCAGACTTTAGAGGAAACTCTTTGTAACAACTCTTTTTTTTGACATGCTAAACTAAGAAAATGACTTTTAAAAAGCTGATTGAGTTTACTGACTGATTATTAAGTGCAAGCATACTAGTGGCCACATATGACCTACAGTAGAAGAAGTAATCACCTATAGGATTACTCCTAGAACATGAGGTAGCAATCTCCCTTCTGGTGACAAAACTCAATGTCAATCTAAGTTGGCTGGGGGGCGGTGAGCATAGAAAGAGTGCTTCCCAATTAAAAAAAAAAGTCACATGAACATTGATTTTTTTTTCTTTTTACCATTAATGATTTTGTATAACTTTTTGTTTGTTTTGACTCTATCTGTGATTTCATTAGTGAAGGGAGCTCCCAGTGAACAGTTCTATAGCTAGTCCAAACTCCTATAGCTCTCCTGACAAATGATCATTCGCCTCTTCTTTAATACTTCTAATGAAGGGGGAATCACTTCTTTGTGAGACCCCCAATTAGTTTTATTTTTAATCTATTCTAATTGTTAGAAAATGTCTCTCCCTTTAATTTGTATCCACTTGCCCCTTAGGAACAGTGTAGAAATTCTACCTCTTACATATAGTAATGCTTCAAATTTTTGAAAATGGTTTGAATACGATAGTTTTAAGTTGCAAGGAATCTTTGAGATTAGTATTAGATAGTAGAAATCTTGTTAGATTTAGAGTCAAGAAACTTGATCTTGATCCTAGATGCATTATTTTTATTAGATCACTAACATCTCAGGTATATCATTTACTTCTTTGACTTTCCTTGTTTGTGAAATGGGGATGATTATACTTATACTATATACCATACAGGCTTGTATGGGAGTAAATGCTTTATCAATGTTAAAGGTGCTGCATAAAGATGGTTACATGGTTATTAGTCCAACTTTAAGAGACCGCAGCACACAGTAAGTAAGTATTAGATTTGGGACTAAAACCCATATCTTCTGACTCCAAATACATTGTTGTTTCCATAGCACTGAATTGGGTCATTAAGATATGCCGGCTCTTCAAGTTCCTTCATCCGTTCATCATATGATAAGCTTTTCAGAGCTTTTATATTTCTGATTGCTATTTTCAGAGGGAAAGAAAGAAGGAAGGAAGGAAGGAAGGAAAGAAGGAAGGAAGGAAAGAAGGAAGGAAGGAAAGAAGGAAGGAAGGAAAGAAGGAAGGAAGGAGGAAAGAAGAAAAAGGAAGGAAGGGAAGAAAGAAGAAAGGAAGCAAAGAAGGAAAGAAGCATTTATTAAGCTCCTAAGTGCCAGGCACTGTGCTAAGCTCTTTATAAATATTATTTCATTTTATCCTCACAACAACCTCGGGAGATAGGAGCTCTTATTCAACCCCATTTTCACTTGAGAGACCTGAAGCAAACGGGGGTTGTAATTTATCCAGGGTCACACAACTAGTAAGTGTTTGAGGGAGTATTTGAACTCAGGTCTTATTGATTTCTTTCCTGACTAAATTCAGGCCTGGCCCAGTGGGTCTGATGATAATTCACTGCATCACCTAATTGCCTTTGGAAGGAAGAAACATTGTGTAGTAGAAAGAACACTAGATTTGGAGGCAGAAGATGTGGATTTAAGTCATTCCTCTGTCATTAATTAGCTGTGTGATTTTGAGCAAATGGCATTACCTGTTCAAAGCCTCAATGTCTTTGTTTGTAATTATTGATCTATTGGATCTCTAGGGTCTCTGCTAGTTCTAATATTTTGTGAATTCCAAATTTTAATTTGCTGATTTAAAATATGGCACTTATAACTGAGCATAGTATTTTGATATTATAGGCACCTGAGTTGCACAATGGGGAGACCACTAGGAATGGAGTCAGGAAGACCTGGGTTCAAATATCCCTCAGAAATTACAAATGTGTGGCCCTGGGCAAGTAACTTAACATCTTTTTGCTTCAGTTTCCTCATTTGTAAAATGAGGATAATGGTAGTGCCTGCCTTCTAGGTTTGTTGTGAGGATCAAATTAGATAATACTTGTAAAGTGCTTATTAGCATAGCACCTGACACATAAAGACTGTATTTGCATGCTAGCCAATAGGAGAAGGAGCAGGAATAAGAATATGATAGTTGAGTCAAAGCAGAATAGAGTGAGATTATTGATTATACGATTTATTATAAACCTATAACATTGTAATTAGAATCATGTAGCCAGATGGAATCTTATTCCAACAGAAGAAACTGAGCATAATTTTAGTGTTTGTGATTGTTTAAACAAACAAAATTATCACTTATAAAAAGTGAAAAGATGGGGAAAAGGAGGAAGAAAAGAGAAAATAAAGAGCGGTGCACTGGTGTGGCAAAACATCACAAATCCACTAGTAATATTCAATCTAGCAGTGATTGGGAATAAGAGGTTTTATTTTCTTGTCTTAAAAAAGATTTATAATCTAGAATTCTATCTGGGGCATATTATTATTTTAATGCAACAGCATTGCAGCAACAGAACCATGTAATACTATGATAATCCTATAGAAAATGTGGAGAATTATTCTGATTCACATGTAGCTAAGGTTATCCAGTTGGGAAATCAGTTTAAACCAGATGCAGGAGTGCCAAACTGCAAAAACATTAATATTTTAAAAAATATTCTATGTGGCACTGGAGAATATTAAAGTAATAAAGAGTTTTCTGGCATACACAGTGTTTGATGGAAATGATTTCCTGGAAGGACCGACAAATCAAATTTACAGTCAAATATTCCATATTATCAGCAACCTTATGCATAATAGCAAGTAATTCTTTGACAGAATGACAAAATAAACAATTAAAAACTAGGAGGAAACAGCAATATGTATTTTGTTTGTAATGCAGAGGAAGGAGTTTGACTGTATTTGAAAAAAAAAATGAGTGGCTGGAACAGGACGGAATGCTCTCCTTAGAGCTGACTGAACAATTTTCAATATTTTAGCCTGTGAGAGGGTATCAGGTTAGGGTAGCAGAGGTCAGAACATAGAAATGGCTTAGTCACTCTTTAAAACTGAAGATGAAATTTATCTTATACTATATTTTTTGCCTAGTATCTAAACAAATCTCTTGGGCAATAGGTATAAGTATTCGAGTTTCCCATCCTGCCCCCTCACTTTTGTTTCTTTTGCTTATTAATTGGTAGCCATAAGTGCTTATAAAACTTTTGCACAATTCTATCTGATTTTCCTTTCACTAAATTAAGTCCCATCAGATTCAAGGATGAATAGGATCAGTTTAACAGTGTCAATATGATAAATTTTAGAGACCTTATGTAATTGTTATGTTGAGGAAATATAGAACTACCTATGATATATGCAAAACCATGAAATAATAAAAAGTCAATATACTTGAGGTTACCAATTTATGAAAATTTGAGAATATAGTTTCACTGGTTAAGCCACCATGTATACAATTCCTGGCAAAACTACTTCTGAATGTTTTTAAAAAGCTTATCTAATTTTCTCCTAGTTGAAATGGACATGAACTATGCTTTGACAGGTTTGTCTGTGAGCCCATTAGTGTTGGTAATCTTTGGGTAATAAATCAGTTTACAAGTAAGTGGTGCCCTCATTATTTATAGTTATAAAGCACTTACTATGTGCCAGGTACTGTTCTAGGTTCTGGGGATACAAAGAGAAAAAGGAAAAAGTCCCTGCCTTCAAGAAGCTTACATTCTATTGGGAGACAACATGAGCAGTACAAATGAAACACATAGAAAATACATCAATCCAAGTATTCTTAGCAGGGAAAGTATTAGCAGCTGGGATGTCAGGAAAGGCTTCATGTAGAAGGTGCTGCTGGAGTGGAACTTGAAAGTATACTAGGTTTTCTAAGAGGCAGTGGTGATGAAAGAAGGTGCATGGGGGACAAAAGCCCATGCAAAGGCAAACCAAGGGGAGATTGAAGAACTGCAAGAAGGCCAGTCTGCCAGGATCCTGAAAGGTGTGGAGAGGAAGTAATGTATTAATATCACCAGAAAAGCAGGTTGGAGCCTTACTGTGAAGGGTTTTAAATGCCTCAAAGAAGAGTTTGTGTTTGATCCTAAGGAATAAAGTAAGAGTTTGTTGGGCAAGCAAGTGATATGGTCAGACCTGCATGTTAGGAAAATCATTTTGTCAGCCATGTGTCTCATCGATTAGAAAGGGGGAGAGACCTGAAAAAGGGAGGCTAATTAAGTTCAGGTGAGAGATGATGAAAGCCTGAGTTAGGGTAGTGACCATGTGAGTGGAGAAAAAGGAAGAGATGTTGTGGAAGTGGAAATGATAAGACCTAGTAACTGCTTAGATATGTAGGGCGAAAAAGAGTGATACTTTGAGGGTGATTCTGATGTTCTGAACCTGGGTGACTGGAAGAATTGTGTTGCCAAGATTGACAGAACTATGAGAATTTGGAAAATAAGTCAGTTTGGGGGGAAAGATGATGAGTTCTGTTTTGGACATGTTTGAAATGCCTGTCCATCTAGTTTCAAGTGCCCAATAGGCAGTTGTTAATGTATGACTGCTGCTTAGAAGAGAGAGTAGGGCAGGACATATATATCCAGGAGTCATCAGAGTAAAGGGGATATTTAAAGCTATGTGAGTTGATGAGGTCACCAAGAGAGAATATAGAGAAAGAAAAGAAATTCTAAGGCAGAGCCTTGGGATACACTTATAATTAAGGAATGGGATATGGATAATGAGTTAGCAAATGAGATTTGAGGAATGGTCAGAAAAGAAGGAGAACCAAGAATACTGGTACAAAAACCCAGAGAAGAGAGACTATACAAGAAGACAGAGTGGTCAACAATATCAGATTCCACAAAGAGGTAAAGAAGAATGAAGACTGAGAAAAACACTATCAGCTTTGTCACTTAAAAGTTCATTGGTAACTCTGGAGACATCTGAAGGTCAGAAGCCAGACTGCAGAAAAGTTGAGAGACGAGTGAGAGGAGAAAAAGTGGAGGCAATAGGCAATTTTTTTTAGGAGTGTGGCAGACAAAGAAAGGAGAGATATATGGCAAGTCACTTAGCCTCTCTAAGCCCGTCTTCAAATCTGTAAAATTAGATCCTATGACTTCGTTATCCATACTTACCTTTTTATGCCGTATCATTCTTATCCTTATGCAAGTAAATTCTCCATAGAATATCTTGATAGCCTTCTTTAAAAAAAAATAACAAGGGGCAGCAAGGTAGTGCAGTGGATAGAGCATTGGATCTGGAGTGAGAAAGACCTTAAATTTGGTCTCAGACCCTTACTAGCTGTGCAAGCCTAAGTAAGTCACTTAACCTCCATTTCCTCATCTGTAAAATGGGGGAAATAATAACACTCACCTCCCAGGTTTGTTGTAAGGATAAAATGAGATAATAATTGTAAAGTGTTTAGTACAATGCCTGGCATATAGTAAGCACCATATAAATGTTAGCTATATTAATAATAATGACAACAACAACAATAATTATATCTAACATTTATATAGCTATAATAACATATTATAACTATATGTTTTATATATTATATAATGTTATAACATATAATTGTCTAGCTATAATAATGCCTATTATTTAAAAGTTAAACAATCAGGCTATTCAGCTATTAACACTCATGTTCTTTACTTTTCCTATCATACATGTGTTCAATGATTCCTCTTGCATAACTTCTCATGTGCAAATGTTTGTTGTTCAGTCTTTTTTCAGTGGTGTCTGACTCTTTGTGACCCCAATTGGGTTTTTCTTGGCAAAGATACTGGAGTGGTTTACCATTTCCTTCTCTAGCTCATTTTACAGATGAGGAAACTGAAGCAACTGTCTTGAGGCCAGATTTGAGCTCAGAAAGATGAGTCTTTCAGGCCTAACAATCTATCCACTGTGCCACTTAGATGCAAATATTTACTTACAAGTTATTTTGTATATACTTATACACGTGCACATTGTTCTCCCCTTGCACAGTGACTTCCTTAAGGACAGTGACTGTTTCTTTTTTGTCTTCATGCTGAAAATGCCCAGGATAGTGCCTGGCAAACAGTAGTCACTTAATAAAAGCTTGCTCACTTGATTGATAAAAGATACATCTTACTTACACCTATGATAACAATAGATAGCATTTGTGTAACATTCTAAAGTTTCCAAACCACCTTACAAATATTGTTTCTTTTTATTTCCCAACAGGTAGTACGAGTGGGGAGGTAGGTGCTATTATTATCTTCATTTTACTGAAGATGTTAAGTGACTTGTCCAAGGCTATACAGCCAATAATTGTCTGAGGCCAGATTTGAATTCATATTTTCCTGAGTCCATGTTAGCACTCCATCCTCTTAGACACATTCCCATTCTCTTTTGGATCACTTGCAATTTTGATGTTTATGCATATATGTTGTTGCATGACTCACAACCACATAAGCAGCCATCACAAGATGTTGAAGCAGATGGGTGTTTGTGGCACCAAGCACCTTGGAATCATTAAAAGCACTATTTTTTTCCCCCAAGTGTGATCTTTCTCATTCTTTTTCTACTATTTAATCTTGGAAGCAGCTCATTGTCCATCTGCAGCACCTGTTTAAGATATATAGATATATAGATATATATATATATATATACACACACACATATATACATATACACACATACATATACATACACACACACACACACACACACACACACACACACACACATATATATATATATACTGATAGGTCAATTTAATAGATTGAAAAACTAAACCACTTGCTATATTCTGGGCAATATGAATTCTTTACCATTTAATTTTTCCAGTATTCCTAGTTAGTTTAATCTCTTTTAGTAACCATGAATCTTTTTGAGAGAGTCCTGTAGTTTTCCAGGAATAATGCCATTGGCATAGTATCACTGAAAAAGGATCCTCTGGAAAGTCTTAACATTAATTAAAAAAAATCCCTTCTTTTATTTAGTTTTTTTTTTCATAGGATCACTGGCACACTATTTAATCCTTTTATGGTTTGAGGAAGACCCTCTGTTCAACTAAAGCTTTTAAGTCTGAATTTTGTTCTACTGAATCATATGCTTTTTTGTTGTTGTTGTTAAAATAGACAAATAATAGTCACAATATGATAACTATAAAGATGTCTATGAAGAAAATTGTAAAAGCCTGACTCTCATGATTTCTTCTCATCATTTCATTAAGGATTTTCAGGGTTGCCTAGACCATTTTCATAAAATGATGTATATATCAGAAAGTGTGGATGTAGATTAGTATTCAGTGATACCTTATTCATTTGGTAACCTCTTTTCCATTCTTTTGAAATATTTTGAAAATTGATTATGCATATCTTCACAATTTTGTCATCTTGGCATGGATTAATTTGTATTTTGTTAGGTTCACCAGTTTTTCCTTATTTCATCTTTTTATGTGAAATTGCAAGGTACTTAAATGGTACATTGGGTTTTAAGGTGACAGAGTCAAAATTTTCAATAATTTTCACTGTTGAGAATAGATTATCATATAAATGCCAGTGATCTATTTCATTTCAGGTTTATTTGTTATCATCCAGTTTTATTTGTAAAAGCTGTCAGAATAATTTGGCTTAGCTGAGTCTCATATAATTTTCTTTGCAGGCATGTTTTCTACTCAACAGTTTTTTTTCTCTCTTCTATTTTATGAAAAAAAAATATTGCTTGTAATCTTCCACCATTCCTTTCTGTGATGTTCTGCAAATGGGCATCTAATTAATTCTAATTAACCCAAATTGTTCTTGCACAGAAAGAACATGTGGGGCTATCTGAGGCACCTTCTGGGCTTTTCCTCCCACTCATTGATCCAATAGTAGCTTCTCAAAGAAATGAAAAACAAATGTATTTACTTTTACCCATATCTTAATTTTGTGAGTCAGCAGCTTATTTAAGCAGGTCAGTTTAGAATGTATACAATATACCTAGTGTGTTCTCATCTTTATTCTTTCCTCTAATTTGGTATTGATTTTTTATCTTTCATCTAATCAGGCAATGATCTTTTCTGTACACAGCTGATTCTGAAGAGTTTCACCTTGCTAAACCACACTCCCCTTTCTGTTAAGATATAGTTAATTTTATATTTTGTGAAGCTGTTCCGTATTCACTATGTTCAACACCTTCAAAACTCTATTCTTAACACATAGTAAATGTTTAATAAATTCTTGTCAACTGAATTCTAAGCTTCTGAGTTTTTTAGAAATTGAAGGTTGGAAGATGGTAGAGTAAAAGCAGTGATTTGCTTGAGCTCTCCTCCAAATCCCTCCAAATACCTGTAAAAAAGGGCTGTAAATAAATTCTAGAGCAGCAGAATCCACAAAAAGACAGGGTGAAACAAATTTCCACCCAAGACAACCTGAATGGTTGATTGGAAAGGTATGTTGCACCTGGCTGGGAGAGGAGCACAGTTCAGCATGGGTGCATAGGCAAAGACCAGGCATTAGTAAACCTGGAGTAGGCCTCAGGGGACTGAATCACAGGCAGCTGTGGCAGTTTCCAGACTTCTCAACCCACAAATACCAAAGACAAGTTAGAAGGTCAGTAGCAAAGGTCTGTCTGATTGGAGTGAGAGAGAAGCTTGGTGCCAGTCCCAGTCCCAGTGTAGTCCCCAGGCAGTGGCTGCTTCTAGAGCCTCTGGCTTAAAGACTGAGGGGGAATTGAGTGGCTGATCAGAGGGGAATTGCAGCGATCTCTTTGCTGGTACTAAGGCAGGATTCTCTTGCTATGCCCATGCTTAGATCCGTGTCACAGTTCTGGGTGGCAAGCTTGGGGTGAGAAAGAGTGCTGGCATGGTGAAGCTTGTAGTGGAGGCGGAGAGGGAATCCTCCTCACAGTTCCAAGGCAGAATGAGCACTTGTGGTCACTCATAGACCAGGCACAGACCAGGAAAGGAGTAAACACCTTGCCCTTGATCATACCACCTTGGAAGAACTGAAAATTTACAGGTCCCTAGAAGTAGCTCTGAAAACAGCTGCACAAAATCCCAGAAGCTTGGTACAGTACATTCTCCACACTGGAAGCAGACCCCCTACTTTAACAAAGAGTTTAAAACACAAGTGGTTAGCTGGGATCATGAACAAACAGAGCAAAAAATGTCAGACCATAGAATCTTACTTTGGTGACAAAGAAGATCAAAACATACAACCAGAAGAAGACAACAAAGTCAAGGTTCCTACATCCAAAACCTCCAAGAAAAATACGAATCAGTCCCAGGCCATGGAAGAGCTCAAAAAGGATTTTGAGAAGGAAGTAAGAGAGGTAGAGGAAAAACTGGGAAGAGAAATGAGAGTGATGCAAGAAAATCATGAAAAACAAATCAATAGCTTGCTAAAGGAGACCCAAAAAAATACTGAAGGAAAATAAACACCTTAAAAATAGCCTAACCCAAATGGCAAAAGAGGTCCAAAAAGCCAATGAGGAGAAGACTGTCTTAAAAAGCAGAATTGGCCAAATGGAAAAGGAAGTCCAAAAACTCACTGAAGAAAAGACTTCCTTAAAAATTAGAGTGGAGCAAATGGAAACTAATGACTTTATGAGAAATCAAAACATTGTAAAACAAAACCAAAAGAATGAAAAAATAGAAGACAATGTAAAATATCTCTTTGGAAAAACAACTGACCTGGAAAATAGATCCAGGAGAGACAATTTAAAAGTTATTGGACAATCTGAAAGCCATTCCTCTATACTGAGTTACTAAGACCAATACAATCATAGGTCTTCATCTCTCTTAGTTTCTTTAAATGTATCTTAGTTTCATTAAATTCTTTCCTGTTTTTTTCCTTTCTTTGTGTATTTCCAGTACTTAGCACAATGCTTGGCATATAGTAAGTATATAATAAATCCTTGTTGACTGACCATTCCTATTCCCTTAAATATTATGTAATGTCACTTTAATGAAAGACTGTATATTAATCAATTATATTCCCATGAACAAATCTCCGATTTGTTCATGGGAATATAATTGATGCCTGGATTCCTTGGCTATACCACTGCTATTTTTCATAGGGAATGAGTCAAATATCTGTTGGGATTGGCCTGGTCCAGACTTATCCCAGTAAACCTGTTCATATGAGTAAGGAGTTCCAGGGATATTAATGTGATCTAGGATTAGAGAACCATATGACCTAGAGCTAGGATTATCCAATCCAACTCCCTTATTTGACAGATGAGAAAACTGGGGTCCAGATGGGGAAGTCTAATATCATAAAGCAAATAAGTTATCCAGCCTAGATTCAAAATCAGATCATCTAACACAGGAAAGACAATTATAGATATGAAAGGATTAAACCATTTAACCGGCTCATCATACCAGCTAACTAAGGTTACATACATATATTAATGTGTGCATAATTTTAAATCTGGAAGGGATCTTAGAGATCCTACAGGTAAACCTTTCATTTTGTAAATTAATAGAGGCTCAGATAGATGAAGGGATTTTCCTAAAGTATTTAAGTGATTTACATATCATTAAAATTTTTGTTCCCTAACCACTAAGAAAGTTTTGAGAATACATGAATATGGCTAACAAGTGCTTTCAGGTTCTTCAGAGAACCATGATATTAAAAAAAAAAATGCTGGCTCAAAGTGAATATGAATAACAATTGTTTCTGTTTTGACCAGAAACTCTGAGGGTCTTCCCCTCCCAGATTGATTTTTTTTTAACTAGGTAAAGAGGCCATCCTTTGCTTCATTTCTTACCTAGCCTTAATCACTGAATGATTGTTGCCTCAGTTTAACTGAGACCTGTTAAAGACCTTAGCTTAAAAAGGCCAAGGTCTCCTGCTGTATCCAGAGACATGTCTAGTCATCCTGCTTTATATCTCACCACTGGACCCAGATGGCTCCAGAGAATAAAGTGAGGCTGGTGACTTTGCACAGTCCTCCCTCAATTAAATCCAATTCACTCACATGTCATGGCATCACCTCCCTGTTGTCATGGTCCTCTTCAAGAATGAAGGACAAGCAACAACAAGTTCCCTAGTAGAATTTTGGGTCATTGTTTGGAAGGATGGTCAGTGAGTCAACAAGCATTTATTAAGCAACTACTATGTGCTAAGCACTAGATAAAAAAAACAAAAACAAAAACAAACAAAAAAAACCCGAAGGACAATTCCTGCTTTCAAGAAACTCACAGTATAATGAGAGAGAAAATGAAACCAACTATGTACAAATAAGATATATGCAGGATAAATTGGAGATAATCAACAGAGAGATGGCATTAGAATTAAGGAGGTTGAGAAGAACTTCCTGTAGAAAGTGAAATTTTAGTTGGGACTTGAAGAGAGCCAAAGAAGCAGGAGGCAGAGAGGAGAAGGGAGAGAATCACTGGCATGAGGGACAGCCAGTGAAAATGCCCAGAATTAGGAGATGGAGTGTCTTGTGGGAAAAAGAGTAAGGAGGTGAGTACCATTAGATCACAAAGTACGTGGGAGTGAATAATGTATAAGAAGATTGAAAAGGTAGGAACAGGGCCAGTTAATGAAAGGCTTTTAACAACAAATGGAGGATTTTGTATTTGATCCTGAGGTGATAGTTAATTGAATGGGGTGGGGTGGAGTGACATGAGTGAACTGAACCTTGGAAGATTAATTTGGCAGCTGAGTGGAGAGAGTCTTAAAGCAAAGAGACCAGTTCCTTGCTCTTGCAATAGGCCAGACATCAGTTGATGAGGATCTGTACCAGGGTGGTGGCAGCATTGGAGGAGAGAAGGGGGCATGTAGGAAACATGTTATGAAGGTGAAATCAACAGGATTTGAAAACAAATTGGACATAAGGGGTGAGAGAGAGTGAGGAGTTAAGAATGACACCCAGGTTGTGAGCCTGGATGATTGGGAGGATGGTGATGCCCTTGACAGAAACAAGGAAGTTTGGAAGAGGGGGAGGTTTTCGAGGGAAGATAATGAGTTCAGTTTCAGACATGTTGACTTAAGAATGTATATATGGGAAATTCAGTTCAAGATGTTCAATAAGCAATTAGAGATGTGAGTTTGGAGGTTAAATGAGATGTTAAATAAGCAGATTAAGATTCATCAGCACAGAGATGATAATTGAATCCATGGGAACTAATGAGATCACCAAGTGGAAAGACAGAGATCTGGGGCTTACCCATCGTTAGGGGATGTAACCTGAAGATCCAGCACAGGAGGTTGTTGTTCAGTTTGGCCTCCCCAAACACAGCATAATGTTGACCAAATCAATATATATTCTGCTATGTTGTGGTGATTCTGAGGACCAAGAGTTACTATAAAAAAATATCAGTTGAGGCTCTCTTGGAGCCCCACCCGCCCACCCCCCTTCCCCGGCTCTCAGAAGATCTCGAATACCTCCGATGGGTATCTCGGAGCTTCCCCCTTGACACTTCAGTTGTAAAGTAGTCCCATTTCTTCAGAAGACCCTGCAGAGAGGCTCACGGCTAAAGCAGGAGCTGCACCTGTTAGCCACGAAGCCACCACCTGGTGTTACTTGCCAGCAGAACACAAACCAAATGGATGATCTCTGAGGTCAGATTTTGGATGGGACCAACACACCCTATGGAAAAAAATTTTAAGCAGAAGTCTTCATTCCTCAGAGGTACCCATTTGAACCTCTAAATATACACTTTTTGACTCCCGTCTATCATCCTAACATTGACTCTGCAGGGAGGATCTGCCTGGATGTTCTCAAACTGCCACCAAGAGTCTCTTGGAGAACTCCCTGAACATTTCCACTGTATTGACCTCCATCCAGCTGCTCATGTTGGAGCCCAACCCTGAAGACCCTTTAATGACTGACATCTCTTCAGAGTTCAAGTACAACAAACCAACCTTCCTCAAGAACGCCAGAGAGTCAACTGAGAAGCATGAGAATGAGGAGTTGGAGAATCTGCCAGAAGCCAGTAACCCCAGAGATGCAGAAGTGCCTCAGAAAGGAAAAGGCTTGAAGCTAGGGCAATGGGAGAGGAGACTTTGTCCTGATGCTTAGGGAGTCCATCAAGAGCCATTGCAGCTCATAGCGTTCTACTTCTGTCAGGGCTTCTGATCTTGCCTCATTTGTTTGAATGTTTTTCTTGGTCTTTGATGAGAGTGGAATGTGTTTTTCCTTATAAAATAGGCCTTGTATATTTATGTATTCTGCAGTAGACTAATTCTCTGAATGTAATGTGTTGTATTTATCTTGTACATATGTATTTTGAAACCTTTTAACCTGAAAAATAATCATTTAACATTGAAAAAAAATCAGTTGAGTGAGTTACCCACCCACTCTTCAAATTGGCAACCTCGCATCTCCTAGGGCTGACAATAATACATTTGCAAAACTCCTTTATTTAGTTGCCATGATTTTTTTTTCCCATACAATTTTCCTTGCTATAGGAAAACTCTCATTATGGAAGCTTCCTCTGACACTTAAGATCTGCAACTCTTTTGTAACATACAGTTTTAGAGAGTTGTCTGGGAATACTGAGAGGTAAAGTAGATTCTCCATGGCCACTTAATCAGTATGTGTAAGAAAGTAGGCCTTGAATCTACCAGGTTGTGCTAATTTTAAGTATGGCTGTGTTCTCACTATAACACAGTTTCTTGATTTTTTTAAAGAAAATCCTGTACTCACATTGTCCCCATATTATAAACTTCTTATAAACAATTTATAGCAGTATATGTAGATTGCTGATGTAATGAAAACTCTGGTATATCATCTAATTTGCAGTAGGGACAATCATTAATCTAAACAGAATACGACATTACTCAACACTTATTTTACATTCACTTAACTTATTTCATTTTCTTACCTAATCAGCAGACCTATTATTAGCATATTATGATTTACAAGAAAGTAGGTTTTTAATAATTACATTGAAGAAGCAAAGCCCATTCTGTCCATTCCTAGAGGCTTGATGTAATATTATATGTATAGGGTAGTCAGAACAGAAATTGATATAAAAATACAGTCCTTGATTGCCTCTAATAAAAGGGAACATACTATTAGAGCCAACAGGCTATGTTGTAAATAGTTTATAACAGTAAACCTGCCTCATAAATATAATCTTAAGAAAAACCTTTAAACTATATTTTAAAGATATGAAAGATGATGTGGGCCTCACTGCCACACCAGGCATCTGGCTGACTTTAAATTTTCTTGGCATCTATATTCTGGGCTGCCAGGGGCCTCTACCACTCCATTTCAGCTAAAGGCAGAATTATCAAAGTTACATTATATCCTCCATCTCATTTTCAGTTCTATTGCACCAATTATACTGCATTAAGGCTTATACGGGCTTACATAGAGTTTCAGAGATGTAAGAAGGCAGTCTATATTCTTTGTGATAAAAATAGTAATTAATGACTGAAACTTGTAAACTGCTTAGCATCCTTCTTAATGTGGCACATCAGGTGCTTTTTGTCATTCAAAAGCTAATCAGCAAAAGAGGGAAAAAATTTTCGTGAAGAAGATGAACTTTTGTGGTTTGAAATGAAAGCCTTGGTTAAAGAGGAATCTATTGGATTTTGAAAACTTGAGATATGCTGGCATGAACATACTGGAAAACGTCACTTTATTTTCTGTTTGTCAAACTTAATGATCTCACAGAATAATTATTAATGTATTTTTTTTCTTCTGAGACTGAATAATATTTGAGTCTCTGCAAAATAATAGAGTACTTCATAAGAATTTACAAAGTGGTATAAATGGTATTATATATATGATATAGATGATATATTACTTATTTACTATATATATCTGTATATCTCAGTGTATATTATATAACTATGTATATACCTGCATATTCACATATGCAGACATGTATACATATGTGTGCACACATTTATGTGCTTATGTGTACATATGCATATATACACATATACTTATACACATATAAAATGTGTGTTATTTGCGTATAAAAATTTAAGTCCAACCTCTGACACATATTGCTGAGTGGCCCTGGGAGATACACACACACACACATCTACATATATATGTAGATGTATATACACACATACATATATCTATATATGTATATACACACACACACATATATATCTATATACAACTATATACATTTTTTCTATCTGTGTGATTTTATCAGTATAAGAACCTCCCAGTGAGGAAACTTCCCATACCAATTCATACTAGTAACTCCTTTTTGTGTGTGTGTGTGTGTGTGGAGGGTGGAGTCAGCAAGTGTTTATATTTTTTTCATTATTTAATCTTATTTTTTCCCAATTACATGTAAAAACAATTTTTAAATTCTTTTTTTCTTCAAATTTTGAGTTCCAAATTCTCTCCTTCCCTCCCCTTCCCCCCTTCATTGAGAAGACAAGGAATATGAAATGGGTTATACATGCATAGTCATGCAAAACACATTTCCCTGTAAGTCATTCTGTAAAAGAAAACACAGACAAAAAAAAATCCAAGTAAAATAAAGTAAAGAAAAAATATTTTTTATTTCCATTCAGGCTCTACCAGTTATTTCTCTGGAGATGGACAGCACTTTTCATCATAAGTCCTACAGAATTGCCTTGGGTCATTGTATTGCCGAGAATAGCTAAGTTATTCATAATAGATAATCATATAATATTGCTGTTAATGTGTACACTGCTCTCCTAGTTCTTCTCATTTCACTTTGCATCAGTTCATATAAGTCTTTCCACATTTTTCTGAGAGCATCCTGCTCATCATTTCTTAAAGCACAATAGTATTCTGTCACAATCATATACAACCACTTGTTCAGTCATTCCCCAATTGATGGACATCCCCTCAATTTCCAATTCTTCCCAACCACAGGGCTACTATAAATATTTTTGTACACATAAGTCCTTTTCCTTTTTGTTTTTTTATCTCTCTGGGGTACAGACCTAGTAATGGTATTGCTTGGTCAAAGAGTATGCATGGTTTTGTAGCCCTTTGGGCATAATTCCAAATTGCTCTCCAGAGTGGTTGAATCAGTATATTACTACACCAGTAGTACCTTAGTGTTTTAATTTTCCCACATCTCTTCCAAAATTTTTTATTTTCCTTTTCTGTCATATTAACCAGTCTGACAGATGTGAAGTAGTAACCCAGAATTGTTTTAGTTTGCATTTCTTTCATCAATAGTGATTTAGAGCATTTTTTCACATGACCACAGATAGCTTTGATTACTTTGTCTGAAAACTGCCTGTTCATATCCTTTGATCATTTATCAATTGAGGAATGGCTCTTATTTCTATAAATTTGACTCAGTTTTCTATATGTTTGAGAAATGAAATCTTTATCAGAGAAACAGTAATAATTACCAACTATGTATTTCCCTCTATCCTACTTCCCCCTTGTTTATCCTACACTCTCTCTCTCTCCTTTTACCTTGTCCATTCCCAAAAGTGTTTTGCTTCTGACTTTGACCTCCCCCAAACTGCCCTCCCTTCTATCAGCTCTGCTCTCCCTACCCTGCCTTTTCTTATCCATTCCCTTCCCCACCTTCCTGTAGGGTAAGATATAGAACCACATTTTGTTCATTTCAGTATGATGAATATTATGACTACAGATTCAGTTTTTCAAAGCAATGGGCAAAGAAAATTGGAATGATGGTGTATAGGCTCAACTGGTTCTTTATGAAAGCCTAGTTGGAGATCTTTAGAATTGAGCTGTGTATTCTGGAAAAAAAAATATGAAAGAAATTACAAGTGGGTCCCACTACATTACTACAAACCTTGACATTGCTTATTAAATACATAACTTGTTTTTTGATACAGCATTTTACATAAGTATGTGATTTGGCATCCATTTATAGTGTGTAATAGCCCAGGCTTCAACTATGCCACAGGGAATACTTGTTCTACTTGTTATGGGTTGAATGTTTGGTTAAAACCTTTGGATCATTTCCAAGCACATTTACATACCAAAGGCAGCTTTGGATAAGCACTTTTTTCAGCTAACTTCTCCCCTCTTGTATGCAGAGGTGCAGTCAACTGTATTTCAGTGTATATGGACGACAGGACTCTCTTCTCTATATTGCCCTTAGAGTCTTTCTTGTATGAGGGTACTGCTTTGTGAGTGCTTAGGGACTCCACCATTGAAAATAATCCTACTTTTTAGGCCTCTGTGAAGTTGGGTGGGTTATTAATATATGTTTGAAAACTACCATGTCGTTAATATATAGCTAAGGCTATACATGGTTGTTTTTCTCATCAGGAATTACTGTTTTAAATAATGATAATGATAATAATAGTTATATAGCACTTAAAAGTTTACAAAGTACTACTCCTTACAACTCTGAAGCAGGTAATGTCAGTATTATGTCCATTTTACAGATGAGGAAACAGCTTTAGAGAGGTTCAGAGAAAGGGCAGAAGGAGGGGTCATCATAGAGGGCAGAGATTGTGTCTTAATTATTACTTTTGAATCTCCCACACTGCTAAGAACACAGCAAGGGATTTTGAGTTAGAGAACTTTGGTTCAAAAGTCACTTCAGCTATTTGCTACCCGTGTGACTGTAGGAAAGTTTTCTTAATTGTTCTGGGCCTCAGTTTCTTCATCTTTAAAGTGAGAGGGTTCATCTCTAAAGTTCATTCAAATTCCAAATTAGATAAATTATTATAGGCCCTTAATAATTTTTGTTGTTGTTGTTGTTGAAGGAGCGTTATGTTTAAAGCAGAGGTTTGCCCAGGAATTATAGGGAAATGGAACCTTTTGATCCTTGGAGACATTGCTGGGTTTCAACATAGTCTCTGTTGATGGTTAGGTGGAGATCAAGAAATCCACCATTTTTTCCTCAGTTTACTTCAACTGTAGAGTTAGACTTGGAGAGGATGAAAGATACTTTTATTCATTTACTCATTTCTGGAATAAGTTCTTCAGGTCCTTCATATGACTCTGGGATCCCTCACTACTTCCCACTCTCAGGGTGCTGTTTTGGGTCAGCAGGTATTCAAACCTCTGATCTGAGCCCTCGTAACGTACATTCTTTCATAATGCAAACAAATTTGATGCATTAAATCATTAGTGCAAAACATTTAAGGAAAAATAGGTTAACAAGGTAAATCAAGGGTACCAAATTAAACAGACTCCTTTATTAAACCACTCCTTTGTTTCTATCCTATCCCATCCTCCAGTGCATCTCCTGAGGAGTGTTGATCTCAGTTCCCTATTAATCATTCTGTCTCTGAAACCCTTTGGCGGCAACATAAATGAAGTCACTGAGAACATGGTGTTTTCACGGGAACAAGAGAGCATTATAGAGAGTGCTATTGATTCACCTTGGCATGAGAAGCAGATGATCATAGCTTAGAATACAGCTATCATTTTTTTCTTCTTTTCTCTGTGCAGTTAACCCTTCTCCAATCCTAGGTCATGTCTGTTGTGAGACTTTCCCCAGGGCTTTTCAAAATGCATAGTTTTCTGAAGGATGTAATTTCTAAAGAAAGCATGGTTACAAAGCATCCAGTATAAACCAATTATATTGGTCCAGATGCAACTGTTAATTACTTGTAGAATAAGAAATGAGAAAGAATGATGCTTCTAGAGATTTGTATGACTTGGGGATATTTTAAAATACAGTTTATTTGAAAGT
This sequence comes from Vombatus ursinus, assembly GCF_900497805.2. Taxonomy (NCBI): domain Eukaryota; kingdom Metazoa; phylum Chordata; class Mammalia; order Diprotodontia; family Vombatidae; genus Vombatus; species Vombatus ursinus. The sequence goes on from NW_020954583.1 coordinate 11,558,899, forward strand.
TTAGATATTAGAAGCCCATCTCAAGTTTTTTGAGTAACTGAAGGGAGATTGTTCAATCTGGAAAGGACAGTTCAATTTAGAATTAGTTATGGGAGCGGAAAGAAAGCTCTTTGACTTATATTTCACAGATAGGGTGACCATGGTTACCCTGATTAAATCAGTTGTGCTATTGTTCCTAGAAGTTTTGTTTCAAACTACTTCCCTATAACCCCACTAAACATCCCTGTAACTTTCCAGACCAAAATAACCCACACTCATTATTCAAATTTAAGCTTTTTAAGGGCAAAGTTTGTCTCTGCTCTTGTCTCTATATTTTCATTGTGTGATATAGTGATTGGCACCTAGTAACTGCTTAAGAAATGCTTTTGAAATTATTCATTCATAGTCTTTAAAGGACAATTCCTGAAATAAATATTTGGGAAATAATTCTAGGGTAAGAAGGATCTGGTCTGAAAAGAATTATTGAGCACAAGGATCTTCAGTGGGATCAGACCTATAGAAATTGAAATAACGAAATGAATCCATATGTAATCCTTAGTCCAGTACCCTAAGTGTGGGGCTTATAGGTACTAGGTCTGATCTTGGGGGTTACCTCCCTCTCCAAATCTCTTTGTCTCTATCTAGTGTTGCTGCTAGGAAATTTTAAAAAACGAATAAATTTTATGTCTTAATTACTGTAATAGCCTACAGGTGGGTCTCCCTGCCTCAAGTCTCTCCTCACTCTGATCCATTCTCCATTCAGCCACTAAAGTGATTTTCCTAAAATGTAAGTGATTATGTCACTCCCCTATTCAATGAACTTTCAGTGACTTCCTGTTGCCCCCAGGAACAAATACAAAATGCTCTGTTTGACATTCAAAGACCTTTATGACATCACCCCCTCCTCCCTTTCCAGTCTTCTTACTCCTTACTCCCCAACATGACCTCCTCAGTAGAATGATATTGGTCTCCTAGCTCTTCTATTAACAAACACTCCATCTCTTGACTCCTGGCATTCTCTTTGTCTCCCCACCTTCCCGCCTCCATTCTGACTACTGACGTCCTTGGCTTCTCAACTCCTCTTAATTCCAGTGCCTTTAGTCTGTTAATTATTTCCCGTTTCTCCTTTTAGAACTTGCTTTGTATATATTTGTTTACGTGTTCCCCCCCATTAGAGTTTAAGCTCCTTGAAGGCAGGAACTGTCTTTTGCCTCTTTTTGTATCTTCAGCATTCAGCACAATGCCTAGAACATAGTTGGCACTGAATAAATGTTTATTGAATTGTCTATATTTTTTCACATATGGGTGAATATGTCCCACAGCTACTATAAAAAATAAGTGTATCTATCTATCTATCTATCTATCTAATCTATCTATCTATCTATCTATCTATCATCTATCAATTTATCTGGTATATATTCACCCCAAAAGGCTTTGTTTTGTAAAGTTTGGATTGAGTTAAAGGGCCACACTTGAGGACCTAGAGAGCCACATGTGGCCTCAAGGCCTCAGGTTCCCCACCCCTGTTCTAGACCCATAAAGCTATCCTGTTGCAAGTCAATTCTGATCAGGCCTGTCCCCGAAAGTTTAGGTTTAAGACTGGAAGAAAATGAGACACTGAAGCCATCAAAAAGTTAACAGAAGGGGATTTGCTTAGCATTAACAGGCGAAGTATATACAACAAAGACATAGTGTTGATTCAACTATGTGTACTTTCTCTGCTTCTGATTTGCCCGTGGTAGTCTGATGGTTAAACATCAGGGAGGCCACTAGGAAGGGACATCAATAGTCTGAACCTTTAGTCCCTGAGTCATTTAACTTTCAACGATTATTTCAGTACTTTTAAGAAAAATAAATTACTTAGACCACATATTGGGGTTTCTAGTAAATAAAATATTCCTCCTACCACACACCCTACAGTTTAAGTTCCCTCAGAAGAAAAATATACTTGAAATTCCTGGAGAGGCAGCTCCCTTTCCACTCTTAACTAGTCTCTGACCTATGCTTAGTATCTATCAGTCAAGAGTCAATCAACAAACATTTATTAAGTGTCCCAAAATGGCCTAAACATGGTATTGTGCTAAGTTTCTGGGTGTCTTGGGGATGCAAAGACAAAAGTAAAATAGTCTCCAGCATAGCATCTTATATGAAATTGGGGGAAAAGATATGTGTGTGTATACAATACACATACATATATTCAAAATACAAGGCAATTTCTGAAAAGGTGGTATTGACAGCTATAGGAAGTGGGAGAATCTCCAAGTAGAAGATATCACATTTGAGCTTTAGTCTTGAAAAAGAATCAGGATTATAGAGGTAGAAGTGAAAAGGTTGTACATACAAGACATGGGCGACAGCCAGTACAAAAGCAGAGATGGAGATGATGTTTCATGTGTGAAGAACAATAAGAAGGCAACTTTGGATATACTGAAGAATGTGTGGAGGCAAGTCATATGGAATGAGGCCATATGGAAGAACATGGAAAGACAGGAAGGGGCCAGATTGAGAAGAATTTTAAATGTTAAATAGAATAAGCTATATTTGACCTTATAGGCCATAGGGAGCCACTGAAGTTGATTGAGTAGAAGAATGCCATAGTTAATAGTAGACTTTAGGACTTTGACAGCTTTATGGAGGATTGGTAGGAGAGGAGAAAGATTTCAAACAGGAAGAGCAAGTAGGGAGCTATTGAAATTGTGCAGGTAAAAAGTGATGAGGAGGTTTGTGTATTGGGAGGAGACAGATGTGAGAGATGTTGTTGAAATAAAAATCACAAAGTTGATGACTGATTTTATATTTGGGATGAGAGAGTAAGGAGTTGAGGATAATTATGTGGTTGCAAACCTGGGTGACTAGAAAGATGATGGTGCCCTTGATAGAAATAGGGGACCTCAGGAGAGGAGAGGAAAAGACTTAAGGGGTTCTGTTTTGGTCATGTAGAATTTGAGATGCTTATAGGAAAGCCATTTTAAAATGTCTAGTGGGCAGTTGTTCTGAGACTGAAGCTCAGGAGAAAACTATATCTGAAGATATAGATCTAAGAGTCATCTTTATAAGATAACAACTGAACCTCTGGGCTGGGATGAGGTCACTAAGGGAGGGAGTGTAGACAAAGAAGAGAAAAAGCATCCAGAACCGAGCCTTGAGGTACACAGATGGTTGGGGTGGGTTCAGTCTCCAACAAAGGAGACTGAAAAGGAGTACTTAGAGAAGCATGAGGAGAATCAAGAGAATGGTGTCATGAAAAGCTAGATAGAATATTTAAAAGAGAGTGTGGTCAATAGTGTCAAATGCTGTATGCAGCAAATAAGAGATCATTGATAATCTTCTAGAGATCAGTTTCCGATGGGAAGTGAGTATTTGTTGGCAGCAGGGAAGAAGACAAGAGATAGGAAGATATTAAAAATTAGAGGGGGACTATGATAATGGATACCATCTGTTGGAAAAGATAGAAGAGGATGGGATTAAGAATACATGGTCATGGCAAGGATAAACAATGCCTCTTCATTAGAGACTAGAGTGAAATAGTAGAAAATGGAAGGTGACATCAAGATGTTATGAGATGTAGAGATGTAAAGAAAAGGGAGCACATGTTAATAGTCTCAATATTCTCAATAAAGTAGGAATCAAGGCCCTCAGGTTTGGGGTGGAGGGGATGTTTTGAGAGACTTGAGGCAAGAAGATGAAGTTCTGAACACATAATTGTGGATGTTGGATAGTTATTCAGTGAGTCAATATGCATTTATTAAGCACCTACTATGTGCCAGGCACTCCACTAAGTGCTGGGAATTCAAAAAGAAGCAAAAGACAGTTCCTGTCCTCAAGGAACTCACAATCTAATAGGGGAGACAACAAGCAAGTAAATATGTACAAACAAGCTATATACAGGATAAAAAGAAAATTATTAAAAGAGGGAAGGTACTAGAATTAAGAGAGGTTGGGAATGGCTTCCTGTAGAAAAATGAGATTTGAATTGGGACTTGAAGGAAGTCAGGGAAGCAAGAAAGTAAAGATGAGGAGGGAGGATATTCCAGGCATGGAATATCTGGATAGCCAGAGAAAATGCCAGGAGCTGAGAAATAGAATGCCTTGTTTATGAAACACTAAAAAGGTCAGTGTCACTAGATCAAAGAATTTGTGACTGAGTAATGTGTAATGAGTAATGTATAACAAGACTGAAAAAATATGTGTCTATGTATTTGACTGAGGGGTGGAGTGGTGATTCAGGTGGTGTTTAAGGGCTCTAAATGACCATTGCAATGTTCCAAGTGTGAGGTGATAAGGGCCTACACCAGGGTGGTAGCAGAATCAAAATCAGTTGGGGAGGGAATAAAAGAATTCCCTTGCCGCAGAGAGGGCCCTGATGAAAATAAAAAATATTAATTTGTAGTAGAAACAGTCCATTTTTAATAAAAAAAAAGGTTTGGTTGTTAGTAACACAAATGAGGTTTTCTGATTTTCTCAAAGATCCTTGGTTGTCAAAAGATTTCTTTAGACTAGTCATTAGGCTTCTGTATTCAGTGAATGACTTTTTAATGGATACAACCAATTTAGTACTTTAGGAAAATCATTGTACATCAAATGACCTGGATTTGACCCTTGCCACCTCTATGACCTTGGGCAAGTTACTGAATCTCTGTTAACTTTAATTTTCTCATCTGCAGAATGAAAGGATTGAATTACATGACTCCAAGGTACCTTGCAGTTCTAAATCTGATTATGCAATCCTTTCACTATTGTCTTTGGTGGAAAAATGAGCATACATGCTATATAGTGACCAAAACTCAATAAATGTTCTTGAAAGGTCCTAGAGTTCTTAGAGTTCTTAGGAGTGTCATATCAGGATGAAGGTGAAAAATTACTTTGGTGATACCTAGGATTTAAGGAAGCTGATGGTTTTACATAATAATTCGACTGTTGAGAATATATTCTGAACATGTTACCAAAGGTAACAAAGGTTATCTGCTCAAAGATTTTTATGGCAGCATTATTTGTAATTATAACAGACCAGCAGTTACTTAAACATACAGTAATTGTGATGTATTATTTTGATGTAAAGCTAAGATGTAATTAAGATTGATAAACTGACAAGAAGAAAAAAAAAGAAACGTGGAAAAACATAATTAAATAATGCAAAGAGAAAAAATAGAAACAAAAAACCAAATACACATCAACTGACCTTATAAGAAGAGATCAAGAATTAATAGACAAATAAATAATATTTAAAGAGATTTAGGGGGCCTTATTGAAAAGTTATGGCATTTTTGTATGTTTGACTTTATTTAAATATAAATATTTAAGCATTTCTTTAAAACCTACAATATTTATGCCACAATATTTACTTCCCCTATAGGGCTACTCTAAAAAGTGACTGCCAAATATAACAGGTAGTAGATAACTTCCACATTTGTTTCCAAAGGAAGCATATAATTTAGGCTATGCACAATGGGAATAACAGGGATGAAATTAACCATTCCCAATCGTTGTATCTCCTTTCTCTGTTCCTTCTTAAGGTTTTAATTTGGAGCAGTATATAAAGAAAGCAATAATTTTGTAGAGCAGTTACATATTTAAGGGAAGAAATCCCTTCTCTTTAAGACAAATGATCACTGGTCTTGAAAGGATGTTAAGTTGGGTGTGCTACATTTCGTGTCAGAAATTTGACAATGTTGAAAGATAGACAATTTTGGGTTTTTGAAATCTTGATATAGATTGTAATGTAGGGAGGTTATAGAATTATGGAATTGTAAGAAAACTCAGAGATCATTTACTCCAATTCCCTCATTTTACATGTGAAAAAATAAGCTGAGAGAGGTTCAGTGTCTTGTCCAAGGATTTGATTAGAAAAGGAATAAATGTTGCTTTAGTGTCCAATTCCAATTGGTTATAAAATATAAATTGCCTTTTATAAAAGATTTTGTAAACATGTTAGGCAGAAATAAAACCGAATATTAAGTGTCATTATGTCTCAAAGAGAGAGGAAAAATTACTTATACGCCACATATTTTTCCCTATGCAGAATGTTTTCCCTATACACTTAAACCTGAATCTTCAATAGTTACATACTTTAAATGGACACTTCACTGTACTTGTACATATATTTGACAGAAGGTTTCCTAAAGTAGATTTCTGAGTCATTCATCAGACCTCACAGTGATGCACATGGAATAATGTTTCTCAGAGCTGAAGTCTGAGTCCATCAATTCCCTGTCAGTACAATTCTCCTCACTCCTTTCAGAAAGATATGCCTTTTTTTCTGACCACAATTTTGGTTCCCAACTGTGTTTGAGTAATTTATCTCCAGTTGTTGTCCCAAATCCTGCATCAAATTACCAAGGACGTCAGTCAGGTTTCAACATATTGATTCAGCAATCTCATTCTTGTACACTGTCCAACTCCAACAGAGAGTTGATTGCTTTACTCCAAAATCCTTTGAAAAGTTAAATTGTTAACAACACAAATTTACTGGAAATTGGAATAACTCCTCACCTGAGCTTCAGTTACTTCACCCTATTCCCTGGGCATTCAGAATTCATCTCTCCTTAGCAGGATGGGGGACTGGAAAGAGAAGGTCAGAGTGCAGTTACTGCCAGAAGCCCAAAGAACAGATGCATAAGTGGAAGTGAATGGGATCTGTACTCAGTTGTTTACTTGTACCTAAGGTATTATTGAAGAGGGACATCTTGTGTTCTAGGACTTCCATTTATTTGTGCTTCAGTGGTTCTGTGATATCACTGATATGAGTGTTTCTTCTAACTCATCTGTGTTTGTCATGCTGTATAATTCTTGTCTATGTCATCTCCATAGGAGATCCACTGGATGTACTATGGACTTTCTTCTATATTTTTGATGTTTTCTGGATAATAATTCAGTTATAAGTCTCCTTTCCCTTGCCATATGATCAGGCCATCTCCTTTTTAGACATTCATTTCCTTGATGATATCTTTTAAAAATATTTTAGAAGCATTTGTTGATATATTTCATTTTTATACTCATTTCCAAATCCATATTTTTCCTCCTCTCCCCAGAAAGTCATCTTTTGTAATAATGAATAATAAAAAAAAACCCAACCAGTTCATCAAAACTAACCAACACTTTAACTGAGTATGCCAGCACATGCATCATTCCATGCTCTTAGTTCCCTTCTTTGGTAAGGAAGGGTAAGAGATTTACTTTCATGATTTGCCTTCAGGTGAGGTTTGTAAGAATCATGACTCAGGTAGTTTATTATTTAGACATGCAAGTGAGGATGTAGCTCCTCTGCCCTTCAGTTACATGGGCAGTACCTTGGGCATAGAGTGTGATATATACCCTGGTCAAAAACCAAGAGTCCTGGATCTCTGTCCTTATATTTGATTGATGTGGCTGGTCAGATTCACAGGATCAAGTGAGAGGGTAACCTCAGAAGCATCAATCAGCAGGTGGCTCAACTGGAAACCCCTCACATGCCTCTTATTGACCACAAAGGCATTGAAATTAGTAGCATACCTTGCATAGATGAAGTTTGCTAAAATGATACTGATCAGGAGAACCTTGAACTCTTTGCATACTTTGCCTAAATGAAGCTAGCTAAATCAATTATTAGATACACAAAACATAGGTCAAACATAGAGTCAGTGATCAAACATTAAACACAGGACAGTGGTCAAACATGGAGTCACTTTCCGTCATCTAGGGACTAGAAATATGCTAATCCTCACAATTCATTATATTTACTCCATATTAGGTTCTTATTTTATTTTTCTTCCATTTACATCCTTGTTGTCACTGTGACATTTCCCCCTCTGCTTTCAGTGATATCACTTTATAACAGTTTATACATGTCTTCCAATACTTCTGTGTATTCTTATTTATCATTGTTTATAGTAGGATACTCTTCTGTTACATTCTTGGAACATGATTTGTTTAGCTGTTCCCCCATCCATTAACATCTACTTTGTTTCTACTTGACTACTACAAAAGTGATGCTATTAGTGTTTTGACATGTATGGGTTCTTTCTATCTTTACCTTTCTTGGGGGTATATACCAGTGGAATCTCTGGGTCAATGGGTGTGGACATTTTAGTTACTTTCTTAGTACAATTTTAAGTAGCTTTTCCAAATGGTTGGAATACTTTACAACTCTGTTAATAGTATATATTAGTTTGTCTGTCTTTCCACAAGTCCTTCAGCATTAACTATATCTATCTTTGATCATTTTTACCTATTTTCTGGGTATATGATAAAATCTCTGAGTAGTTTTGATCTCCATTTCTCTTATTATAATAGTGAAAAGTAATCTTTCATAGTGTTATTAATAGTTTGGAATGCTTATTTTGAGAACTATTTGTTCAATTTCCTTTATACTTAATAAATATTTATTGACTGACTGACTTTACCATTTATGTTCTTGAGAATGGCTTCTAGTCTTAACATGCTTGTATTATTTTCCTACATATCTTGGATACATAATGATATCCTTAATGCAATTTCTGTTGTGTAATTCTCCAATTGTAACATGTTACTACTCATGCCCAACATGGGACTTTTCATTGCACTTCAATAACTTTATACTTGAATTCTTCAGAGACTATTATATTCCATGATTCTCACTCATAATAGTCTCAGTGGAAAAAATATTGACCATAACATGATCAGCTTTTGTTTTAGAAAGGAACTTGAGGACAGTGAAAGCATTGTGAAATTTTGTAAAGGTTGTCCTTTCCCTTTTCTGTTAAATTTTTGGTCCAGTTCATTGTTCATCTATAGCATGTATATCATAGGTATATACATACCTCTATACATATATACATACATGTATACATGCATATACACACACATACAACAATAAACAAGCTATAGATTGTCTATGCAATGCCATGTCATAGTCTGGGCAATAGACATTTTTCAGGTACCTTTTATTCCCTGTTTAAATTGATAGGCTGAAAGCTTCATTTGCATGATTTTGAGAGTTGACGACACACCCAACAGGTTATAGTCTAGTCCAGCTTTCTTTTTGAGATGTTCAGTGAGGAGGAATTCATTATATTTTGAAGAATCCTATTCCACTTTTAGCTAGCTCTAATTACTAAGAAATTTTTCCTGACATTAAGTCTATCTCTTTTCAGTTTACATCCATTTCTTCCAATTCCACTTTCTGAGTCCTAGTAAGACAAGTCTATTCCCATTTCCATATAATAACTCTTCAAATATTTGAGAAAAGATATCATACAACCCCTAGATCTTCCTTTCTCTAAACTAATCTCCAATTCCTTCAAATTGTCATGTGCTGTGAACTCAATAGTCTTCATCATCCTGATTGTTCTTCTTGAATGCTCTCCAGCATACCCATGTCTTTCCTAAAAATGTGGTGCCCACAATTGACTACAATACTAAAGATATGATCTTACCAGGACAGAGTACAGCAGAACCATAATTTCCTTCATCCCAAATACCAGGAAGACCTGGGTTTTTCAGACACGTACTAGCTGTGTGGCCCTGGGCAAGTCATTTTACCTTTCTGGGACTCAGTTTACCCATCTATAAAATCAAAGGGTTAGAGTTGATGACCAGTAGGGTCCAAATCTATAATCCTATGATGGGGGTTCCTTTGGGTATGAATTGGGCTAGATGGCTGGTGATCTCCCTTCTAACTCTCAAAATTCTGTGATTCTGTAAGTTGTCCTGAGGTGGCAGTTCTCTAAAACTCATATAACATTTTTTAATGCTATCTCGCCATGCTTCCCCATCTTATATTTGTAATGATAATTTTTGAACACTAATAAGACAACATTTATTTCTATTAAATCTTATTTTATTTGTGCCAATATGACCTCATCCAAGTGATTCATTGACATATTAAACAGTACAAGGCCAAATACAGATGTTTGGGACACTCCATTAGAAATCTCCCACCAAGATTATATCAAACCATTATTAACTTCCTTTTAGGTCAGGTCATTCTACTCATATTAAATCTACCAAATTATGCTATCATCTAGGCCATTGCTCTCCATCTTTTGTGCACAAAAATAACTAAGACTTTGTCAAATGCCATTTAGTTCACAGAATTTTAGAGTTGGTAGAAGGACTTCAGCAGTCATCTCATCAAACCTAAAACTAAAATATAATCCCCTCCACAACAAACTGAACAAGTGGTTATCTAGTCTGCTTGAAAGACTCTTGTGAGAGTGAATTCACTATTCACTTTTGGATAGTTGTAACTTTTCTGATTGGGGAAATGTATAAAAGAAGGGGTAAGACTGCAGCTTAGGAAGAATAGCACGAAGAATATCATGATGGAAATGATAAACCTGATAAATTCTTATTTTGTTTGTTTTTTCTGCCAAGAACTATTATCTTGGGATTGAAAAGAACAAAACAAAAATGGCTAATAGGGAACTGATACCCAAGTTAAGAAGAGAGTAAAAGAGGACCTAGCTACCTTTCATAAGCTCAGGTCACCTAGAGCAGATGAAGCAGATGAAGATGGGATTTTGTCAATTATCTTTGAACGATCCTGGAGAATTGGAGAGTCACCACACGTTTATAAAAGCACTATTGTCATCCCAATTTTCAAAAAGTGAAAGAATGGAGGCTATAAACTGTAGGCTAGTGAGTCTAACTTCAATTTCTGGAGAAATTCAATGTTTTATTAAAAAGGTTAATAAACATCTAGAAAAGGAAGCAATGATCACAAGGAATCGGCATGGCATCATTGAAAACAGGTTGTGCTAGACTTTATTTCCTTTTTTTCATGGGGTTACTGAGTTGAACTGATATATGAAGGGAGTTGCAAAGCTACCATTAATTAGATTTTTAGCCAAACATTTGATAAATTTTCTCCTACTATTTATTTATTTATTTTTGGTGAGGCAGTCGGGGTTAAGTGACTTGCCCAGAGTCACACAGCTAGTGAGTGTTATGTGTCTGATGCTTGATTTGCACTTGATTCCTCCTGACTCCAGGGCTGGTGCTCTATCCAGTGCACCACCTAGCTGCTCCTCTCATTATTGTTGTAGAGAAGATAGAGACGTATAGCCTAAATAAAAGTACAATTAGATTCAGAATTGGCTGATGGCCCAAACCAAAGAGCAGAGATATAACTACCACAGGGCAAATATGGCTTTGCTCCAAAAGATTGATGGTTAGAGTGGCAGAATTCCTCCCTAAGGTGACTACCATCACCCTCATCTTAGTTCTCAGTCCTCTTTCTTGTGCCCAATATGACCAAAACCATATTCTAAACCCCTGGAATCCTATCACTATGGTGCCCTTCTGGGGCACACATTCCCCACTGTTGGGTCTAGCTACAGTTTCTCTGTGGAACTGGTCATTTCCTCTCCTGTAATGGTTTTACACACTATTAGACTATTGTCAATTTTTATATTCATGTACATACACACACACACACACACACACACGCATATGCGCACACATGCACACTGAATGTGGTCTAGAAGCAATGATTCCTAGTTATGCCTCTGCCAAAAAAAAGTAGTCATTAATGGTTTCAAGTGATTTTAGAAGGTCTCCAATGGAGCACCAGAGACATTTGTGCTTGGCTCTGTGCTACTTACTATGTTTATCAACAATTTGAATAAAGTCCTAGATGACATGCTTTTCAAATTTTCAAGTGACTCAAAGCTGGGAAGGATAGCTAACAGACCTGATGACAAGGTCAGGATTCCAAAAGATTTTGCTAAACTATTATTTGATAAGCAATTATTAAGCCAATAAAATCAGATGAACTGTAATAGGAATAAGTGTAAATATCCTACTTTTGTTCAAAGAATTCACTTCAAAAGCAGAAAGGTAATAAAAAAATCATTTGCAGATTTCTGAAAAAGATAGGGGATTTTAGTGTGCAGCAAGCTATTTCATTCCTGTTTCCAGAAAAAAAAAAAGAAGAGGTGATCCCATTGTACTCTGCTCTCCCTAACCCAACCACAATAGAGCATTGTTTTCAGTCTGGGAATTTAGGAAAGGCATTGATCAACTGAAAAACATCCAGAAAAAAGACAACCAGGATGGTGAACAACTTCAAGCTTTTACCCCTGAGCTTTTGTTGAAGGAATTAGAGATGTTTCGTCTAGAGAAAGGGCAACTAGGTGGTGCAATGGATAGAGTGCTAAGCCTGGAGTCAGGAAGACTTGAGTTCAAATTCAACCTCAGGTGTTACTAGCTGTGTGACATTGGCAAGTCACTTAACCTTGTGTGACTCTCTTTCCTTGATCAATAAAATGATCTGGAAAACGAAATGGTAAACTACTTCAATATCTTTGCTGACAAAACCCCAAAAGGAGTCATGAAGGGTTGGGCATGACTGAAAATGACTAAATAACAACAAACAACAAATCTAGAGATAGAAGATTTAGGGGAGGCATAATAGCTATCTTTAAGTACTTAAAGGGCTCTCATTTGGAAGTGGCATTAGACATGTTCTGTTTGGTCTCTGAGGGCTGAACTCGGAGCTTTATAATACCTTCCGGTACCACAGGATTTCAAAGTTGGTATGTAACTCAATCCAACCCATACTGTCTTTATAATATGCCTAAAAAATAATTATCCAACACAAATTTGCTTGAAGACTTTCAGGGAGGAGGAACCCACTTTATCCAAAGACATCCTATTTCCTTTCTGGAAGCTTTCCTTATGTGAAACTTAAATTTGCCTTTTTGGGAGTTCCAGCCACTGTTACTCTGTTTTCTAAGGTCAAGTAGAACAAGTACATCCCCTCTTCCATAAGACAGCCCTCAAATATTTGAAGACATACATCGTGACCTCCCTTTACCCCTATCTTCTCTTCCTTAGCCCATGCAAGAATCCCCCTCTACAAAATCTCTGAAGAGTATTCAACTAGCCACTTACTGAAGCTTTATCCTGAAAGAAAGCTACTACTTTGAAGGGCATCTGGTTTAATTGCTGGAAAGTATTGTTTGTTACATTGTTCTTCCCTACTCTGGGAAGAAACCTACTTCCTTACGTGGTCCTTGCTTTGTTCTTAGTTTGGCCCAGTGAAGCAGCCCAGAGTAAATTTACTCTTTTCATCGTATGAGAGTACGTCAATTATTTGAAAGCAGATAGCATGCGTCCTCCAAACCTTCTCTTCTCAAAGCCGAACATAGCTCCTTTAACTATTTCTCTTATCATTGGTTTTCAAATACTTCACTGTTCTTGTTCCCTTCCCCTAAAAGCCTTCTTATTTACCAATATCTCTCTTAAAATGTAAATCTTAGAAAATGATATGGTACTTAGATGTGGTCAAACAAGGACAGAGTAGAGTAGAACTATTTTCTCCTTTGAATCATGACCTTTAACACTTCTGATAGTGCAGCCTTGGATAGAGTTAGTATTTTTTTAAAATAGCTGTTAACTCAAGTTGTATATGTATTCAGCTAAAACTCCTAGATCTTCTTCATATGAAAAAGGTAATATTTGTGAAGCTAATTCTTTAAACCTCAGCACAAAATTTTACCTTTAAGTTTCTACCTCTACTATGTACTTATCACATTTTAATTTTGTATAATAGCTATTTGAAAACATATTTTATTCTACTTGCTAGATTGTCATCTCTTGAGGGCTAGGAACTGTGTCACTTTTTTCATGTTTTTTACCCGCCATCCCTTAGCACAGGGCCTCACACACGGCAAGTGATTTATTTTGTTGATTTCACTTTATCCTCATAGCCTGTGAATTGGTGATTGCTTATGTTATCTATCACACAGCTAGGTGGCACAGTTAATAGAGCACCTAACCTGTAGTCAGGAAGACCTGAACTCATATCCAACCTCAGACATTTACTAGGTGTGTGACCCTGGGCAAGTCACTTAATCTGATTTGACAGAATTTTCTCAGCTGTACAATGAGCTGGTGAAGGAAGTGGTAAACCACTCCAGTATTTGTGCCAAGAAAACGGGGTCAACAAGAATTGAACATGACTGAATAACAATGTAAAATGCACTTTACCACAATGGAAAGAATCTTTGGGTCCAACATTCATATAGAAAGACAATTTATAGGTAAACAATTTAGTTTTAATATTCCTTTGAACAAATTTCACCACATAAGTTCTAGTAACCCAATTTTGAAACATATATAATCCTGTCCTGTCTACCTTGTAAGATTGTTTTGGGAATGATGTATGTGATAATAATTTCTCAGAATTAGTGTTCTATACATGTGAACAATGGTGGTGGTGGTGGTGGTGGTGGTGGTGGTATCTATATCTTTTCTGGTTTTGACTAAGGAATGGATAGGGTAGAAACTTAGATATGTCCTTAAGAATGACTGAAACTAGAAGCTTGGGTCTAGCAGTTTAAGTTTTTATTTATTAGGGATAGGGACTAGACTTATGATTTCCTTGGGGTGTAGGGAAGGAAACTCCTTTTACCATTGAAGATTGGCATCTTCTCTTCAATTTGTAGTCTTAAAGCATTGCTTAGGGCACTGAGAGATTAAGTGAGTTGTTCAGGATCACAGAGACAATATGAGTAAGAGGCAAGACTTGAACCTAGATGTCCCTGGCTTTGAGGCCGGTTCTTTATCCTCTCATTTACATTGCCACAGCTGAAATTGGATGACTAAGATCCAACATTTTGAGTTATTTGTTAAAGTCCAATGGTAGCAAAGGTGGTTCAGATCACCTTAGATATTTCCTCTTGAAAAATTTTATTAGATGCTAATTTTAGGAGGATAAAACAACTCTGAGTGTGTACATGTAGACTAGTTCTCTTTAAATTTGGAATTGTTTCTTCTCCCTGTATAAATTGATGCAGTGTCAAATATAGCTAGCATTCCAGCTCTCACAGCATTGAAACTGAGTTCTTTTCATCATCATTAGATTGTAAGCTCCTTAAGGGCAAGGACTATTTTTCACCTCTTTTTGTATACCCAACCCTCAGATAGTACCTCAGACAGTGTTTAATAAATGTTTATTGTTTGATCAGAAATACTATGACTGTTAGTTCTGCTGCTTCTCATAAGAGTTACTAGTTAAGATGGAAATGTTTGTTTAAGTTAGAGCCATAACCAGGAATTTTTGCATCTGGGTCAAATATCACAAATGGCACCTGGGACAAATGGAGCATACCCTCAGTTGAAAGGGGTAGCAGTGGGAGAGAATCTCATGAGGTTAGGGAGGAGGGAGGAGCAGGAGGACACAGACCCTGGGAGACTGGCACCGAGGTTGTTACTGGTGAGTTGTCCATGGGGAATGCTGAGTAGAAGGAGAAGCAGTGTAGGGTAGGGGACAGTCTATATTTTCCAATTTTAATTAATAATTCTTACTAGCTACTATAGGTATTAAGTCTGTGTGTGTGTGTGTGTGTGTGTGTCTGAAGAAACAAGGACAAGTCAAGCCCTCTAAATTAGGTATCCTGAAAGTCCCTGGTCACTTTAATATAAAGAATTCTGATCTAATTGAGCGCATTATGGCAACTAACCTTTTGAGTAGTGTTATTTATTTAGTGCTTAGATTTACTCAAATAATACTAAATTATTCCTTCTTCTATATACATGGGTAGTTTGAAAAATACTTCATATGTGTTGTAAATTATTTGAGTTGATATTTTTCATCTGATCTAAAATTACCCCTCTGATCTAGTTTTAATGAAGGTGCTTGGGGGTGGTAATAGATTTTTCTTTATCAGTGTTTACTAATGTCACCCCTCTAAAATGTGTTGATGGCCGAGAAAATGAGTCTAATAAGAAGTATGTATTGCTAATTTTTACTTAATACTTAATATTTCTTAGTTGATTTTTTAAAATATAAATGGCACCATTTACTGGAACACACATTTTTACAGAGTTTTAACATTAATTTCCCCTCTAATTCTTGCCAATTTGCTGCTGGAATGTAATTGCATTGCCTACATTATGGTTAACAGGAAAGATTAGATATGTAGCATTTTATTGTCTTTGACAGTTTGATGAATTGTGACTTGAACTGAGCAAGTTCCTTTGTTCTAATTGTCTCTTTCTCTTTAAAGCTGAGAATTGTACTTAGACATAAGGGACTACTTTTCTTCACTGCCTTTAAGTTCAAACTGTTCACACTGATAAAACGTTCCTCTCCTAACTGGCAAACTTGTTGTTTGCTTGTTTTCTCTCACTCTTTATTATAAGCCTAAAATTGGCAAAGATTAATCAAAATCAGGGAATGAGAAATTGAAGGGGGATACCACTTTAGAAAACAGTCAGGTACTTTCCTGCTTCTAAAGGAGTAAATGAGTGAAGGAGAAAATGTTTTTTTATATGTTAACTATCTCTATGTGCCCTTTCTCTATCTCTCTTTCTCTCTTGCAGTCTGTCTGTCTCTGTGCATACATATCTATGAGTGTTTGTGTGTGTGTGTGTGTGTGTGTGTGTGTGTGTGTTTAGGGTAACTCAGTAGCTAGAAATAACCTGATTAGCTCAAAGTGTTGATGAAAAACCGATAAAGGAATAGAATCATATTGTAGTAAAATTTATCTTTCCTTAATCCTCAGCTCACGGCGCGATGTACTCCTTTAAGGTTTTCCTTGTTCTTTCCAGAAAAGTCCCTACTTAAAGAGTACCCAATTCAGCCCCCTCCATTCTCATTCTGTAGCTTTTGATACTACTGACCATTTGCTTTTTTCTCAGATAATTTCTTGCTTATTTTTCAGACACTAATCTCCTGCTTGTTTGCCCACTACTTCTCCATCACCCTTGCATGTTTATTACCCCTTTCCAACACCACATATGTGAGTGTCTACCAAAAATATAGTCTGGGCCATGGCCCTTAACACTTTCCTTTGGTCATTGCATCTGCTTTCATAAATTCAATTATCATCCTTATACAGATGACTCCTAAGCCTATATATCTAGTTATAATCTCTTCTCTGAACTTCAGTCCTATATGTCCAAATGCTTGCTGAGTTTTTCTATTTATGTGAACTTCCATCGCTTAACATACCTAAAACTGAGCTCATCATCTTCCCCCCTAAACTTAGCCCTTCTCCCAATTTCTCTACTTCTGTTAAAGACACCATCATCCTTCAAGTCACCTAGATTTTTAAATATAGTAGTATTCTTTAACATTTTCCTTTCTATTGCTATCAACATCCAATTAAATCCTGCCCATCTAATAATTGTAATAATTTTTGCTTCTGTTCCATTTTTAACACTGACACTGCCACCACTCTAGTTCATGGTCATACCTCTTGACCTAATAGGTCATACCTATTGAAATAGACTTTTCTGGGGGAGCATAGGTGTCCCCAGGGTTATATCTTGGGCAATCTTTTCTTTTCTCTCTATGCCACTTCACTTGGTAATCTCATCAGCTCCACTGGATTTAATTATCATCTCTATACTGATGATTTTCAAATCTACTTGTCCTGCTTCAGTTTCTCCACTGACCTTCAATCTTGCACTTCCAACTGCCTTTCAACACATCTCAACTGAATTTCTAGTACACATCTTAAACTTAACATTTTCAAAACAGAACTCATCTTTCCTCCTAAAAACTCCCCACTCCTACCTTTCCTGTTACTGTAGAAGGTAACACCAACCTCCCAGTTCCTCAAGCTCTCAATCTAGGAGTCATCCTCTACTCCTTACTATCTCTCACTCTCCATAGCCAATTTATTGCCAAGGTCTGTCAAATTCACCTTTGCAAAATCTCTTAAATATAACCCCTCTTCTCCTCTGACAGTGCCATATCTTTGGTGCAGGTTCTTATTACCTCACTCCTAGACTATTGCAATAGCTGGCTGGTGGGGCTACCTCCTGAAGCTTCTCCCCACTCTAATACATCCTCCATTAAACTGCTAAAGTGATTTTCCAACAGAGTATGTCACCTCCCTCCCCTGCCGCCCCCAATAAACTCCAATGTCTCCTGATTGTTCCAGGATCAAAAACAGAAAATGTTCTGTTTGGCATTCAAAGCCCTTTGCAGCCTAGCCCCCTTTTACCTTTCCAATCTTCTTACCCCTTACTCCCTGCAAGGTGCTCTGATCCAGTAACACTGGCTCGTTGCTGTTTCACAAACAGGACATTCCATCTTTTGGCTGTGGGCATTTTCTCTGGCTGTTCACATTCCTGAAATGCTGTCTCTCATTGTCTTTACATCCTTGTATCTTTGGCTTCCTTTAAGTCCCAACTAAAATACCATTTTTCTACAACAAGCCTTTCCCAACCCCTCTTAATTATGTTAATTATTTCCTGTTTATCCTATTTTATAGCTTGTTTACTCATATTTGCTTGCTTGTTGTATCCTCCATTATATTGTGAGTTCCTTGAGGGCAGAACTGTCTTTTGCCTCTCTTCATATCCTCAGTGCTTAGCACAGTGCCAGACACATAGTAGACACTTAAATGTTTATTGATTGACTGACTCACTTCTCTGGGCTTTCATGACATTATTCTCTACTGGTTCTCCTCCTACCTAAGAGATCCTTCTTTGTCTTCTTTCCTAGTTCTTCATCCAGTTTACATCCTCTGTGGATATCTCCCAAGGCTCTGTCCATGGCCTTTTGTCCCTCCATATACTCTCTGTGACCTCATCAGCTCCCATGAGTTTAATTGATCACTTCTAGGAGGGTGACTCCAAGGTTTATTTGGACCCAATGATCTTCTTAGAGCTTTACTCTTGCATCACAAATTGTATGGATATTTCAAATTGGATGTCCTAGAGACACCTAAAACTCAGGATGTTTTATATCGAAATCATTATCTTTCCCTCCCTCCCTCCCCCCAAACCCATCTACCTTTAAATATTCCTGTGTCTATAGAAGGCAAATCATTTTAATCTCCCAAATTTGTAATCTTGACATTATTCTTAAATCTTCATTCTCCCTTACCCCACATATCTAATCATTTGCCAAATCTTGTCGTTTCTACCTTCACAACATCTATCTTCACTGCTGTTATTTTCCTTAAGGTTAGCTCGTTGCACAATGTGGCTCTTGCTGTGTACAACATTCTCCTTGTTCTGCTTACTTCACTCAGCATCAGTCCATACAAGTCTTTCCATGTTTTTCTGAAGTCCACCTGCTCATCAGTTCTTATAGCACAATCGTATTCCATTACATTCATATGCCACAATTTGTTCAGTCATTCCCCAGTTGATGGGCATCCCCTCAATTTCAAATTCTTGGCCATCATAAAAAGAGCTGCTATAAATATTTTTGTACATGTGAGTCCTTTTCCCTTTTTCATGGTCTTTTTGGGATACAGACCTAGAAGTAGTGTCACTGGGTCAAAGGGTATACACATTTTTGTAGTCCTTTAGGCATAGCTCCAAATTACTCTCCAGAATGGTTAAATCAGTTCATAATTCCACCAACAATGCATAAGTGTTCTAATTTTCCCAAATCTAATCCAACATTTATCATTTTTCTGTTTTGTCACATTAGTCAGTCTAATAGGTGTGATGTGGTACCTCAGAGTCATTTTGATTTGCATTTCTCTGATCAATAGTGATTTAGAGCATTTTCTCATATGACCATAGATAGCTTTATTTCTTCATCTGAAAACTGCCTGTTCACATCCTTTGACCATTTCTCAATTGGGGAATGATTTATATTCTTATAAACTTGACTTAGTTCTCTATATATTTTAGAAATGAAGCCCTTATCAGAGACACTGTCTGTAAAATTGTTTGCCAGTTTTCTGCTTCCCTTCTAGTCTTTGTTATATTGGCTTTGTGCAAAAGCTTTTCAATTTAATGTAATCAAAATCATCCATTTTGCATTTCATAAAGTTTTCTGTCTCTTGTTTGGTCATAAATTCTTCCCTTCTCCATAAATCTGACAAGTAAACTATTCCTTGCTCTCCTAGTTTGGTTATAGTGTCAAGCCTTCATATCTAAATCATGTACCCACTTTGACTTTATTTAGGTATATAGTATAAGATGTTGGCCTATGCCTAGTGTCTGCCATAGTATTTTCCAGTTTTCCCAGCAGTTTTTTTTTTTAAATAGTGAGTTCTTATCCCAAAAGCTGGAGTCTCTGGGTTTGTAAAACAGTAGATTATTATAGTCCTTGACTATTGTGTCTTGCATATCTAACCTATTCCACTAATCCACCCCTCTGTTTCTTAGCCAGTACCAAATAGTTTGGATGATTGCTGCCAAGCCACCTAATTCAGAAGACTTGACTTGTCCTTTCATGTCTTCAGTAGCAAGGAAACAAATTAACTTAACACTTATAGTAGTTAGTAAGAACTATCAATTAAAATTGGAAGTTACCAGATTGAATGGGGTGAACATCCTATACTGTTTCCTTTTCCTATACTAGAATTCCCTATGGGTAGTTTTCTCACCAGCAGCAACCTTGGGGTTGGTCTCCTAGGATCTGGGTCCCAGACTCTGCTTCCTTCCTCCCAGCCATGGGATTCTGTACTACTCCTACAGCTTTTGATTAAAGTGTGGCCCATATCATTTGCCCCAGGTGCCGTTTGTGGTACTTGCTTAGATGCAAAAATTCCTAGTATAGCCTAATTAATAACTCTTATAAGAAGCACAGAACTAATAATCATAGTGTCTCTCATTATGAAGAGAACTCATTCTCAAATTCCCAGAACTCAGAGAAATAACTGATCCGAACTGCTATAGTGAATGGCTCTAAATAAGGTTATTTCCTCATGCTACTTCCTGATAGGCCAGCTTCCTATTTGCTGCCATGGCTCCTTAATATTCCTCAACAGTTTGCAGCTATATGACTGATTTCAGGGTCATTTGTTATTGGCCATTGTCCAAGGAAGGTTACTGCTCTTTCGGATTCCCATTGGGCCTTAGCAATAATCATTGCCTGACATGCTACCTTCAAGCTCACTTACTCATTTGTTGACAATTTACCGGTTGTGTGGTAGCAATAAGCTTCTTACCTGGAGAAAAGGCATATAACTCTTTCAGCTAATGCATATGAACCACTTTCTCTCAGTCAAGTTGTACCCAAAAAAGGTAGCAGATGTACAGTTTAAGATCACAGGTACTCTGGGGCATACAGTGGATAGAGTACCGGCCCTGGAGTCAGGAGGACCTGAGTTCAAATCTGGCCTCAGACACAAAACACTCACTAGCTGTGTGACCCTGGGCAAGTCACTTAACCCCATTGCCTAGCCAAAAAAACAGAAACAAAAACAAAACAAAAAAAAAAAAGATCACAGTTACTCTAAACTTCTCTCCTACTATTTCTTTTGACACTTTTAGTTGAAATTTCATCTGCCTTATTGTCAGAAACTCATTTTAGTTCTTAGTTTATTATTTTGTTCCTGCCTGGAGTAAGTATTCCTAGGGCTCTACTTCCTTAAACCCAAGAGTAGCTTTGAGTGAAACTGTGGTTAGGTAACTGCATTTGACCACTCACAGTAGGCTCCTGGGTTCTATGTAAATCATGAAGGGCTGGGCTGGTTGTCAAAGACTAAAAAAATTAGGAACCTTTGTCTCACTTCCAGGAGACTGATTTCTCTTTGGTCTCCTTACAGATCTTCCTACACCTATGAATACTAACTTTATTTACATTTGCCTTTGTGTTAACCACTAGGTATTGGGATTTCAAGGGTTGTGTTCAAGCTTACTGAAATGCTTAAGTGAGTTCAAGATTTCTGTGAGATTTAAAGTGCAGTGAGATCCTGGTTTTTGGTATAACTTCTCTTTACTTTGATCAGCTAGTAATAGCTTGACAAAGCATGAAAGGAATTAAGTCATAGAACTCTTCCCTTTTAGATTTATTACAAATACATTGGGAGGAGAATTACAACTTCAAGTAATGAAAAATCAGGAAGAGCTATGTTTAATGTAGTGCATGAATCAACAGGAAGAACAGAGTAAATAAGTTAATATTTTATTTTAGTGGTATATTGGAAAACTTCCTTAGTCTTGTGAATATTAACAAAGATCTCAGTGGGCTCTTGAAAAGGATTAATGGCTTGACTCGTTAATGATGGTGGTTATTCTCTAATAAGAGGAGAATTGAACTCAAGGCAAAGTAGATGTTTAAATATGATGAGCTTGGCTCTCAGTTGTGAAAGACTGAAATTTTTCATTTGAAAAAGAATGAACTCTCATCACACAATCATTAAGGCTACATAAGTAGTTGAAGAAATACTTAATAAAAAGATTTCTGCCTAATTTTCACATACTGGGGAAAAAAAGTGGTGACAAAAAGTATTTTAGGCACAATTGCTCAGCCCTGAAAGTGAATTACTTTCCTTCTTCCAATTCATTTGTAAACATTTTTTAAACTGTGAAGAAATTGTCACAGGAAAAGAAATGAATGTCACAAGCCAAAAGAAACTGCCAGGATCATATATGTAGAGTTAGATGGGAACTTAGAGTTAATCTAATATAACAACCCTCTCATTTAATATTTGAGGAAATTAATGCCCACAGAGGTAAAGTGACTTGTTCCCAGACAGGATGTGAACGGGATGAATCTTCTGATTCCAAATTCAGTGCTCTTTCAAGATCATGCTTCCTTTTATTAAAAACAAACAAAAATATATTTCATGAGATGATAAGTTCAGTAAATAGATAAATCAATAGATGGATAAACATTTATTAAATGCTTACCATGTGACAGCCACTGTGCTAAATCCTGAGGACATAAATATAAACAAGCAGGACAGTCTTTGCCCTCAAGAGGCTTATATTCTAATGGGGGAAGGCAGTACATAACATGATACTTGAAAGTGCCCTCCCTTTCAAGTGTAACCAGGTTGGAAATCTTAAACCCTAAGGAGATAAAGTTGAAAGCTCATTCATTATGATGAGGATGGGAGCTGGGCCCCCAAAAAGAAAAACCTTGGACTTTCCCATGACCCAAATCTCTGGCATTTGCCTGAGGCTATAGTCCCATCAACTGGCCTTTCATTGTGGCTACACCCAATCTCCCAATTCTGTTACCCTTAACCTAGCCTAGCCCTCTCTATGGTCCCCAGCCATTTCCCACACTTAATCCTAGCTAGGCTCCATTGTCTAGGTCCCACAGCTTACTGGCCACTCCCATTCAGATCTTCCTTAGACCCCCTCCTCCAGTCACTCAAAACTACTTGGCCACTCCTAGACCCTTCCCACAGTCTTTCTGTATATAAGGTCCATCTTGTCTCCATTAAGGTGCTTAGATTCTTAAAATCTAGCCAATGCCTCACAGACTCTCAGATTCCTCAAGAGTCTGGCAATATGGCAGATCTTTAATAAACCTTGTCTTTGGCAGAAAGAAGGCTTGGGTTGAATTCTTTCAGGCAGGACCCGCGGGTCATGATCTCAGGGTCCCAGCACCCTTAAACCTCTAGACCTATCAATTAGAACAGAGGGACATAAGGGTGGAATCCACCATTCCTGTTTTATAGTTGGAAGATTATAAGCATAGAAAAAGCATTGGACTGACAGACAAATCTGCCCCTAACTTATTGTGAAAAGGTGAAAAGGGCTTTTATATTCTAGACATTTCAGCTTTTAGGAGCCCTTCCAACTCAAATATTCTATAATTCTAATACTTAAAAAACAGAACAAAGTGAGTTTGAGACAGCTAGGATTAAAACCCAGGTTTTAACCCTGAATCTCAGTCTTTTACTCTTTCCCATACCATCTTAATGATTATCAATTAGTAATCAACAGGAATCAATTAAGAGTTTATTATATATAGGCACTGCACTAATTACTGGGGATATAAATAAAGGCAAATACATGGTTCTTACCCTCAAAGAGCTCACATCTTTATGAAGGAGCTAGAATGTATATGAGATAATATACAGAGTATAAGGAAGGTAATCTTGAAAGGAAGTTACTAGGTATTTAGGAAGCAGGAAGAATGGGACAAGTCTTCTACAAAAGGTAGGATTTGAGCTGGGTCTTAATGGAAATCAGGGAAGCCATGAGGTAGAGGTGAGAAGAGAAAGTATTCCAGACATGGGAGATTACCACTGAAAAATTATGGCAGGGATTATCTTTTGTGAGGCAGAGAAGAAAGGCCAGTGTTGCTGAATCATAAAGATTAAGAAGACCAGAATGATACAAATGGACCAATTTATGAAGGACTTTAAATGCCAACCATAGGATTTTATATTTGATCCTGGAGGTGATAGGGAACCACTGAAGTTTGTTAAGTGAGGGGTGACATACTCAGATCTGTTCTTTAGGAGGATCATTTTAGTAGCCAAGTTGAAGATATAATATAGTAAGGAGAAACTTGGGGAAGGGAGAACTATCAGAAGGTGATTACACAGTAGTCAAAGAATGAGGTCATGAAAGCCTATATCAGGATGACGGCTGTGTGAGTGGAGAAAAGGGGACTCATATAGTAGAAATGAAAAGAATCTACTGGAGCTGATGAGATTACTAAGTGAATTAGTATAGGAGAAGAGAAGAGAACCCAAGAGAGACCTTTGGGACACATAAATAGCTAATGAGTATGACTTGGATAAAGATCCATCAAAGGAGACTAAGAAGTAGTCAAATAGGTAGGAGAAGAACCAAGAAAAAAATAGCAATGTCATGAAAACCTAGAGAGGAGAGACTATTAAAGGGAATAGGCTGATCAAGGCCAAAGGTTGTAAAGAGGTCAAGAAGGAAGAGGACTGAGAGAAGTTCACTGAATTTATTGATTAAGAGCTCATTGGTGATTTTGGAGAGCCTAATTTCAGCTAAATGATGAAGACAGAAGCTACATTACAGAGGATTTAGAAGAAAATGTGAGGTAAAGATGTGGATATAGTGAATATGGATAGCTTTCTCAAGGAATTTAGTGAAGAAGGCAAGGAGAGCTAAATGATCCCCCTAACAGGGTTGGTAGGATCAAGTGAAGTTTTATTTTTAACAGATAGGGCAGGCAGAGAGGGAGAGATTGATTATTATAAGGAGTGGGAATGAGAGAGGAGTCAGTGTTTTGAAGAATGGAAATGATGGGGTGGGGTCAATGAAGCATGTTTGCCTTTTTTTTTTAAGGAAAAAGGCCACTTTTTGTGAGAAACAGATGAAAGAGGAGATAGTGGTAGAAGACATCTGAGTGATATATGGAAGATGTAAGAGGGAAGTCTTATTGAATAGCCTCAAACATTCCAGTGAGGTATGGGTTGACATCTTCAGCTGAGAGTAGGAGGAAAAGAGTGCTGTGGGAAAATTGAAGAGGGCTAAAAAGATTTGGAATGGCCATTGTGGGGGGTAGGAGAGTGTATCAAGGAGAACATGTGATTGACAGTGTCAAAGGCTGTCTAGATGACAAGAAGGATGAGAACTGAGATAAGGCCATTAGATTGGGCAACTAAGACATCACTGATTACTTCAGGGAGAGCACTTTCAGTCAAATGATGAAGCAGGAAGCTAGACTTCAGAGATTTAGGAAGAGAGTAAGAGAAGAGGAAGTGGAAGCATCAATTGTAGAGAGTTTTTTCAAGGAGTTTTGTCATGAAGGAGAGGAGAAATATAGGTTGATAGCTAGGATAGATAATCAGACAAGGAGTTTTTTTAAGGATGAGAGAAAAAATGGGTATGTTCATAGGCAACATGGAAGTAACCTGTAAATAGGGAGAGATTGAAGATAAGTGAGACAGTGTGAGGGGATGGCACCACTTATGTAGATAGAGGGGTTTGCCCTGATAAGGAAAAGGGCAAACTCTTCATGTAAGACAGGGGTGAAAGAGGAGATAGTGAAGGAAGGTACCTGAGTGATGAAAGATGAGGAAGATGGGAAAAGAGGGGACTCTCAGAGAATAGTCTTAATATTTTCAGTGAAATATGAAGCAAAGTTCTTGCCTGAAGTCAGGCAGCAGAGGGGAAACTATGGGAAGTTTGAGGAGGAAATAGAAGATTTGGAAAAGTTGCTGTGAGATATGACAAAAAAGTTAGGTTCAGATAAAGGCATTTCAGAATTCATAAGAATTTAAGTGGAACATTTGTGGGTGATGACAAGATTAATGGTATGACTATCTCTGTGTATGGTTCAGCTGGAGTGAAAGACTGGGTCATCAGGATTGAATAAATTAAGGAACTGTGAAGTTAGATTATTTGAGGGTGTATCAATAGGTATATTGAAGCCTCCTTACATGAGAACAGGGGTTGGGATTAAAAGAAAGACTGTGAGACAGGCACTCAACTAACTGAAGAAGAAAGAGAATGTACTATGGATACATAGATAGTCTGTGTCAGGATCTGGCTTTGAAATTAAATTTGAATAACAAGAATCTCAAAGAAGAATAGATTGTTGAATGATGCTGCTATTACTGAGTTTGGAAGTGGTTATAGAGAGCAAGGAGTAAGATTCTCCTACCATGACCAGTGAGTCAGATGTGAAAAGTGAAAGTGAAAGAAGTATTGGAAATAAGGTGACCAGTGATGCAGTGTCATCAGGAGGGAGGCATGTCTTAGTAGGTTATGACTATGCTAAACATTGAGAAATGAGCCTTGGCAGAATATTGATGTTTGGTCTGTTGATGGAGTCAGGTGATTAGACTGTTCAATTATTAATTAGTCTATATGCTTATATAAGACTTTATCCTTTCTAAACTCCTTTTCAATTTTCAATTTTTCAGTTTTCAATTTCTATTTAAAAGTTGTTAGTAT
The DNA here is from genome assembly GCF_900497805.2 of Vombatus ursinus. Classification (NCBI taxonomy): domain Eukaryota; kingdom Metazoa; phylum Chordata; class Mammalia; order Diprotodontia; family Vombatidae; genus Vombatus; species Vombatus ursinus. The sequence continues at coordinate 11,585,380 of NW_020954583.1, forward strand.
AGATTTTCACTGTCAAAACTTTTATTAGACAGGTAGTGTAGTAGGTAGAGAGGTAGCCTCAGAGTCTATAAAATGTGGGTTCAAGTCTCACCTGTGGAAAGTAATTTAACTTTAAATTGAACAGAATTTTTACAACATGATCTGCTTTGATAGGTGGAGTTTACTCATTGTGAATTAGTTCCCTATCTACACCAATGAAATCAAAGGTTCAAAACAAACAAATAAACAAAAACTCCCACATAGCCATTCTTTTCTAAAAAGTTTTCTTTCTTTTTACTTTGGAAAAGTTATTTTTTGGGGGGGAAGGGTATGCAAATATTTTTAAAAGTTTTTATTTATTAAAATTCCTCAATGTTGTTTCTCATTGTCACTTCTTTGTTGTTAGTTATAAATGTTTATTCTCTCCATGACTAAGAAAAACATTATTCCTTTTTCTTCCAAATAAAAAAAAAAGTTCAGATCACTGATCTATTTGGGATTTATTGTAAGGTATGTATTTAACTTCATTTAAAATTGCTAGGTTCTTCAGAGATCTTATCCCATTGATTAAGCATGCAGTTGGGTAGCAGAAACACATTTCACTCTGATTTATGAATTGCCAAAGAGATGATATGGGACACATCTAGAAACATTGCTGGTGTAGCATTTTTTCTAGACCCCCCCCTTTTTTTTGGTGGCTAGCTGGAAAGTGTTCACAAGTGTTCCTAAGTGTTACAAAATGAACAATGGCGAAAGAAATCATTGCATTCTGTGAGGGAACACTTCATCCAGCTGAAGTTTTTATTGCTAATGAGTAAGAGTACAGCTTCTAACACTGACAGTGATGAAGAATATGTAAAGTACAGTGTGACTCAAAATGAAGACATTATAGTGAAAAAAAATTCTTTGAACATGAATCCCATGTTAGTGCTTAACTATTCTTTAATAGAAAATGATTGAGTAAAAGAACTGCCACAAGGAAACCATTTATTTCCAGATTTTTTAAAAAAAAACCAAACTACTTACTATTTTTTCCTCATTTGGCTCATCTTTGGGTGGAAGAAATCATTCCAGTTTCATCAGGCATAAGCTTAATCCTGCGAAGAATTAGGGTGGCTAAAATACTTTCTGGCAAATCCAGTTTTACCCTGATATGAGGTTATTAACCTTTGGAGAAAGCTATTTATACAGTTGTTATCTGGTGATGTGCCCTAAAAATGTCAATTTACCTCTCTGAGTGAACACTTTACTCTGAGGTGTTTACCAACTACCCCTGTGAGGCTATAAGAGGGGAGCTTATAACCAGCAAATTGCAGTGGTGGGTATTGCAAGCCTCTAATTATTCAATTACATATGATTCAATAAACAGTTATTAAGCATCAGTCAAAGGCAAAGCACTGAGCTAGGTGTCAGGGAAGACACAAATATAAATAAGAGTTGCTTTCTGTTTTCAAGAAACTTACAATATTATTACTAGTGATAATTATATCTATTGTTTTATTCAACTTTGAGGATATCTTGGGTCATCTCTTCATGAGAATAGATGGAGGATATTCATTCAGTTTTGTCTTAGGATTAAAAAAAATTACTTTATTCTACCAATTTAAAAAAGGTATCCTATTTGAATTGATTTAATTTAACATTTAATATGCACCTACTGTGAACAAGATACTGTGTTACAAGATCTTGTACTGTGTACAACACACTGGAGGTACGAAGATAAAAATAAAGTAGTCCCTTTCTTCAGGGAGCTTCTGTTCTATTTGATGGTGATGGTGGTGGTAGAAATAAAGCTCCTTATATTCCCATATAAATGATCACAGGATAATTTGAGAAAACAAACAACTGTGAGGTTGAAGAATCAAGAAAATCTTCATGGAGAAGGTGACATCTGAACTAAGACTTAGAGGGGGTTACTGCAATTAAGGCATGTGAAATAGTTTTTATACAAGGAGAAAAGTAGGAGGTGATCTATAAAGTTTTGACAAGAGCAAGTTAAGGTTTAGGAGGGGGAATATATTTAATAAGGCCAGAAAGGAAGGCCTGATTAAGATGGTAGAAAGCCTTAAGCACCCGTTTGAAAAATGTATATTTTATCCTAAACTCAATAGTGAACTATTGAAGACTTTTGAGCATGGGAATGCTATGGTTAGAAGATAACTTTTACAGCAGTGTGAAGGATGGTTAGGAAAGGGAAGAGACTTGAATCAAGGACATAAATTAGGAGGTTAGTATAGTAATATAGTATATATTATAATATAGTAATACTATATACATATACATATATAAATGTGTATGTGTATACATATATGTATATAAAACAATATAAAAAGGTGAAAACCATAGGACCTGACAAGATCAAGAGAGAGTGTTATGACAGAACCTAGAGGGACATTCATGCCTAGGAAGAAGATAGATGGTTATTATTAAATAAGGCTGAAAAGGAGGCATTCCAATAGCTGGAAGGAGAATCAAGAAGTATCAAAGACTATAAAGAGATTAAAGAGGATGGGGAGAAAAGAAATTCCATTAGATTAAGCTATTAAATGGATCATTAACCCTGGAGAGAATAGTTTCAGTTGTGTGATTTGGTCAAGAACTGAACTTTAAGAGGTTAAGAAATGAGTCACTGACAATGAAGAGGAGGAAGCAAGACAGGATGATTTTTTTTTAGGGGGTTGAAGGGATGACAAGGTAAAGAGAAGTTTTTCTAAAGATGAATAATCAAAGGAGATCAAAGAATGGTTCTGGTCCTTTAAACAAATATCTTAAAGTAACACTTTTTGCAGTAGCAATGAACAGGAAGCAAAGTGGGTGTCCATCACCTGTGTAATAGTTGAACAAATTATGATATATGAATGTAAGAAATTATGACTGTAAAGAATTCAGAGAAACTTAGGAAGATTTATAAGAACTGATGTATAACAAAATAAGCAGAATCGGGAGGAAAACAATACTGAAATACTTAAGAACTCTGATCAATGCAGTGTTTAATTTTGACTTCGAAAGTCTTGTAAAGTTTGCCTTTCATCTCTCAGAAGAGAAGTGGTAGACCATAGGCATAAAATGAGCCATGCATTTTGAGACAAAGTAAAAGTGTTAGTTTGTTTCACTTGAATATTATCATTATTAAAATGAGGGATTCTATTGCATGGGGGAGGAGGAGGGAAGTGATAGTGGCATAAAATATATCGCTATTATATATACACACATAAATACACATATATGTACATACACACATATATATACATACACACATACATATACACACACTTATCCATAGTATGTAAACTCTGAGGGCAGGGACTATTGTTTTTTCCTTTTTTTTATTTTCTCTTTGTATCCCTAGCACCTATCACAGTGCCTTGTATATAGTAGACACTTAAATACTTGTTGAGTTGAAGACTGGAAGAATGATACCTTATATGTAAAGCCATGGGATTATGGAATTTGTGCTGGCTTTTTCTTATTCTGAACCTTGATTTTGATGAGTGTTCTCAAAGATGGGGTGATTTAAAAAGACAAAAAAATGCTTTCTGTACTTTAGAGGAAGAGAAGCAGATGAAATACTGTAGGATATTTTCTGAATTGGCTTACAGGATATTTACACCATACTATTCCCCAATCTTTTATAAGTAGGAATGCATATGTAAGGGACCTTTGGAGCATGCTCAGTTCACCTAACATGGAAGCCCTTCCTAAAAAGACTTGCCTGAGCATGGCCAGATTTCCTGAAATGGAGACATGGATGAGGGTAGCCTTCCTTGATTGGCTGTGTAATCTGTGAGATTGAGACATGGCTCTCTCTGTGCTTGCTTTCTGGCTCTCCTTCCTGTGACTCCTAGAGAGTCTAGGTCAGTTAACCTATAGTACAGATGCCATGAACTGAACTGGAAGTGGGGTGACACATTCTGCTGCCCCTCTCTCCCATTTTAACTCCCCCCTCTAAGAAATGGACCTGCAGGTATTTGTTTATCTTCTATGTTCTTTGTCCTCATTTGCAGGTGCAGGTGGTGATTTAAGCCACTTGGAGCCTGAATTCTAGGTGGGATATTGGAGGCAGCCAGCCCTGGCAAGGAAGCCCTGGAAACCCAGGGTATCTGGGATTTGGAACTAAGACTATGCTCCATGCAGAAGTGTCATACAATCAGTGCAGGTGGCCCACAACATTTCTGAATGCTGCTGAACCAGATTAAAATGTAATTGGGAAATATTTAACAAAATAAATGAAGAAAGAAATAACACATTTTCTATGTCAATATATGTCTCATAGGGATAGTTATGTAAGGTTAATGGCCATGTATCTAGGTATAGATACACACATATACACATATACTTGTATGTGTGTCCATATGTATGTGTGTACACATGCATGCATATATACACACATATACACACATACATATACATAATCTCTTGCTCACCTTCCCAGAGATTGAGGGGATATAAGGAGAATGTATTGTGGAGTAACTTTGTACTTTTGTGATTACATCTTTGAAATAAATAAATTTTTTTTGTAAATGCTAAATGGACCTGGTGTGCATGGGGACCACTTGGGAAAATGTGACTAAAAGGGGCTAGAACCAATGTCAGGAAGCCTAGACTCTCTCAATTCCCTTAAAGATCTTGAAGAACACTGGAGGAGATATGAAATGTAATCTATCTGGCCTTCAGGCAGTAGGCATCAGGGTAGCAGTGTTATACATCCATACCTTGCAGAAACAGAGACTATCTTCCAATTTCATTTATAATTAAATTCTATTTTTCCTTTGCTTCCTGTTTTGTATTCAGCATTTTGGAATCTACGTATTAATTGCTGTATGCTATCAATTTGGGCATGGTTAAATATAGTTCCAAAATAAAGTATCATTGTGTTTAAAAAGAGACAGAGAACAATTATATTTGACAAATAATTTATATCTGACCTGAAATTTTCTGGATAAAAAATGATCCTTTTATAATATTATTTAATGTTTGGAAGGTTTTATTTGGTTGACATTCAATTATGGGACTTTAGGATGATTTACTTAAAGTGTTGGAAAAGTTCAGACAAATCTTTTGAGTTTTGTTTCTTTGCCTGATGTAATGAGAGTTCCTAAATGAAGTGCCCCTAACTTAATTGTTTAAATTTCATTAACTTATGTAAATACCCTGACGTTTTAATTTTAGGTCTGTTTTATATTCGTGCCCTCACCTGGTTTTCCTCTTTCCCTTGTGGATACTAGAGGGAGCTAAGGACTGTGTCATTCTGATGCAGTGTCAATTAGAGGTCTTTTGTCACTGTTACTAGATGCTAGAATGACACCATATGGAGGACACTAGGACCAGAATGCAATCTTCTTGTCAAGATGTATAAGATGAGGACATGGGCCCTCTGTGTGTCATCTTAGTCTTCATTCTTCCTATACTGCTATCAATCAAAGCCCACTGTAGACTCTACAGGTATTCTTTTCTTTTAAATATATATTTTATTTTTCCCTCAATTACGCATCAAGACAATTTTTAACATTTTTTTTAAAGCTTTGAGTTCCAGATTCTATTCCTCCTCCCTCCCCTTCTTCTTCTCAGACACTGGCAATCATGTAAAACATTTCCATATTAGTAATTTTCTATAGGCATTCTTAACTTTTTTTTTTTTGTCATGGACTCCTTTGGCAGTCTGGTGGAGCTAATGGAATGCTTCTCAAAATAATTTTTTTTAAGAAAATAAAAATGGATAGGATTACAAAGGAACCATTTATATTGAAATAAGGATTTTTTTTCCCCATCTAAGTTCATGCACCCCAGAAGAACTCCTGACTTAGAATAAAACCCAACCTTCTGGGAATCTACATACAAACAGATCAGTCATAAAGTAGCATATATCTGTACCTGAACACATCCACAAAACATGTATTGACATTCTGTAAGCTCCCACAATTTTTGTCACCTTTTAATTACTTACTGTGACTCACATCACTAATAACTCCAAGCACAATATTAACTCTCCATCTATATCCTATTTTCACATTCATTATTCCACAGCCACAAGACCTATTCTGCCTTAACAGCATAAAGACAGTATCTGTTCTTTTATAGGCTTAAATATAATTAATCACTGTAGAACGTTTTGAGCCTTTATCAGCCACTCCATCATCAATGCATACTTGGAGTTGTTTAAAATGGCTTCTAAAGTTATTTGTGTAATTTTCATAAAGAAATAGGGTGATGGGGAAACATCTCAGGACTAGAAACAACACAGGTTTATTGTTATAAGCACCTTACATAGCGCTGAGAAAGCACACAAAAGTAAAAAATAGAAGGTAATTAGCATTCTGTTTCATTTAGCATAAATCAGGAACATTCATATTTTTAGAACAGTTTAAAAAATAAGGTCCAGGTGAAAAGTTTTTGTAGTACTCAAAGGGCAAGTAAAATTAATAATAAACACATAAAAGAAAATTTGTTTAAATGGAGATATTTATTCACAAAATTAGATTCTTCCAGAATCCTTTATTTTTTTTTTTAAGTATCTTGGTTAACCAGATTCCTTTTATTTTTAACCAAGTAGAAACATTTTGGAGGAATTTGTTAATTACAAATACAGCAAATTTATGAGTTATCAAAGGTTTTGTTATTAATTGTATGGTCTGTCACTCTAAAATATCCCATTTGGGCGTTCCCTTGCTGAATCTTGTGTCCTTCCTTACCCCACCTCATCCAGTCCCAGATTGCCTACAATCCTTTTGTTCTCCCAGAATAGATTTTGGTGCCTCACACTCTTCTGGCTTTTAGAAAGACTTGGACATATAATACAAAACTTTTCTAGACTTTGTTCTTAAAACAAAGCACATGCAAAGTATTTTATCTGAAAAGAAATGGGACAGCTTTGATCATCAGACAACTATGAGGAATAAAAAATTAACTTTCGTTGTCAGTGCCCGATAGTGACAGAGGTGCTATTACTTTCCTAGAGGCTCTATATCATATCCTATCAAGCTTCTTTCTTTCCAGTGAAAAGTTTTGTTCTTTAACTAGGTTTGAATTAATTCACAGACATTCTTTCAGATTAGTGGGAAGGCCACCTCTCACCTCTGTAAGGGAAAGAGAGGTGTAAACATTTATTTAAGCTTAAGAAAGATGAGTGATAGCTCCTAAATCCCTAAATAGAGAACAATATTTGATTTCATAAATCCATCAGATAATGGTGGGGATATTGTGACCACAAATACAGGTTGATGTTTTCTATTGGGAAGTATGTCAATAGCAAGATAAGAGATTTTTATGTGTTTAGCCAATTAAAAATAATTTAGAGAAAAACACTTTGATCAGACACATTGGAATCCCATATTATTTCATAATATTCACCTTTCTGTGAAATGGGGAACAAGCTTTTATTAAACACCTACAATGTGCCAGGCATTGTGCTATGTACTTTATAAATGTTATCTCATTTGATCGTTACAACAATCCTAGGAAGTTATTATCCCTATTTTATAGATGAAGAAACTGAGGTACACAGAGGTTAAGTGACTTGTCCACTTAGTATGTATCTCAGCAGGCTTTTCCGCCTCTATACCCAAGGCTCCATCCAGTAGCTGTGTGCCTTTGGGCAAGTCACTCCTCTGTGAGTTTCAGATTGTTCAAATAAGGGAGATGGATTGGGTGATCTCTAAGGTCTTTTCTAGCTCTAAAATTCTCTGATTCTGTGCAAATACATATATTTGTATGATGAAATATGCCCTTAAGAAGTTGCCTCAGCCAGCAGCAGTTTGCAGTAACATCATTATTGTGTTTTAACCAAGTAACTTTAAAGTTGGAGAACATTAAGAGATTACACATTGTGCCTACCAAATTCAGTTTCTAACATTCCATTTTTATGGGACCAGTTTATGATAGGTACATTAATGATCCTATATATAGGCATGTAGGGGGCAGCTAGGTGGCACAATGGATAAAGTTCCATGTCTGAAGGTTTGAAGTCAAGAAATCATCTTCCTGAGTTCAAATCTGGCCTCAGACACTTCTTATCTGGGTGACCCTAGGCAAGACACTTAACCCTGCTTGCCTTGATTCCTCCCCTATTAAATGAGCTGGAAAAGGAAATGGCAAACCACTCTGATATCTTTGCTAAGAAAACCCCAAATAGGGTCATGAAGAGCCTGAAATGGCTGAACAGCAAAATACAGGAAGTGCATGCCCATATATGACAAGATATTTTTTTCTTCAGGATTTCCAGGATCTAAAGAATAAGAATACACACCTAATCCCCATATATTTTAATTTGTTTATATTGATAAATAATTTATATAAGTATGTGTAAATTGGGTCCATCTTTCCTTCTGGGTGGAGATCACTGCCTCAAACCTACATGAGGGGTGGGGTAGAGGTGGTGAAAGTGAGAGAAAAGAGAAATCTCTAGCTTCCAATTTCACAAGAGAAAAATATGCAGTGCCAACTTCTCTTCAGGTCACCGAAGAGAAAGAAAGACTCTAAGAAGAAACTTATTTGAGAGGAGCTAGCATTCTCTATCATGTCCCTATCCATACCTTTCTATACTGAAGACTTTAGGGAATTTCCTCCTGAGTGACATCTGGATCTCTCTCTCGGCTGAGATAAAAAATTTCACTGTCAGTGAGAGACTTCCTTCAATCAGTATCGTCTGGTATATTTTCTTATATGTTTATTTTCTCTGATTTCTGTTTTACTATTGACTTGGATAAATAGATTTCTTTGCTAATTGTTATGTATATTTTTTGTGGCACTGGCATTTGGTGGAAGTGGGGTTAAGCCTTAGATATAGAGACACTCTTCCCTCATTAAAAAATAGCAACCAGAACTTAGCTTGAACCTTAAAGTTATTTCCTCTAGACTAACAATATTTAAGGGAGGAGATAGATGTAATTCCTCATCCTATCCTGCTTCTTGATGCAATGAACTTGATACATTGGGGTCAGGGTAGCATGGTAGAGAGAATCACTTTATTGGAGGACAAACCAACTGATCAAAATTGGACTGAGAGAGAGGAGAATGAAGAATATTACACATACTGAGATACGCACCATTGAATTTTGATTATCTAACTATTACTTACAAATATTTCTTCATCAGATAGTTCTGGCCTAATGTATAAAGTGAAGTAGAGGATTGTCCAGCTAATTCTTCCCTTAAAAACACCCCTCAAATTTCCATGTAAGTGAGGCAATTTGTCTCTTTCACTTAAAGTATTCAAATAATTACCTCATCTTCCCCTTTGAGTCATCCTATATAGAATTAGCTTTATCTAGAGTATTTAAAAATTAAGCTTGATTATCTGGAAAGTTTCCTGAAGAGCTGGGTATTCTACTAACAAGTATTTCATTAGCTACTGAAAAAGAGACAAAGTTTCTAAGTAGAATATTTCAGTGGAATCATCCTATTTATTACATCTGACTCAATAATTTTTAAAATTTGAATTTTGTTTGACACCAATGCTAGTAAAACAAACAAACAAACAAACTACACATGCATCAGCAATAGTGGGTTAGAACAATTAATTCTCAAGTAATAGTATCATTATTTCCTGTAATAACATAACAGAATGATGAAGCTAGACTTGAAACCAACATGAGGGAATACAAGATCCAAATACTGACACATATTGATTCAGTAAATTATTTTCAAATAAAAAAAAGAAGAGGGAAGATGAAAAACAATCTAAAGGGGAAAGAGGAGAAAAAGGAATAGGAAGAAGACAGAGACAAAGAAAAGGGAGGAAAGTGAAAAAAGAAATAAAGAATATGAATTCCAATATATAACAAACCTAAACTGCCATTTGTTATTCTCCTTATTCCTTCGTATTTATTTTCTTTTTATTCCCTCCACCTTGCACCCCCATCTTTTTGGTTGTTTACTAGGGTCTTTCCTTGTTTTGAATTAAATGATTTTAGGCTTGTGAACTTGAGAATGGATTTTCCTGATTACTCTGACTTATCTGACTAAACTTGTTTCATCTTAAATCCTTTCGAGAAGTAAGGGAATTTATTTTGCATTTTCCTTCATGTAAGGTACTCTCTCTCCTGTGTCAAGTGAATTATTTTTGATCTTGAATATGGGAAACAAACCCCCTATGAGGTGAGTAATATAGTACATTTGCCCTGCATTATCCCATTGCATCTCTTCTTCTTTCAGCATTTCCCTTTAGGATAACTTAGATTTACTTTAAGGTAAAGTAAATGTTCCATAGTATGTTAAGAATAAAGTGTTCATTGCTTGGCATAAATATAGGTGCTGATGCTCTGCTTCTTTGACTTTCTCTAGACATGTAGCTCAACCTCTATCTGTGTTCTCAAGTATGAAGAATAATAAAAATGCATTAAACCTAAGCCCTCATGGAAGTCATTTTGCTTGTCCTAATATAAATATTTTTTTTCATCTAAGAAGTGAATTTTGAATTTTGCTTTCTCATGTGGTAAGTTTATCAGTTAGCAAACTTCCTTTCAGTTGCTGTCATCAAAAGACTGACTTTCCTTGCTGTTCTTTTTATTCTTTGGATCAGCAATTTATCCTCATCACTCTTTTTACTTTTAGCGCTTATACATCTGCCACTGTGGAGGATGTGATTGAAATTCAGGCTGTGCACAGTCAAAGAGAACTATTACAAATCTAAATTGGATAGTAAACCTAAACATTTGCGTTCAGCCTGGAGACTGCAAACAAATGTACAAAAACTATATCCTCAACTATTATGAAACCTCTTTGGCTATTTCCCAAGCTGATATGGCTAACTAGAAAATAAATACCAGAAATCCTCTGGAGATTCTTCATCCTTTGACCAACAACCCCAAGTCTCTGAACACTCTGTTTAAACAGTGTTAAATGTAATCTTTATTTTTTTCAGATAGCCTGGTGTATTTCTTTAGGACGTGAGTGTTTAATCAGTCTGAGCAAGGCTTTGATGTAGAAAGGTTTATGGAATTATTGAACTGATAACTGATCTCTGTCCATCACTGTTTTATGTTCTACATGATCTTTTGATAAATACTTTGCTGCAAGATCTTTATTCTGATGTAATGTATTCAAGATGATTCTGCATAATATATACTTAGGATAAAGAAGAAGACTTTTTTAAAGGAAGGGTAGTCTATATAAAGCATGTAAAATTCAGCCTTTCATCAATTCACCCCAGCTTCTTGCTTCCTACCCTATCACATTTGAATTAAAGTTCCTTAAGGTTTATTTTCACTATTGACATCTGCTTTCATGGAGATTCTTTTGTAAGTTTAACTTGTGTGATACCTCTCAAATACGATTTATTAGGTATACTCATTCCAGGAAAGACACTGTGTGGGAAATTTACCATCCAATGTATTTCATTGGTTTGTTATTTTCTTCATATGGCAGGGGTTTAAGGACACGAACCCACACGTAACAGTATTACACCGGTTATCAACCTCATTAATATTTAGTCACTCTTCAACCTGATCTTTATCTTAGTTATATCCCCAAACTCTAGGGAAATAAAGGGCACGTTAGCATCTTTCTTTATTAATTAATGCAATGTCAGCATATTGCTCAATTATCAACTAAGCTCGGGGCCTCCAACCCGGATCACCAAATCTTATTTAACAAACTAATGAAAAATGCTTTCTCAATAGTAGTTGCTCATATCTTGCCATATACAAAATCCCTTGATCTTCTAGGAATAAATATTAAAGTTATTGAATGTAAAATTGTTTTTATCAATTAAATAAATAATAAAACAGTCATGAATAATTATTTATGATACATATCTATGAGAAAAATCATCGCCAGAATCACTTCAAACCCTCACTGTAACTGAATATGGTTTTCTTCTGAGAACATAAGGTAATACCATTTAGTTGACTTAAGATAAGAATTAGCCTTTTCATAAGAATCTTTTTCACAAAATAAAAGTTATTATAATTTCTGGTTCTTTTCAAATGACAGGAAAAAAATACCTTTAGTTTATTTCCATCGCTCATGCTTAATGGTTTCTCTTCAGACTCATTCCTTATAAAATTATCTTTATTATGTTTCTTCATAAAATTATCATGAAGATAGTTCTAACAAGAAAAACATTTCTCTTCACCTTCTTTCTCTCTCTCCTACATACTTTCTGTCACAAATCCTCAACGTTAATGCAAATATATTCTCCCTGACTACATATGGAAGAGCACCTCATAGAATGACAATTATAAATGTAACTTCTAGCTTCTCTGCTCTTAAATAGTTTCTATAGACTCTGTAGGACAGGCCTTAGAAACAGGGAATATAGTCGTGAAAATAAAACAAAACATACTTATTTAAACAATATTTTATTTTTCCCAATTATATGTAAGAACAACTATAAACATTTTTTTTTAAAATTTTGAGTTCCAAATTCACTCCCTCCCTCCTTATTCTCTTCTTTCATTGAGAAGGCAAAAGAAGTTGATATAGGCTATATATGTCAAAACATATTAGTCACGTTGTAAAAGAAAACACAGACCAAAATCAATCAATCAATAAAGCAACCACAAGAAAAATAAAGTTAAAAAAAAAGTACACTTTGATCTTCATTCAGACTCCATCAATTCTTTCTCTGGAGGTGGATAGCATTTTTCATCATGAATCCTTCAGAACTGTCTTGGGTCATTGTATTGCTGAAAATAGCTAAGTCATTCACAATTGATCATTGTACAATATTGCTGTTTCTATGTGTAATGTTATCCTGTTTCTGCTCACTTCTCTGCATCAGTTCATGTAAGTCTTTTCAGGTTTTTCTGAAAACATCCTGCTCATCCTTTCTTTTAACAAAGGCATCTAGGTAGCACAGCGGATAGAGTGCCAGGCCTGGAGTCAGGAAGACTCATGTTCCTGAGTTCAGATCTGGCCTCAGACACTTACTAGCTGTGTGATCCTGGGCAAGTCACTTAACCCTGTTTGCCTCAGTGTCCTCATCTGTAAAATGATCTGAAGAAGGAAATGAAAAGCCACTCCAATATCTTTGCCAAGATTTTACTATGTTACAAAGAGTTGGACGTGACTGAAAAATGACTGAACAACAACAAATGAACTTTTTAAGGGGTTCTCTTCTTAAGTGAATTTTTATACATTTGTTTCCATTTGACCAATTCTGCTTGTTAAGGTATTCCCGTCAGTGAATTTTTGTGCCTTTTTTTACCATTTGGTCTATTTTGGTTTTTAAGGCATTATTTTCTTCAGGTTTTTTTTTTTTTTTGGTGCTTCCTTTAACAAGTTGTTTATTCTTTTTTTCATGATTTTCTTGCATTAATCATTTCTTTCCCCATTTTTTCCTTTACCTTTCTTGTGTGATTTTTAAAATCCCTTTTGAGCTTTTCTAGGAATTCTTTTTTTGGGGGCCTGAGATAAATTCACACTTTTCTTTGAGGCTTTGCATATAGCTGTTTTGACATTGTTATCTTCTTTTGAGTTTGTGTTTTGACCTTCCCTGTCCCCATAGTAATTTTCATTTGGTGAGTTTTTTTGTTGTTGTTGTTTGCTCATTTTTTCTAGCCTACTTCCCAAGCTTCAGGTTTTTTTTGTGCTGCTATTTTCAAAGTTAGCTCTAGGTATCTGTAAGTTTTCAGTTCTTCCAAGGAGGTATGATATAAGGAGAAATGTGGTCACTGATCTCCAGGACTATGCTCTGATCTGTGAGGCCCTGCTCCATTACTAGAAGAAAACAGTCTTAAGTATGATGAAGTATGATATGAGTATCTGAGGAAATAAGGACTTTATTATTTTAATATTGATCTTAATAGCTAGCACTTATTTAGAGTGCTCAGATTTGCAAAGCGTTTTACAAATATCATCTTTTTTTTTATCCTTACAACACCCCTGAGAGTTAGGTGCTATTATTATCCTTTTTTTATAGATAAGGCAACAGAGGCAGACAGGTGTTAAGTGACTTACCCAGGGTCACACAGCTAAGGTCAGATTTGTACCCAGGTCTTTAAGCTTCCAGATACAGTTTTCTATCCACTATGCTACCTAGCTGCTTTGAATGTGTATATTTTTACACATAGTACATATTTTCTATAATTTCCATCTAGTAAGTCAGTTATACATTGAGAAAATGATGAGCTATAGCAATGTTGAAACATTGGAGTCATTTACCTGTAAAATGATCATTAAAAATAGAAAGGGAAATCAGGATGAATTTCTTTGTATATGCAGAAAATATATTTTAGTGAAGAGAAATTCATTTGATAAGGGTGTATGGAATGCTTACTATATGCATAACATTGCATTAGGCATTGAATATGCTGAGTACCTTTTTTCTGTGGGGAAGAAAAAGTATACCTTCTAGGAGCTTACAGCATATGCAGAGAATACCATGAAGACATTTAAAAAGATGAAAAAGGATCATAAATATCAGTGGACTTTAAGTCCAGTGGGAGTTTAGAGGATATAGTCACTTCCAGTTTATGGGGAAAGACCTCTAGACTTTGCATTAAGTAGGTGCTAGGTACGCAATAGTGGATACAGCACAAGGCCTAGAGTCAAGAAGACCTGAGTCCAAATCCAACCTTAAAACACTTACTAGCTGTGTGACTCTGAGCAAGTCATTCTACCTCAGCTTCCTCAGCTATAAAATTCGAATAATAAATAGCACCTGTTTCTCAGAGTTTTTTTGAGAATCAAATGAGATAATAGTTGTAAAGTGTTTACCATAGTGCCTAGCTCATAATAGGAGTTTAATGCTTATTTCCTTTCTTCCTTCTTCTTTAAATCCTCTTTAGATTAGATGTGGTTTGCCAGTCTAGGAATTCACACCATGTGATTACCTCACATATAGAGAATACCTCCATTCTTAGTAAGTCTGGCCCTTGGAAATAAATCTGTCTGTGGCCTGGAACATACTTAAAGCTTTTCCAACAGGTAGACTATGTCTTAATGTATAGTATTGTACTGATAGTATATCTGACATAGCCTTTGAGAACCCTGGCTCGGTCTGATCATAATCAGAGTAGGATTTAGGGCAGGGTGAGTACCAGCTTCAAATAGCAGAGCTATCGAGCTAGTGAAAAACCAAAAAGATATACTCCTCATTTTATTAGAAGAGATGAATTCTATGAAATGGAACAGTGAAAGAGTACTGGATAAGAAGTTGGGAGGCAGCTCTAGTCCCATCTTTGCTATGAATTCTTTTTTGTGTTCCTGGTATGCAGAGGATGCTTGATAAGTGACATTGATTGGGGCAGCTAGGTGGTGCAGTGGACAGAGTACCGGCTCTGGAGTCAGGAGGACCTGAGTTCAAATCCGGCCTCAGACACTTAACACTTACTAGCTATTTGACCGTGGGCAAGTCACTTAACCCCAATTGCCCCACCAAAACAAAGTGGCATGTTTTTGGGGCAGTTAGGTGGCACAATGGATAGAGCTCTGGCCTTGGAGTCAGGAAGACCTGAGTTCAAATCCTGCCTCAGACACTTGACACTTACTAGCTGTGTGACCCTGGGCAAATCACTTAACCCCAATTGCCTCACCATAAAGAAAAACAAAAGAAAAAAAAAGATAAGTGATATTGATAATCACCTTGGACAAGTCACTTCATCACTTTGTGCCTCAGTTTCCTCCATATGTAAAATAAAGGTAAGATTACTAGGTGGTTCTTAAGAACTGCCTTCCAGCTCTAACATTAAATTGTATCATTCTACACTGTAGCTAGTTGATTGCAAATAAATATGAATTGATATTGACACTGTGTTGAAGTAAAACCTTCTGTGTGGAAGCCCTAGAAGGCAAAGTCAGACTTACTTAAAGAGGTAGTATAGTATAGTAGAGTTTGGATTGGGAGTCAGAGTACATGGCCCTGGAACCAGCACTGAAGGGAATGAGGAAACCAGGGCAAGTCACCTAGCTTTCCTAGGCTTTAGTTTTTCTCACCTGTAATAAAGAAGGGCTTGCATTTAAATGTATTTGTAGGTCATTTCCAGATCTACATTTATGATCTTATATTCTCCGATTCCTTTCCTATCAAATTCACCTTGATTTTAGGACATGGAGATTCTCTCTCCACAGCTTGGCCTATTTTGTTGACTGTGATATGTATTACCACTTTACCCACTAGGATCATAGATTTAATGCTGGAAGGACCATAAAGTATATCTATGGTCCATCTAGAAACTTGCCTGGGATCACACAACTTCTAAATGTCAGAGGTAGGACTTCCTTACTTCAAGTTCAGCACTCTGCTATGGCAGGTCAAATTTGGTGCTTTGGTCAACTTTTATCCCTGTTTATTGTAATAATTTATTCTCTGTCAGTCAATAAACATTTATTAAACGCCTGCTTTGTGCCAGGCACTGTGCTAAACACCAGAAATACAAAGAAAGGTAAAAGATAGGTCCTACTTTCAAGGATCTCAAACACAAATTTGCCTTGGAGTTTATGAAGAGGAGAAATTTTTTAAAAATTATAATTTGAAGAAAAAAAAGCTAAAGGAATATTTTATCTCTAAACGTTTAACTTAAACAAATTAAAATAAGTTTTATGTTTATAATATGTTTCTTTCAATGCCTCAAATGACCCATCATTTCATTCCCTTCACTGCTGACCTTGATACCTAGATCAAGACCCTTTCATGCTCATAGCAAATATAGCAAAAAAAAAATACCTAGTGATCAATCTTCTAGTGATATTTTTCTGAATTTATCTCAGTTGGTCTTCAGACAACCTGCATAAAGTCTGAAGTTGGGGCAATAGCTAGAAACTTTCTAGTTTACTAGGACTTGCATTTCAGAGGTATAACTCTTGAGCCACTGATATTATAGGTATATTTAGATATTTAGATAGATATAGGCTATACCTATATATAGGTATTTTAGGTATATCCAGGTATAGCCACTGGAATTATCTTTACCTCACCATAAGGCAATAGGAAACATCTGGAATATTCCTTGAATAAATTCAGCAAGACTCATTCCCAGGATAAATGTGTGTCATAGGCTCTGTGACTCCTGTGCAAATCAGTTAACCTTTCAGTGTTCTAGGCAGTACCCTAAGATTGTATGTTGCAGAGAAGGTTCTGACCTGCATGAGGTCATTAAGAATTTATTTTATGAAGGAATTCCCTATATCAGTAAAAACATAAATTCACTTTGTATCCTGCAGATGTAACACTATGGAGTTAACTTAAAGTATCTTGTTTGTTTTTGAACACAGCCAGAAAATTATGATGTGCTGTGGTAATTGAAGAGTTATATATTTGATTAATACTATTAGACACTGGCTGTTCTTGTATGTTTCTGCCTTATGAGTTAATAGCTTCAAGAATTTCTCCTCCTTTCCAAAATCCTTTTTCTACAATTGTTTTACAGCCAGTGATATGTGACTGTTTTTCCTGGTTCAACCTCCCTGGCATAGATTTTTTTTCAATGTCCCTTGTGGCTTAAGCATTAATTTCACTTGCATTGCTGAGTGACATCCTCTTGTTGCCAATTTGTGGGCTAGAATGAATGGTTTATAAAACGTCTAAGAGTCATTTCTACACTAATAGCTATACTTCACCTTCTATAAATTTATTTTGGAGACATTTTTGAATATTACTCACAACAGCAAGGAAGTGAACATAACAGGACAGGGAAAGATAGGCAACGTTGGATTCAAGTTTGTGAGAGCAAAGACAACAAAAGTAATAGAAAAAAAAATAGAAGTAGGAGTCTGATTAAGAAATTGAGGGCTTTAAGTGACACTCCAATGCCCTGGGCTGAAGTTTCAAAAGTAGACAAGGGAATTGTATTCCCCTGTGCTCGGGCTTGTGGCTCAGAAGAAGAAAGCTATTTTCATCCTCCAGGCAATAGCTCTAGTCTGCCAAATTTTCCAAGACACACAATGGGAACATCCATCCCAACAGGAAGAATGCAAATTTAGTAATTGTGCACACTGATGGTTTCTCTGTCACCTGCTTCATCCCAGAAACATGGCTTTCTCTCTATGCAAGCATTGCTCATGTTTAGTGGCGTTCACTTGTTGCTGTGGGGCACTGAACAAATTACCTCTTTGTGTTAGGCTGTTGAAAGAAAGAAATCGACTTACTGTTTGAGGCTTGCATCCGCTGCAAAGCCCACTGCATATCTATTTGAAATCCAAAGGCTCACATGTATTAAATCAGATTTCTCTTAGAAACCAGCTTGGATGGAATACTCCATCTGGCCTATAGCAGCACAATTAATTTTCCAGAGTAGGGAGGAAAAAAATTGTAGCCCACTATTAAAGAAGAAAGATGTTTGGCACCAAAGACGAATCTCAATAGAAGCCAATAAGACCTCAGGGGTTCCTTCGGCTATTATAAAATGTTAAGTGGAGGGAATGCAAGTGAGAGGTTTTGAGCTAAAAGCCCTGGGGAAGGTAATCAAGAAAAGAAGGATCGTGGTGCCAACTACTCAGTGTGGGCTTCCTCAGAGCACTTCATAGAGTCTCTCACTCTAATCTACCAAGAAGTGAAAATTTGTCTGGCTGATAGGAACCTGCTCAGGGTACCTCAGGTCCCATAGGCATATTTTCAGGTATATTTTAATTGGTGAGTACAAGGTAGGAAGTAAAGAATTTGCATATTAAGAAAAAGACAACTAAGGAGATTGCCAGAGCCTGGCAACATTTTTTTTAAAAATGGGAGCTATGATTTCTTTGGTATAGGGAACTCCCTAAGGGAGATCTCTCCGTAAGAAAATTACCTTTACCAAAATTGTGCAACTTATAGTAGCTGGGGCACTGAGAAATTGAATAACTTGCTCAGGGGTACTCCATCTAGATGTGTCAGAGACTGGACTTAAACTCCCTCGCTCTCTCTTCACTAGACCACGTTACCTCTGGCACATAGTAGGCACTTAATAAGTGCTTTGTGATTGGTTGGTAAGGAGCAGAGGAAAAAGCTTCCTGGTGACTCCTTCTGCTTCCAATTCTGTGAGGCAATCTTTACTTATAATCCAAACATTGAAATCAGGCTATGAAGAGGAAGTATTGAACTAATTGATACTGTCTATTTACTAAATCCAAATGAATTGCATACCAATTGTATGACAACCAGGTGTGTTGGTAAATATTTAACATCCTGCTCTCCAAAAAATATGCACACATAACATACTTTTAAGTTTAATCAACACTAAGAACATTTTGTCTATCACTTTCTTGAGTCCAGATAATTCACAGAAGAGTAAGTCAAGCCATGATTTACAGCATTTGTGGACTTCTGAGGTGAAAATGCTGACACTGAAAATATAACATTTGGCTCTCAAGAGAGTATGAACTGGCTTCAGGACATCCTTGCTAATGACCCACACTCAGCCTCTTAAATGAAAACCTACAGACATTGTGATTGGTTTTTTTTTTTTTTTGCTTTTTTTTAAGTGGCTCCACATAAACATACAAGACTTTTCTATTTCCCAGTAATCAGAAATGGGAAAGCAAATATACTTAAAATTTCTAAAACCTGGAAGAGACTGGCACATTGAAATAGAGCCACTTCTGCATACAAAATGAAGGACATGCAGCACCAGCAACTTAATGGGCCCTTCAAACACCAGGAACAAACATAACCTTTGGGAAACTATTCAGTTGAAATCTCTCTTTCAAGGATGCCTGCTCTCTTCTCCTCCACTTGCTTAAGGGAAAATTGGGAAATGGATACCAAAGAACAGGGTTCTGGTTGATAGCACCAATTCAGGGGATTATTATTTTAAGGAAGAACTTTCTGTGATTTGAAACACTGCTTTTAAAAATAATCTAAATTTTTTTTTAACAAAGAAAAAAATGAACTGTTTTTTCAGATGAGCAAAAAAAGCCCAAACAAACTCGAGGAAGTGACTTGAGATGAGTATATGTCTGGTTAGGAAAATAAAATTGTAGAGAGTGTCTTGACAGTAGGATGACATATTGAAGTTATGTTACATGTAGCATCAAATGAAATTGAATGTTGATAGAGTGAATATTCAGTGCATGAAATCTTTATTTATAAGGTACTCATAAAATATGTATACAATTGATACTGCTGTGTCCAAAAGTCTTTTGGTTTAAGGGTATGACTAGCATCTTAGAAGGTGTAGATTCTAAGATTGAGGTAACTGCCAAACAGGGCTAATAAGCCAATAGAATATATTGCTTTTTATAGAGCTTCGAGAGAGAAGGGAAGGCTCGACAAGAATTTGTATGATTGCTTCTAATCAATATCTACATCCTTTGCTACAACTTCACTTATGGATAGCAAAATCCTCTAGGACAGTAGAGAAACAAATGAATTTAAGAGATCACAACAAAGTAGAATTCCTGGGCTACTATGCAATTCAAAGAAACTGCCAAAAGATGACTCTTGGTCAAGTGCAAGGAAATCATTGGAACTCAGCTAAATCATCCTTGGGTCAGATTATTTTTTAAATAAATTTTTTCAGTCAACAAAAATTTAATTTCTTTTCCTACTAGAGGGAAAACTTTTTATTTTAGATAGATAGACTATAGATAGACATTATATATATGTGTGTGTACACATTTATGCACATATACATGTGTGTATATGCATACATACATATGAAAAACAAATACCCGCATTGGTAATTTAAAAAAAGATATATATCTCAATCTGTACCCTGAGTCCATCACTTCTCTTTCTTCATGAGCCTTCTGGAATTATGATTCATCATTGTGTTGATGAACATTTTTAAGTCTTTCAAAGTTGTTTGTGTGTACAATACTTTGTTATTGTATAATTTTTTCTTCTGGTTTATTCTATTTCACTTTGCATCAGTTTATATAACTCTTCCTGGGTTTCTTTGGGTAGTATCATAAACAAATTAGAAGTGCAAAGAAGACATTATCTGTCAGATCTATGGTTAAAGAAAGAGTTCATGACCAAATATAGGATAGAGAGGATCACAGAAGATAAAATGGATACTCTTGACTATATAAAATTAAAAAGGTTTTGCACAAATAAAGCTAATGTTTTATATTTTTATATTTTAACTAAAATCAGAATGGAATAAGTTGGAAAACTAGTTCGATTCAGTTTTATGTGACTAAGGCCATAGGTTCTGAGTTAGTCTAATAGCAATAGAAGTACATATGTATAATCTCTGTTGTCAACCCAGGTAATTTGTGTACCATCATTGAAATAATATTGTTCTTTCTTTCCCTAATCCTTTAAAAATTATTATATATTTAGAGGTACCCCAAAATAAGCATGAGAGAGGTAAGAACCTTCTTCTTCATCTGAACTAATTTATTCTCTATGCTGTAAAGCTATACTATACCATTCTCTACTTACCTAAGTCCTGTTTGAGCCTTTTAAACATGGGGTATCTTTATCCCAACTTCTATTATTGCAGACAAATTTGATCCTTGAACAAGGGAGGCTAAATCTCCTCCTTGGGTTCCAAGTGTACCCTTGAATGCTAATTTTTTTCAAATGCCTTTGGCTTGAACCCTTAGTCTAATGCGTTTTTCCTGATGCCAACTGCCAGTGATTAGGTCTTCAATTTCTTTCAACCAAATAGCATCAATTAGCTTTAACAAAAGGATATTTACTGAGAAGCCATATCAAGAACAGGAAGGTACACCAGTCTTTTTTTTCAGTTTTCATCCTTCTTGATATCTCTATAGTTTTGACACTGTTGATCATCCTCTTCTACTTGATACTATCTTCTCTTTAGATTTTTAGGATACTTTTCTCTCCTGGTTCTACATATCTGAATACTCCATCTCAATCTTCTTCATTGGATTTTCATCCAGGTCCCACCTACTAGCTATGGATGTCCCCCAGGGGTCTCTCCTGGGTTCTCTTCTCTCTCTCTCTCTCTCTCTCTCTCTCTCTCTCTCTCTCTCTCTCTCTCTCTCTCTCTCTCTCTCTCTCTCTCTCTTTCTCTCTCTCTCTCTCTCTCTCTCTCTCTCTCTCTCTCTCTTTCTCTCTCTCTCTATTTCTGTCTCTGTCTGATGGCTCATTCTCAAACTTTTGAATTGCACAAGGTAACAACTTAGTTCAATATTTCTTCACCTAAGAGCAAAAAAAAATAATCAAAGAGAAAAAGTACAGAGGTTCATGGCCACATCTGGGGCTCTTTCCACACTTAGGAGTTTATAGTATTTCTTTTTTTGATAACAATCAGGAAGGGAAAGATAAATATTTTGGTCGGTTGGCATTCTCATTCTCAATACATTCTCAGTTCTAATTCAGCATTCAAATGAAAGGCTACTCCTCATATGTTGAGCAGAATGGAAACAATTCTTGTGCATATTCTGAAGTCCATATGGGGATTATATCAACAGAGCATGCTGCACATGGTCATTAGGACTGAATAATGTCCATTCCCTTGCTCCCTTTCCTCTATTATGATATCTATCCTAAAAGGCCTAACTTAAATTATACAACCCCCCACCTCCTTAATGAAGATGACCATTCTGGGCTATAGTGACCTCTGATTATTTTGGAACCTGATAGCCAGGGGTGTGTTGGAGTCAGCTTGTACTAGATTACTATAGCTGATTGTTAAAATTTCAGCATGAGCATTTATATCTCCGAAATAGATAAATACAACAAAACAGGGTTTGATTTGTTGTTTTGTTTGTGGACTAGACAGAAAATGATTGAGAAAATGCTAATAATGCAGATTAAACTTAAAAGTGTGCTGTACGAACTTACCATTATTTTTTTTTCAGAGAGCCAGGTATCAAACATTTACTTGTACATTCCTGACTATAGCTCAAGGTGAGTCAACAGTGTGACATTAGCTAGCAGGCATAAACACTAATAACATCCTGATCTGCATTGAGAAAGGATAGTGTCCAGGGGGCCAAGAAAGGGGTTGTGGTGCATAATCATTTCATTGTACTCTGCCCTGCTCAAACCATACCTAGAAGACTCACTTCTATATGCTAAATTATAGGGAAGACATAGAAACAGACTATGAATAGCAAGAGGACTAGAACACATGCCATATAAAGGATTTGTTGATGGAATCAAGAATTTTTAAGGGTTCAGGTATGAGAACTGTTATAGTTCATACATGCACATAGTTGTGGGCAATGAAATCACATAATGATAGAAATATTTCCAAACATCTCTTTTCAAAATGCTATCTGCATAGTAAGAACTCTTTAAAAACAGCTAGTTTTTTAGTCATTGTTAAAATGTCACTTTTGCCTTAAAGTTATAGGTTAAATGTTTTAATTAAAAAAAAAATTTGTTACATAGCATAGTACTCATAGCCAATTGTCATCATAGAAAAGGTCAGCAAATTTGGAATACTTTCTGAGCTCCAGTCCCTCATTGCCAATGCCTAAGGACATTTTAAACTGGATATCCTTGGAAGCATCTCAAATATATGTCCAATACTGTGCTCATTATCTCCGTACTCAAAAAAACCCCAAACAAAAACTTACCTGTCTTCCCAAATTCTCTATTATTGTTGAGGACACTCCTATCCTCCCAGTCATCCACATTTGCAACTTCAGTGTTACCCTTAAGTCCACACACTCATGCCTTTCATATATCTAATCACTTCCCAAATCTTGTTTTTACATCCACAACATATTTCCTATAATCCCCTTCTCATTTACACAGCCACTACCTTAGTTCCGCCCCTCATCAGCTCTTGCATATAAGGCAAAAATCTTCTAGTTGGTTTTCTTGTTACTAATGTGTTTCCATTCCAATCTTCCACACAGCTGCCAAAGTGATTTTCCATGTTAACTCTCATCTCACCCCTTCAATTAACTCCCCACCCCGACCCCTGCAATTCCAATAGTTCCTTATTGTCTCCATGATCAAATAAAACTCTTTTCTTTGTCATTTAAAGTTCTTCACAACCAGACCCCAACTTTCTCGTCAGTTTTCTTATACTTTATTCCCCTTCATACCCTCTCCTGCCTACACATACTAGCCCACTTGTGAGTCCTCTTGCATGACATGCCATCTCCTATATTGCATCTTTCCATAGGTCATCATCCCTGCTTTATCCCTGGTTTTCTTTAACACTCAACTCAAATTCTAACTTCTGTAGTAGTCCTTTCCTGGTTCCCTCAGTTTCTGACATTTTTTCTTGTCAGATTCCTTTCCATTTATTCTGTAAATACTTTGAATGACTATTTATGAATATTTTGTCTACCCCACCTAATGCAAGGACCTTGAAGACTGGGACTTTGGGGGGATTTTCTTTGTATCCCCAGTAATTAGCATAAGGCCCTGGTTCATAGTAAGTACTTAAGAACTATTTGTTCAATGGTTGGTTTTTATAAAATAAAAATATGGAATTAATCTTTAAATTCAACAATTCTTTTAAGTATTTTGCCATTAGATAATCTGAAAGCCTCTATGTGGTCTGAAAGATATCCTTGGTTACTCCTTACATTATTACTAAGTATTATGAAGATTCAATTACACAAGGATCTTGTTTTCACAAAATTAACCACATGAATGACATTCTTTTTCACTTCTGGGTCATACTTCTTTGCTGCCTATGAATGATGCAGAGAATAAATTTCACATGTATTGTTACTGGCTTTCTCTACATTACCACCACTACCATCATCTTTTCCTCTCCCTCCCCCACACTGACACCTCCCTCACTGCACTATCACTAGAACCTTTGGACTCAGACTCTGGGAAACCAGGCTGTAATTAGAGAATTTTCTTTTACCTTGTCTTGCTCAAAACCAAGCCTCCCTACCACTTCCCTATAATCTCCATACCATGCAACTTGAACCATACACTTCTTGATGGAATCTTGGGCTCTGCCTCTGGGAAACTGTATTCTGACAGATGAACTTTCATGTTATCTTGCCAAGAAGTCAGTGTCCTTGGCACTTCCTGAACTCAGATATAGCCTCAGACACTTGTTAGCTGGGTGACCCTGGGCAAGTCACTTAACTTTTGTTTGCTTCAGTTTCCTCAGCTATAAAATGGGGATAATAACAGCATCTTCCTCACAGGGTTGTTGTGAGGATTAAATGAGATAATATTTGTAAAACATTTAGCACAGTGTCTGGCATATAGTAACAACCAGAGAAAATGCCCAGAGCTAAAAGATGGAATGTCTTGTTCAGAGAACAGTCAGGGGGCCGGTGTCACTGCATTGAAAAGTACCTGTCAGGAAGTAAGGTGTAAGAAGATTGGAATGGTAGGAGAGGGCTAGGTTATGAAGGGCTTTGAATGCCAAACAGAGAATTTTGTATTTGATTTTGGAGATAACAGGGTGCCACTGTAGTTTACTGAGTAGGTGTGTGTGTGACATGGCCACATCTCCTTTAAGAAAATCATTTTGGTGGCTGAATGGAGGATGGATTAGAGTGGAGAGAGACTTGAGATAGGCAGATCCTCTAGTAGGCTATTGCAATAATCCAATTTTCCCAATTGGGAAAAAATTGGGACATTATTCACTGTTGGTGATATGAACTGATTCAACCATTTTGGAGAGCAATCTGCAGATGCTATATTCTCTTCTTCATTTTCTCTTGCCTTCTTGTCTCAGGAATGTTAACAGTTTTTTTTGTTGTTTGTTTTGGCATTTGGGGTTAAGTGACTTGCCCAGGGTCACACAGATAGTATCAAGTGTCTGAGGCCAGATTTGAACTCAAGTCCTCCTAACTCAAAGGCCAGAGCTCTCTCCACTGCACCACCTAGAAGCCCCATTGGAGAACAATCTGGAATTATGCCCAAAGAGTTATTGAACTGCCTATACCCTTTGACCCAGCAATATCACTACTAGTTCTGTTTCCCAAGATGATTAGAGAAAAAGGAAAAGAACTTATATGTTCTAAAATACTTAGAGCAGTTCTCTTTGTGGTGGCAAAGAACTGGAAATTGTGGTAATGCCCATCAACTAGGGATTAGCTGAACAAGTCGCAGTATATGATTGTGATGGAATACTACTGTGTTATAAGAAATGATGAGCTCGATGATCTTAGAAAAACATGGATAGACTTGCGCAAGATAATGAAGAGCAAAATGAGCAGAACCAAGAGAACATTGTATACAGTAACAGCAATATTGTTTTAAAAACAGCTAAAGTCATTTTGACTATTATAAATACCCAAATTAACTACAAAAGACATATGAAGGAAAATACTATCTGCATCTAGAGAAAGAACTGAAGAAGATAAGTATATATGGAATGGTTTTATATGTGTGTGTACACACATACAAACACATTTATGTTTAATGGTAGCCATCTCTAGGGCAGGAGTGGGGAGGAAAGAAAAAAATTAAAACAAGAAAGTTACATAATAACTTCATTATATATTTAAAAGGAATAGTAAGTTGTACATAATATATTTGCAGTTTCATGTACAATCATCTTTTCCCCCCTATTCTACTATGTTATGGAAATGCTTGCTCATTTTATTTTTTAAGTGAAGGATTAAATAAATACAAGGAAAAAAAGAAACCTATGAAATATGTAATTTAAATTTAGGCTCAACTCTAAATTTATTCAATTTATCATGGAAATGTAATTCCTTGGGTGTGGATGTTAACAGATAAACAGTTAAAATCACTGTACAGAGTAGGTTTCAGGACAGAAAAAAGATTTATTTTTTGGAAGAGATGGATGGAATCAGTATCCTTATCAATCATTTTGATACTACCACTGGGTATAGTGATCTGTACAATGACTCATCATGAAGGTTACTGACTGATAATCAAAGTTAGTCAGTAATTAAGAGTGTGATAGATTTGAAGAACATTCATCATATGTTCTTCCCCTTTTTTTCAAAATAGTGATGTACACTGACAATTTGACTTGCTTTATTGCTGTTTTGGTAGTTGTCATTGGAAGGTGACATGTAAGTATTACAAGGTGTTAAAGATTGTTTTAGTGACAGCTATCAGTAAGATGTGTTAGGCTAAGAAAGAAATCCTTCTTTCAAGAATTGGTGGAGCTAATCCGATACCTAGGTCCATTATCTGATGAAAATAAGCAAGTGACAATATCACAGCAGTCAAAATGACATAGTTCTGTGGAAGAGCTAAGTAGGAATATTTTTTAAAAAATGAATATCAAAACTCTTGGAAATTAAATTAAAGGGATTGTTCCATGGATATGAACAAGTGGGTCAATTGTTACTGGTCTATATTATCAGTATTAGAACTAAAGATATTGCAGCAGAACATTTTTAACTATAGCTGGTCTTTTAATTTTGAAAATTAAGAACTTAAAACTACAGAATTAAAGACATGGCTTATGAAGAAATATTCCTAGATTTCTTTTCCTTTTTTTTTTTTTTGGAGGGGATAGGAATGTGGCAAGGTATCTATGATTTTATTGGAATGTAAAACTCTCAATACAGAAACTTCCTCTATCAATAAGGATTGCTAAGTATAAAAATTAGAGTCTTATATTGTGTAGACTTAACACACAAATTATCAGATGAAGGTTCCTGACTCCAAGGCCAGTCCTCTATCTATTCCATTATGTTTTTATATTACTATTGTGAAATTAGTCCAACCTTCTTGGCTATTTTAATATCATTTTCAATGATGTTAGAACCTTCAAATATAAATAAAAACCGTGGTCCCTCACCATTCCATTTATATTTATTATTTATGTTTGAACTTAATTGTAGTCTTTTTTTTAAAAAACAAAATTCTGATTTCAGTTAGTATCGCTGTATACAATTAGTTTTGCTTTTGGCACTGATTTTTTAATTGTTCTTTTTTCTTCCATGAAAATCTATATGAAAATAGACAAATAAAGAGCCTTCACCAATGACTGTTTTAAAGGTTAGAAAACATTGCTGTGGCTGTTTAGCTTCCACTATGCTAAATGAAACAGAGACTTGATCTCTGTCTAAATTAGTTCAGTTCCATTCCATAGCAACAGACTGCATTCACATGAGGCCCTAACCTAGCACCTTACAAATACATTCCCCTGGCCCCAGGGTAAGAACAAGAGAGTGTGAAGTACTCAATGAAAATCCATTACCACTAAGAGAAAACAGAAGTAGCTACAATAATGTAATCATCATGATCAATGGCAAATTTATTGAGCACTAGATACTATTCTAGATCCCAGAGGGTTACAAGACATGCATGGTCTTGGCTCTCAAAGGGTATATGAATCTAATTGAAGTGGCAAGCCACATGCAGAAAAAGATATTAAGAATATGGGACAGTACAGGCTACGTCAAATGCACGACTGAAGCAATAAACCAAAGGTGACTTATCAAGGTCATCTTTACACACAAAGGATAGCACATTATTATTTTATAGATTTGTACTACTTCATGGTTAATCTTCATAGCAACCTCCATCAGAGAAAGAAAAATGGACTTTATTAAATCATAGGAAATAAGAATGAACCTTTCTGCAGTTGAGAAAAGGACTTTTGGTTGCTTTGTATGCAACAAACAGTCCTTTCTTGTCACAATCACTTGCTCAGATCATAAACATTTTCATAAGCATCATCTTTGAATAGAAAAAAATCATATATGCCTCTAAAACTTCTTTAAAATTCAATGGCAATGCATTATTAATATTTTTTCACAATATGCAGGTCATTCACCTACTTAGTGCAACTCTCACAGTTAATAGGGCATGACACAAGAGTGGAACAAAACCACAGCCCCTTAGGCAAGAATCTGTAGTCTGAGCACCAAGAATCCAAGTTGCTTTTTGGTCAAGGTCAATTATACTGACACCTGAGAAAAACAGCATTAGAATTGCTTGACAGTCTTAGAATTGAGTAAAGGATTATCAAAAATGTTGTAAGCCACATTTATGCCTAAGGCAGCAGATCTGGTTGACAGGCTAGCCCAAACTAACTATATTAATACTTTAGATCACTTATTGTAAGAGGAATGAACAGGTCTCCTTACCTAATCGTGTTTAAATTGTAGGCAGATTTCGGGCTACCCTGTAGGCTTTCTCAACTTTACTGCTTTCCAGTGGGCTAGGAAGAGATGCCTACATGAATATATTAGCATATATGCATGGACCTTACTTTGGCATTCCAAGAATGTCTGATCTTTTCTAAGACAATTTTCTAGTTTGTTTTTCCTATACATAAGCTTCCTAAACCTAACTACTCTGACTCTCTCTCTTTTTTTCCCCAAAGATAAAAAAGCAGCTACTACAAGACATTGATTTATTTGTCAGTTCAGAAGAATGTGCTTTGCAAGCACTAAGCTACAAATCTGGGTCACATACTTCTGTTGGGAAAACATGTGGTTCAGTCAAATTCAGGCAGGCAGGATCCACCAAAATGTTTTTAACGAGAATAAAAATCCTCAAGTGTCAGGGTTGAAATTACTTTCCCCCCGATATTGGATAAGTAGCCTCTTAATTCCTGTGACAAAAATAGATAGATCACTTTTGTTCCAGGTATGTGATTGGTTTTGAACAAAGTCAAGAATCACCTGACAATTTTTTTTAAGGGTTCTGAAATGTGTTCCAGGCAAATAGTACATGTGCTTGGCTGTATTAGGGACCATCACTCTCAAGAAAAATAACTCGTGCTCTTCTTTGGTGCAAATGATTAGCTTTTATAGGTCAGCCTCCATAGAAAGAAAAAAAAAGAGGAAAAAGCAGAAATGATAACTTCCATCAGTCTATATGAAATTTCTCCCTTTTTTGAGAATTAGATTGGTTTTGATAATAACAACTTCAATATCTAAAGACATTTTTAAAGAAAGTATCAAGTATTCTTTCTACCCACAAGGATCACAACATCTCAGAAGAGAGTAATCAAGTGTTTTGGTAGCAGAAAATTTCATTAGCCTGTGAAAATATTTAGAAGCAATCCTCTCCAATTTTAGCTAGACTGATCCTCAGATAACAAAGAAATCATCATGAGTTTATATTTAAAGACTTTGTAACTGGAAACAATCTGGAAAGCTTATACTTTACTGGCATAATCTTTTTAGAACATTCAGGGTCACCTCTCTTTCCCAATAAAGAATAACAGCATGACATGAATCTAATAATAATAAACATTCATAGTATGCTTAAAACTAATCACTTGCTTTCCACTTTTCTATTCGGAATAATGAAATACTTGAATTTGTAACTGACCATTCTGCCTAAAAGTTCTTATTACTAAACCTGATATTCCATCCTTTTCTGAAGTACAGGAGAAAACTGGTACTGAAAGTGAGAGAAACATGATCTGACTCTGTCACACCCCATACATATACATAGCAGTCTTGATATTTTCATTTCGACCATTAGATGACATACATAATAGATGCTGGTCTTTGAAGGTACATATTTAATATATTTCTTATTGTTTATTACCCTTACTTGTATTGGTTAAACCAAATGGGAAGAGTAGACAATGTTAGGAGGAAATGATGTAATTACTCAAACCTAAGAACTCATTGAGACCTGCTTCCTTTAAGTGTTTATATTTTGATGAATTCTCTATGGATCTTGATTTGGAAAGACAATGAAAATTTTATGTACTTGAATGACACTAAATTCTCACTAGAACTCAAAAGTCGGTCATGCGGGTGAAGTAATAGAGACAATTCGAGCAACATTTATTTTTCAAGCTTTTGGATCACAAATGATACAATGTGACCAAAAGAGAAAGCTAGCAACCTGTGACTACTATTAATGAACAACAGAGGTTCTGCTACTGTTTTTTGAAAGTCTAGAGGAAGAATGTAGCACAAAACACTTCAATCCCATCCCGATGGGTTTGAACTAGGTGACTTCTGAGGTCCCTTCCTGTGAAAAATAATTTTCAACCTTAAGGACAATTTAGAAAGAGTGCAGGTATATTTATGTATCCTTATGTATCTACACATATTCTCAAGTTAATAAGTTTGCCATATTGTTTTATTCTTTGTATTTTAACTCATACTTTAGGGAGGGTATATGAAAAAAAAAGGAATCTGAGGAAAGGAAAGGCATATTTTGAAATATCAGACAGATAATAAAAAGTCTTATCTTGATCATTTAATCACAGACATTCCAGTCAGAAAATCATCAACATTTTTATGGAAAACCTCATAGTACAATCCTTCATTCAAATGAAATATCACTTCCTATATTTCATGCTATGCTTTTTACGATTTGATATTTTATTTTTCCCCAATTGCATGTAAAAACAATTTTAACATAATTTTAAAAATAATTTTGAGTTCCAAATTCTTTCCCTCCCTTCCTCATTGAGAGGGCAAGAAATTCGATATAGGTTATACATGTGCAGTCATGCAAAACACATTTCCATGTTACTCATGTGGTAAAAGGAAACACAAACAAAAAACCTGAAGAAAAATAAAGAAAAAGTATCTTTCAATCTGAATTCAGATTCCATAAGTTCTTTCTCTGGAGATGGATAGCATTTTTTATCATGAGTGCTTCAGAATTGTCTTGGATCATTGTGTTGCTGACAATAGCTAAATCATTCACAGTTGATAATTGTACAATATTGCTGTTTCTATATCCAGTGTTCTCCTGTTTCTGCTCACTTCACTTTGCATCAGTTCATGTAAGTCTTTCCAGGTTTTTCTGAGAGCATCCTGTTCATCATTTCTTATAGTACAATAGTATTCCATCATAATCACATACCACAATTTGTTCAGTCATTTCCCAATTGATGGGCATCCTCTCAATTTCTAATTTTTTTGCCCCAAGAAAAGAGCTACTGTAAGTATTTTTGTATGTATAGGTCCTCTTCCCTTTTTATCTCTTTTGGGATACAGATCTAGTAGTTGCATCACTAGGTCAAAAGGTATGGATGGTTTTATAGCCCTTTGGGCTCTAAATTGCTCTACAGGATGGTTGAATCAGTTCACAGTTCCACCAACTGTGCATTAATGGCTCATTTTTCCTACATCCCTTCCAACATTTGTTATTTACCTTTTCTGTACTATTAGCCAATCTAACAGGTATGAATTATACCTCAGAATTGTTTTAGTTTGCATTTCTCCAATCAATAATGAGTTAGAATATTTTTATAACACTTATGTTTCCCTCTGTATTCTGCCTCCTTCCAGAGAGTCATTTTGTATTAAAAATGTGCATAACTTTTTGATAATTTCTTATTCCCTAATGAATAAAGCCTAAATTCCTTAGCCTTCAAATAACTCCACAATCTATTACCCTGCCTTTTCAGTCCCTCCTCCCCTATATTAGTCAATGCAACAATCAAACTAGAATAGTTTTCCATCATGTGGCATGGTTTATATTTGTTTGCACATGCCATTATCTACACTTGTCCTGACCCCATTTCCATTTGTTGAAGACCCACTTTTGAAGACCCATCCCAAATGCTGTCTCCCCTAAGAAGCCTTTCCTAATCCTCTGATTTGAAAATGATTTTTCCTTCTTTAACCCTACATAGCACATTTATGTTGTATTATAATTATTTGTGTTTTATTTATTAATAATAACCATTTGTTCAGATTTAAGTCACATGAATATTCATTTAACATTTCCTGTGTGTGGGGTATTGTACTAGACATGGGAAGAGATTCAATGTTTATATAAGTGTTATGTTCTTCTTCATGAGGCTCACAGTAATGGTGGCAAAGATGACACACAATAATTATAATGCATTATATTACATGATAACTGCACTAGAAAATGCAGAATTAGGTCATAACTGATGGAGATTTGGTAAGACTTCATGTAAAAAGTGAATTTTGAATAGGATTTTAAAGGATGGGTAGAATTTCAATGGGTAAAGCAGGGGAGGAAGGATATTCCAAGTACACTGAAAAGAATAAGCATGGACATGGAGGTGGGAAAACAAAAGCAGTCGTATTGGCTGGAATGTATACTTCATAGAGGGAAGGAAGGGAAAAAAATTATTACGCACCTACTATATACCAGTAACTGTAGAACAAATATTTGACAAATATCTCATTTGAGTCTCACAACAACCCTGGAAGGTAGATGCTTAATTACTTTATTATTAATTAATTATTATGTATGATTACCTCCATTATACAGTCGATGAGACTGAGACAAACAGAGTTTAAGTGATGTCCAAGGTCACACAGCTAGTGCCTGTGGTCCCATTTGAATTCTGGTCTTTCTAACTCCAAGCCCAATACTTTAGCTTTTGCATCACCTAGCTGCCTTGCATGCAATAAGTTGAAATAAAGTCACATGTGTAGAGGCTGTGTAAATGAGATATAGAGCTGAGTTAAACATTTGTGTAGGTACCAGGGAACTCTTAGCTAGTGGTCAGCCATAGCAAACTGCAACCAAACTGAACTTGTGCTTTTAATAGTTATATCACCAACATCTTAGACTAAAATCAAAATACAAAATATGAATTTTAGAGTTTGAAAGGACCTTGGAGGCTATCTAGGAATTAGGATAGCTATTCTTTGAACAGAGGGAAAGAACAGATTATAATGAAAAGAAACTTTAAGGCATGAAAATAAAATTTCTCATGGAATGAATTCAGTCTTCTCAGTAAACTAATAATGATAACAGTATTTCTATAGCTCTTTGAGTTTTTATTCAATATTTTATTTTTTCCCAGTTACATATAAAAAACATTTTAATGTTTGTTTATTTTTTAAATTTGAGTTCCAAATTCTTTCCCTCCTTCTTTCCTCTCCCCCTTCATTGAGAAGGCAGGCAATTTGATAAAAGGAGATATATATAATCATGCAAAATAAACTCTTTGAGTTTTCAAAGCACTTTACATGTTATCTTATTTTTATCCTCCCAAAAATTCTAGAAATTGGGTACAATTATTATCTCCAAAATTTCACTGATGAAGAAACTGAGGCAAAAAGGGTCAGTGACTTGTCCAGAGTCACTCAGCTAATACATATCAGAAATATGATTTGAACTAAAATTATTTCTGATTCAAGGTTTGGCACTTTATCTATGACTCTATCTAAGAAGCAGGAAACTAAATTACCAGTTCTGAGTGAGAGATGGAACTGTCCCAGGAGAACTAAGGTGAATTCCTAAGCATCAAGGAGGGCCTAACTGAGTTTATGCACAATATTTTCTTATATCTCACATGCTATAAAACATTATATTCCCCTACTAGACTATTATCTATATAAAAGCAGGGATGATGGTTTATATATTTTTGTATTTATTCATTCACCTAGTTCTTCAGTACCTAATAGTGTTCTGTACACTTTTTTTGGAAATTCAGTTGAAAGAAGGAAGTAAAATCGCATTGTATATCTTAAATCTCGGTAAAAAAAACATTTTAAATAATGAAACACAAGCAAATCCTATTTTTACCATGTTACTCTATTTAATTATCCCCATCATTTAAAATAAATGATGGATTTTTGGAACAACTTTGCATTTTATAGATAGCTTCACTTAAAGAGGAAAAGCATCTATGTGACACATATACAGGGTAAGGAATAATAAGATAACATAACTGAAGGGAGATTGACAAGTCTAATGAAAATAAATCTGTGTTTACTCCTAAGGCATTATGACAGTGTTTCCTGCAGGTATTAACAAGATTGCCATTGACAATATGTCCCATCAGTTCAATGTAGATAGGACTGTGAATTATAGAGCAGACTTTGCAGTTATCCATATGGATAGTATATTACCACAGATAGTGTCTTCACTTATGAAGCCAAATAACATATAAAAATAATGAGAAAATAATATGTAAAAAAAAGTCGAATGATGAGATTTAAATATGAATGAAAGTAGACTGCTTTGGAGAATATCATGCTTTATACAACCTCTTTAATAAGGTTCACTCAGTTGTATACTTGGAAACATGGCAGGAAGTGAGTAGTAATGAGAACTCAAGGCGAATTCTATGGAAAGAAATCTAAGGTGACAAATACACTTTCAGGTTTTTAGTTTGAGAGGGACTGGGGGAAAGTCTTATGACAAACATTGAGGTTTCACACCTTTGATGATAATTCAATACTTTAATGGTTATGAATTCTCATTGCGATAGGTAGAGCCTACATCAATTTCAAATTTGTGACTTTTTAGTATAAGATAAAACAGTTTTAGAAGAAAATATTTGTTCTTAAATGAATTAATGAGAAATCAGGAAAGGTTGGAAGAGAGAGTGGACAGAAGTCAGTATATTCATTTATTCATTCATTCAATAAACGTTTATTGTCAGGCACTGTGCTAAACCCTGAGGATACAGATATGAAAAAAGAAAGACAATCCCTGCCTCAAGGAACTTACAGTCTAATGGTGGAAGACAACCACACAAAAGGAAGCTGAAATCTAGAGGAAGGGAGAAGAGAAGTTACTAACTTTGGAGCATCAGAGAGGAGTCAGAGATGTCCTAGAGTAGTGTAGCCAGGTGAGAAATGAGGAGATATTCTGAGCTGAGCTCCCTCCTTAAATAGAGGTCTTGGAGTTCATGTCTCCACTCTTTAATCAGAGGGGCAGAGAAATAGTGATGAAGTGGGGGACCAAGACTGATGGAATCTTGCAAGATGGTGAGGTTTTCCCAGTAATGAGCCTCCTGGGTAATGATGGAAAGGCAAAGAAGACCCAGAGAAGTACAGTCAGGTGAGAAGTATCCTGGGACTTCCAAAATACTAGAAGTTCCAAGTGTTTAAGTAGGATGATTTGAATGTCTTTCTCAGTATTTTTTTTAATAGTTCAAGGAGTATTTTAAAAAAAGTATAAAAGGAGATGAAGTTTTCAAAGGAATATAAAAAGGTTCAAGCTGGTAAGTCTTTCTAGTTGTGAAAATTTTACAATGTCTTTTTAGCAAAGAATATGTATAGGATGATTGGTTGGAAGGGATGTTATTTATCATCTAGTCTAACTCCTTCTTTTTATAGATGAAGACACTGAGGCTCAGAGAGGTAAAGTTACTTGCTGAGGATGAATGTCCTAAAGAGAAGGGCAGCACTATTCAGTTATTTCTTTCTTTCTCTGCATTTTCTTTGCTTTCTATATTCCTTATAATCCTGAAACTTAATATGTTCCTTGACTCAGGGTAGAAATTTAATAAATAACCATTGACCTATAAACTAAGTACAGAGTAAAAGACATTTTTCAAGACCCAATCTTGTTTGCCCACTAAAATAAAATAAAAAGAGATGGAATCCTAGAGATTTAACAGAAAAGCCCCATGTGCTATTCTTTTGGAGGATTTTTAATGCAGTAAAAGGCATTTTTAATATTTAAGAGTCCAGAAAATGTCATTTGTCCTAAAAACAATTTCAAGTATTCTCACAATTTATAGGGAAATTTATTGAATGAAGAACCCCAGCTTTTAACTTATTCTGTCTTTAATTATTTACTTTATACTTACATTGTACTGCTACTGTACGTGGCATAGAGGATAAAAAGACAGATTCAAAGACAGGAAGACTGGGCCTGAGGTCTGGTCTCTGACACATATTTATTGTGTGACTCTGGGCAAGCCACTTAACCCATCTTGCCTTGGTTTCCTCATCTGTAAAATGAGTTGGAGAAGAAAATGACAAGCCATTCCAATATCTTTGCCAAGAAAACCCTGAATGGGTCGAAAGTGACTGAAAACAACTGAATAACAATAATCTCAACTATAGGGAGAGATCTCCTTATATTCTAACAGCAATAACAACAACAAAAATCAATAGTCTCTGCCTAAGCAGTGATCAAAAAACTTGGAGAAATGATGTACAGAGCTTTCTCTCATTATTTCACAAACCAGTCAAACATTGCTCTAAGGGAAAAGTGCTTGGAAGAATTTTCTTTCCTCATGTATTTTTTGTAGACTAATGTGTTTGAGTGTCTAGACACCTTGGTGACAGGTGCCACAGAAAGAGATAGATGAGCAGCTACTTGGAATTGCGAGTATGAGCACCTTATAATTTCAAAAAGACTAGAATTTGCAGCACAAAAACAAATACAGACTTGATAAGTAAATTCATTTTTTGTGATGGAGTAAGAATCAATATTTTTTAACCCTCAAGCTTCTAAGGTAAGTGCCATACCAAGATATACACTGAGCTGGCTTACTTCATTCTTTGCATTTAGGAGGGAAGAAATAAAACCACATGACTTCTGGAAGAGAGGATTTAAAAATATATTGTTGTGAATGTTGGAAATAACTTCTTTTTAATACTATAAAATCTTTGCTGATTTTAGGCAAATGTTCAGGTTTAATCAGAGCTTGATATGTGTATTGATCCCACTTTGCTAGTAGCCTTTCATATATTATTTTTCTTTAAATAATCTATTTGAAGAAAATACATTTTTATAAAGATAATAGAACATTATCCAAAGCAATTAATTTTCTTTATTCTATTTGTCTTTTGTTGTTGCCAGTGAAATCTTATTTGGCAGAATGACAGCCAATTTGCTGCAATATTCATGAACATGAATTGCAGATGCAAGCTTTCCTAAAAGTAGTGTATGGGATCTTGTGATAGCTAGGCAGTATTTTCATTACACACCATGTTTACGATAGCCTACTATGTTTGAAGAGGCATTCCTTCAGTTTTCTCTGCATATCACTGTATGTTTTATGTATTACACAAAATCCCAAGTAAATATTGACAGGAGCTCATCATGCCCAATGACTTACCATTGCTAAATTGTCTTGAAAATCCCCAGAAAACAAATCATCACTTTATTTCTATTGTGGAATTAGAATACACTGAGCCAATTCTTTAAACTATTTAATAAATACTTCAGCTCTGAAAATGTTGAAATTCATTTTTGTATTTGGCAGCCACAATGAAATGTATTTTAATAGACTTAAATATGCAACTTTAATAAGGAACAGCAAAATATAAACATGATTTGGGTATAATCAGGTGGATTCTGAGAATTCAGCTTCGGTTTTCTGTGTTCTCTTCTTTTTTGTTTTTTTCCTATTCTCTCATGTCCTCAAACACTAAACAACAGGCTTGAAGACAAATGTAACATCAGTTATTATCTTGTGGACATAAATAGGATTCACTTGTTTAGTTAGCAAATATGTGCTAAATAAACAACACACATTACTCCAAGGTTTTCAGAACTGCTGTTAGCTTGATTAGTAAAATGCTCCTTATCCAGAGACTGTGAACCAAGAAACAATAAAGTATAATAGAATCTGTGTCCTGAGGGGGGTTCCATGATACTGCATAATTATGTCAAGTTGTTTTTGTCAGAGCAATCCAATCCAAAGACATATTTCTGTGCTTATAACATTTTTTTCTCATAAGAAAGAGCTGACATTTGGAAATCTATAATTTTCTTGACTTTTTTTTCTATAAAAAATCTGATAGACTGGTTTGAGACTTCAGACACAGGTAGTTACTTCTTGAGAAACACTGCCTTGACCTGATACTGGTTTAGTAGGATTCTAAAATTAGTATTCAGCCTTCACTTCTAGGCAATGTTATAGTCCCACTTGGTACATCTCATCTTACCTGAAAAAGGTCTTTTCTTCCCTCAGAGTAGCAAACAGAAGGCTTGCCTAGCTAGTTTTGTGTACCTATTTGTGGTGTTATGTATGTTACTCAGGAAAGGTTCAACAAGTCTAAACATGATGGCATTAATAAAAATAATTACCCTTCAGAATCACCAGTATATTGTTCAAGGGCAGCAGGATTTATTCTTATGGTCATGGATGTTTACAGGAGTGATTAGAAATCACATAGTCACTGATGAAGAGTGAGGAGGAAGATATTTAAAATTCTGCTATGCCTTGCTCTCAAAATCTCTTGATTGAGATAGCCATTCCTGTAAACACAAAACATCTAAATATATTTTTTAAGATACTATCAAATTATTTGCCGAGAGATATTAGGGATTAGCTGAATTTTAGTCAGAATGAAATAAGAACAAATAGAATTTGTAATTCCTAGAGTCTGACTTCCTTAATTTCCTCACCTGCAAATGTGACTTTCACCCCTTGTTTCTGTGCCTTTGTACATTCTTCTCTCTCCTACTTATCTCTTCTGTATAGAAACTTTCCTTCTAAGCTTAGCCCAGGTGCCACCTCTCATATAGGGATCTATTCTCTTTATACTCCTCTCCCCCAGTAGCTAATATCTGTCCTTTAGAAATTATTTTGAATATATTTTATATATTTCATATTTATTTTTCTGTGTACATACTCTTCCAGCCTCACCTTCCTTGAAAAAAAAATGGGGGATTCTTCAGGATAGATATTATTTCATTTTTTTCTTTCACAGCTTCAGCACCTGGCACAGTGTCTTCCACCATAGATGTACCATTCCCTAGGAGAAGGTGCACTGGTAATGATCCCTCAAGGTCTTCTAACCCACCCAATCTATCCTCTATGCATATTTAAAGATCCTGTTTATACTGGATTTAATTTTTTTTTTGGTGGTCATCTCAATTGCTAATAGTCCAGTTCTTCAAAGTGAGGGTTTTGACTTGACTACAAGGGATATATGACTAAACAAATGGAGGGTGGGAAAATGAGTTGCACCTAATCTCCTTTTGTCCCTCAGCATTCCTTCATCCTCCTCCCTCCTTTCATGTGTGAGTTTCCAACTTCTGAATAGGCATTAGTCCCTCAAGGCAAGTATAACCTAATTGCTAGTCAGGTAGCATTTGTCATCCCCTTCTTTTTCCCTCTGAGAACAGCATGTAGCTGAAGCAGGTGCCCCTTGGTTGTGGGCTCTTGATAAGTGACCTGGAAGCATAACCCCTTACTCCAATTTTCATTTTGGACATAGTACGTTACACAGGATAAGTAGGCATAGTTTGTCATCTTTAACATCTATTATCTTTTAAGTTTCTCTCTTATTATTGAGGACAACACAGTTCTTCTAGGTTAACATTCTTGATGTCATCACCTCCTCATTCTCCTTTTTCCAATCAGTTTCATTTTTCTCTCTATAATATCTTTCTTTTCTGTCTCCTTCTCTCTATTCACGTTGCTACCCTAATTCAGGCCCTGTACTTTTGCTCATAAATAATATATAATTTGCAAAATATAAAATATAAAATTTGCTCATAAAATTAATATTTCCTGTACTTTTGCAATGGCCTCTTACTTGGTCTCCCTGCCTCAGGTATCTCTATATTCTAATGCATCCTCCTTTAGATGTCAAAATGATTTTCATAAAGTATAGGTCTGATTATGTTATTCCTCTGCTATATAAGCTCAAATAGTTTCCTATTGACTTTAGGATAAGATATTTCATTTCATTTTTGTTTCATCCTTTTTTTAAATAGAAAATCTGCTTTGTACAAGTTTTATAATGTTTTTCATTATATAGTGTAGTTATGCATATACAGGGAGTCCTGAAAGTAGAGCATTTTAAAACTTCAATAGCTTAATTAAGTTTTAACATTTTAAAACTGAACTAAGACTTTCAGGATGCCCTATATGTATTTTTTTTTAAAGCAAGGATGACAGCTTTGTGGCTCAATGGAGATAGTACTGGAACGGAAGTCAGAAAGATGAGTTCAAATTCTGACTCTGACACTTATTGGCTATGTGACCCCTGGTAAGTTACTTAACCTCTCTCAGCCTCAGTTTCCTAATCTATAAAATGGGAGGAATAACAACACCTATCTCCCAGGGTTGTTGTAAGGATAAAGTGAGATAACTTTGTAAAGTGTTTTACAAGTCATAAAGTATTATAGGAATTATTATTCACCTATCAAGAATGCATGTTCAAATTGTTTTTACTGATGGGGTACACAATCAAAAAGTTTGGATACCACTGGGTTAGAAAACTGTGCTAATGAGCACAAGGGAATAATTTTGAGTCTTAACTGGATGGCTATTTAGTCACAGATTATTGTTATTTTTAACTCAGTTTGGTAGTCCAATAAATATGTACCCCCCCTAACAAATGATGCCTGACTGGAGTGTGGATGAATCAATGCAAATTTATCCCCACAACTAGAAACAGCAACAATTTCTCAAGGCTTCACTGATGATGAATCATTAACATCATTCTTCTATGTGAAGGGACAGCAGGCAGTAAAACTTATAATATAAGACTAGAGGAAAAAAAGACTTGGAAAGTTGGTGGAGTACTTGTTTGTGGGGGCATAGTGACAAGAGTTTGGCATATCAAACAGTTCTTATGGTGACACTGCCTTTTAAAAAGATGTACAGGTGTGTGGCAAAGATTTGGGTGCAATTTGGTGGCATTAAATAAGAGACCACTCAGTATCCGGAAGTCTGATATCATCCTCTGCCTCTTCAAAATTTCTGACTTGGCTTCTACTTTGCTTTATCTTCAAGTATTGCTGGCCCTGATCTCTACGCTACATGCTGAAAGAAGTTTTATGGAACCATGCCCTAGTGATTTTTTTTTGGGTGGGGGTGGGTGTCTGTTTAGTTATATAAGGCTTTTTCCCCTGAGTTTAAAATAAATATGATACACGAAAAGATATTGTTCCAGAGTAAAATTCTGGGAAGGGAGGAATATAGTTCATAGTATTTAAGAGGTAGAGTGTAGTACAAGACTGTACAATAGTCTATATTTTTTGAGGCATTTAAAATGTAAAGCTGTGGTACTTAAAATAGACATAGCTTCCTTGTCAATTTTATTTTTCATAAAGTAATAGCTTTAGAACTAGGAGGGACTTTAGAGACTATTGAGTTCAACCTTCTTATTTTACAGATGAAAAAAAAAAACCTGAGGCTTAAATTATGCTGGAAGCTGATGGGTGGTACAAAGATAAAAATGAGAGTTTCTTCCCTCAAGAAACTTCCATTCTACTATGGGATATGCAAATAAGCAAATAATAAATACATGTGAATTTGAACCAGACCTATGAATTCATTGGTATAGATAGTTCCCAAAGTGGGACTTCCTCTGCCAAGTAAGATTGGCAATTTCTTTATTTTGTATAGTCTAAAGGTATTACCTGGGTCTTTAAGAGGTTAAGTGACTTGTTCAGGTCCATCCTGCCAGTAGATATCAGAGGTAAAACTTGAACTCAGCTCTTCCTTACGGTGACTCCTTTTCTATCCACTACATCATACTGCCTGTCTCTATTTATCAATTGACACAAATGAATTGATTATGTCTCCATGTGTAAATTAATCAAATAAAATAATTATAAATTAAATTGATACAAATTTTTTTTACTTTACAATTTACAATTACTTTACAGTTACAAATTGATACAAGAGGGGAAAAGTGCCTCAAACTGGGAGAATCAGGCAAGATATCACATAGGAGGCAGATTTAGATCCAGTGGAATGGCTGGATACACTTGGAAGGAGGTATAGAATGGATGATCCTAGGGAACCATTCTTGGCCATCTGCTGTTTAACATTTTTAACAATGGTTAGTATATTCTTCAAACTTGCAGTTCACACAGAGCTGGGAGGGATAGCTAACACACTGATGACAGAGGATCCAAAAAGAGCGTGACAAGTTACAACCTTGAATGCAATCCAAAAAGATAACATTCTAACAAGATGAAATTCATTAAGGATTAGTAGGAATTTATATAAAGTATTATACTTGTGTTAAAAAAAAAACTTTATGGGAACAAAGTGGGGGAAACATGGTTACACAGTTTTTCTGAAAAAAAAAGATGTGAGGGTTTTGTTGGATTGCAAGCTCAATATGAGGCACCTCTATGATATGACTATCAAAAAAGAAATGAAATATGATATTGCACTTCATTAAAAGAGACATAGCTTCCTGAAATAATGAAGCAATATCCTATTGTATTCTTTCCTGTTCAGATCATATCTGCAACATTGTGATCAGTTCTAGGCACCATTATTTTTTAAAAAGAATAAGCTAAAGAATGTCTAGAGTAGAGTAATCAGGAGGGTGAAAGGCCTTGAGTTCATGTTATATGAAGATTGGTTGAAGAAATTGTGGGTATTTAATCTTAAGAAAAGAAGATTTGGGAGGGCATGAAACATAACTCAAGTATTTAAGGGAAAAGAGATTGGATTTATTCTATTTGACCTCAGAATGTAGAATTGGGAGCATTGGGTAAAAAATTTGTAAAGAGGCAAATTTAACACAAATAAAAACTTTCTAACAATCAATGCTATCCAAAATGATAATCTTGGAATGAAGTGAGTTCCTCTTCATTGGTGGTCTTCAATTAATGATGAATAGCTGCTTGTTAATTATGCTGAGGTGGATTTTTTTGTACAGAAATTTTTTTTTCTGTTATGATCTGGACTCAATGGCCAGAGACCTCCTTTCCAACCCAGATATTATTGATAGGGAATAAAATTTCAATATAATCCTTTAAAATTTAATATGTATACACAAATAGAACAGGTACACATAAGAAAATGTTGCCTTGCTAAATCTGTTTGTAAAAATTAAGGGGTTGAGTCTGTTAATACAGTGATGAGTGTGAGGCATTCTGCTGTATGGAAGTAACGGCCATGAGCTCAATAGAATAGTAATTCTCTAAATTCATATACCTAATCAGTGGCAGACTTGATTTTAAAATTTAATTACTGATTCCATTAAGTTCTAAGCTTAGTCCATTAAGCTGTATTACCTTCATTTAAAAGCTATTATAAAATATTTTAACATTTTTAGC
Source organism: Vombatus ursinus (assembly GCF_900497805.2). NCBI lineage: Eukaryota > Metazoa > Chordata > Mammalia > Diprotodontia > Vombatidae > Vombatus > Vombatus ursinus. The sequence goes on from NW_020954583.1 coordinate 11,628,692, forward strand.
ATTCAGTGTTTGAGAATATTTTGATTTAAGTGGCATATTCTTGTACATCACTTGTAGATGTGGTTATATTCTTTTTTTTCATACTTTTGGTGACTATTTTGCCCTCATTTTATATAAAGGTGTATGTGTACATGTATGTATATTTATGTATCTATCTACCTATCTGAATCTATCTATAATCTCCTATATTACTGACATTCTCTTTCTGAGTTAAATCATTGCTTCAACTATTATCATTAGTGAAACAGATCAATTTTGTTGATATTTGTGGGTTAATGTGATTTCTCTTCTAAATCACAATGGCTTAATAAAGGGAGAAGGCTAATCAGGCATGGACCATTACTATCACAGACCCTTACTAATTTATACCAATGACTAGGGACCTAATTGTAAATTAAAGAATGCAGCAAATTGGCAAGTAGAGTGAAAGAATTGAGAAATGGCATTGTATATTATGTTTGGAAAAAATGAATAAAATATTTTCATGTGTGCCATTCTCCATACAAAGATGCTGCATACTGAAAACAGAATTTGATGTAAATTTTTAGATTTTAAAAATGAATGAGGGTGTTTCCAAACAGCAGGCAATTACCATATTTCCCAAGTTAGAGACCACTTAGTCCAACCTAAATAAGACACCCTACAAGTGAAGATCTCCATTAAGAAATAAACGTGACCTTATCAACCTTTATATTTTTAAATAGCTTTAATTATTAGGAAAGATTCCTTACATTGAGTCTACATTTGCCTCTTTACAACTCCTACTAATTATTCCTAGTATTGCTCTCTAATACTAAGAAGAATCTTATTCAGGATTTCAGATTCATAGATACAGATAATTTCTCCACCTTTCCCTTTGGAAGTTTCCTCTTTTCTAGGCTAAATATCTCTAGTTCCTGGAATTGATTCTCATCCAAAAACATGTTCAAATGTTATCTTCTTAACTGGCTATTTATTTCCCATCCCTCCCCCCCAACAAGTCTCATGTTTAGAGGGCAAAAATGATACTTTTTGTGTTACTTCTAGTATCATCATTTGTTACCAGGTGAATTGCTAGAAATGGGCAGTGGTCATTAAGTTTGCAAAATCTCATGAGACTCTTGATCACACCAGACACTATTTGTTCTGGCAAGACAGCTGTCTTCCTGACTCTTTATATGAAGCCAATACATAGCTACTTCAGTACCCCTGAGCAGGGAGCCAATTATCACCACAACTCACTGCACCTTCTCTTGACAATTACAGAATGACTTCTCTCCTGAGACAAGTGAGGCTGCCAGTCATTATTCTTTGCTTTCTTCAACTGATCCTCACACAGCATAACCTTAAGATTATGGCCCTTCACCGTACAGTTAACCTTCTTGTGGACCTTCGTCAGATTGTAGGTATTTTTTCTAAATGTGGCCCCAAGTACTGAACACAACAATCCATATGTGGCATGGCTGGGATAGTAAGTCTAACATCTCCTTTGGTCCAGACCTTATGTCTAGATTAGGGAGGTGAAAGATCTACTGTCTAAATCAGAAGTGTCAAATCAGGCCAGTGGGCTACAAGGCTGGCAAAGCTCTATAATAATGCAAAACTAGATTAAAATGTAACTGGGAAATGTTTAACAAAATAAATAAAATTCAATAAAACATAAATAACATTAATTTGTGATTTTCAATATGCTCTCCACAGTGATCTATTTCTATTTTTTAATTTGACGCCACTGATCTAAAGGACTGTCTAATATTTCTTTTGTCCTATAATTTTTTTTTGCATCTAATTTCTCTCAAAATGAAAGGGAGTTATCCTTCTGTTATAGAGAGACTCTAACAGCAATTGTGCCTGTTAAAATGGAATTCAACTTATAAAGTTTAATTAAATTAACTCTTGGGCAGCCAGTGTATAAGAAATTCCATTGAGATTGCTCTTTTATCAGAGAAAAGAAAAGCAAAAAGGTCTAGTGGAAAGATCACTGGCTTGAAAACCCAGAGAATCTGAGCTCAAATTTTGACCTTGCTACTTACTGCTTGTGTAACCTTGGACAAGTTTCTCCATTTCTCTGAATCTGAGTATCTCCGATTGCAAAATAATGGTGGGTTAATTGGAAGTTGAAGTTGATCATCTCTTATATCACCTTCAGTTCTCAATCTATGATCTAATGCAAATAAAGAGAGCATGAAAATTAAAACCATTTCATGCCATTTCCTTCTCATTCTATCCTTCTGGCAATAGAGGATTCCTTTCCAATACTTATCAACCAACCAAGGCATAGCTTTTGAAGAACACTGTTGTTGAAGGGGCATTCCCTCCTTTGTACTCCTTTCTCAAAATGTTAGGGAGCTTCCAAATACCTGATGTGTAATTTCTATAGCAACTCAAGTTCTTTGAGATCAAACAGATGCTGCCTCTGATTCTGATTAGCTGGCCAAATTCCAGCTAATGTATTAATACAAGGAGTATTAGCTGTTACATCATTCTCTGGGTAGCAAAATGTTATATCAGCATCATGAAATTAAGGATTCCAACCTTAAATTGGAATAATGGTCAATGAAAAGAACAGTTTGAAACAGTTAGTTATTGCAATGTGTATTAACTATACAATACTCTCTAAGTGAGAAGAAACAATCTTACTTTGATAGTCTTTTTTTTTCTTTTTGGTTATAGAGATAGGAGGGGTTTTCTTATAGCTGCATGCTCAGTCTGAGGCCAGTGGCTATTGAGCTTTGCAATATGATCAGGGCATACTAGTTCCCTTGGCTTTCCACTTGTTTCTGAAAGCAAACATTATCAGGATTACCTTTCCTCAAGATCCTCATGCTGAACACAAAGATCCAATTCCCTTGGATTAGTGTCTGGGGTCTGGCACAAGGGAAATACACAAATTCAGACAAAAAGAACAACTTGATGGTTGACACCAGCAATTTCACATCCTACTTTGTCCATAGTCTTAGGCTAATTGCTTCTAGTTCGGGGTGGAAGTGCATCTGATGAAGGCCATTTTCCCAGCTGTGTCACATGGAAGACCCCTTTTTTACACACCTGGTCCTTTTAGAGCTTTTCAGCTGTCAGAACCTAGTTATGTTGACACTAGTAAATTCAACAAATTTATATTAGCTCAAGGCACTATTCTAGATGCTGGGGTTACAAAGTAAAAAATTAAAATATCCAGCCTCAATGACTTTACTATTTATGGGAATATAGTCTAATGATGAATGTGGTTAGAGTCACGCCTATGCAATACTGTTTATTTTCTAGAGTTTCAGAACTCCCTCTTGTCATTTGCAATGGATTCAAGTTGCTGAATTAAATCTTTGGGTTCCATAGAGGGATTTGCTATCCTGTGGGTTAATTTGACTGGTTGAGGAGCATCCTAGATCAAGTCCTCACAAAATCAAACACTTCCTAATGTAGACAGGATCTGGTATGTAGAGGTTCCCCTGCATGTAGTGGCCATGCATAGGTACCAACTGGCCCACAGAGTTTTGGCTGAACGTTGTATGCAGCTTATGGGTTTCCTAGGCCATATACACATACTAGCCTCGATGCCTTACTACTGGCTCCAAACAGGGTTTAGAAAGTTGGGCGTTATGATTCAAATGTTACTAATAAGGCAAAAATTCTCTGGCTAGTTGTCTTTGTTCCCACTCACCCTGAGTTAGGAAATCTTTCCCTCTTTTGGTTTGTCTTTCTTACTCTTAAGCAAAAACAGTACATGCAGTCTGGATGATCAGAAGTCATAGTTAATCATATATTTTAATAGCAATGTCAAATAGCTTAATGATATAGACAACCATTAAACAATATCTAGAAGACTGTGACAGGGCATTTTTTGTTGTTTATTTTACTCTTCAAAAACTGTGATTGAAATAGTGCCACCTAATGAAAGAGGCACGTACCCCACCCCACCCCAGATCAGGGGTATATGTCTGAATATATAGTTAATAATAACATTTAGGTAGCATTATACTTTGCATACATTATCTTATTTGATCCTTATAAGCATCTGCAAAGTAGGTGCTATTATTATCTGCATTTTAAAAATGAAGAAACTAACTTTCCCAGGATTATACAGCTAATAAGTGCCTAAAGAGAGAATAAAGTTCATTCCTTCCTGACTACAAGTCCGTTGCTCTATGTTCTACATAGACTCTATAAGACATTGACACAAGTCTAAGTAGAATAATTTATTTTTTGATCAGTTGTAATTTGAAAAAAGATAGTAGATTGCAGTTTGATTTTGAATATGAGTATCAACTTGGAAGAAAAAGGAAAGGAAAAAACTTTGAAATAGAAATACTTTAGTCATTCTTCTCCCTTTCTGCCCTCCTCCCTTTTCTCTTACCCTCAGGAAAGTAGTGATGGATGAACAGATATAGAATTTTACTCTGGTTGTAGCAGTAGCCAGTGGCTGTTACCTGCTAGAATGTTTCAGTAATGTTTGCAAGATGCTGGCTGATAATTTTTATTCACCACTCCTACTTTATTTGTTTCCAATGAATTTTGAAAGCAATTCTTTTATCATTGACAAATCTCAAGGCTATAAACATGATTTCCCACAGCAAATAGAAGTGTGAAGAAACAAAAGCTTTCTTAAATTTAACTTGCAGATTAGGGCTTATTTAACAAATATACCTATATTATGTCCTTTGGGTACTGTGGAAATTAGTTGTGGAGGAGGCGTGATTCAACAAATAAACACATTTTCTTCCAATGGGTGTCTGGCATCACTTAGCAAAGAAAAGATTGGGTGGGGAACCCCTTTGTGACTAGAAGAAAATGTCATGCTTTTGCATTTAATAAATAAAGTTTCATGGGAAAAGTTTATGTGAACCACGGAAGATAAATAAGGATGGTGGAAATTAGCATAAAATACCATTGCATTCAAATCTTTATTAAGTTCTTCTAGGCTTTGAATTCTACACATGTAAATTCATAATTTCATAGAAATTTTCTGCATAGTAGTAAGAATCCTCAAGATATATGTGAAAAAATTATTCTTACCTTCCATTTTTTAAATATGGTAGCTGGAGCTCCACTTAAAATGATTGGGGCTTTCTACAATGTTATCTTTAGCCTCTGTGCCAGCTTTCCCTTATTTTGGAATGATTTACAGTTTTTTTTAAAAGGAGGACCTAAAAAGGCCAGCCTAATTGGCTGTCACCTTCATTATGTGGATTGTAGAAAAAGTCCTAAGCATTGTTTGTCTGTCAGAGTCTCCTCTATAACTAAGAATCTAAATATTCAGATTTTTAATCAATTAATGTTACATATAGATAAATCTGAATATATTGTAGGGAGGCTGGAAAGAACCATAATTTTGCCCATTAGATTATATGTTCCTTGAGGGCAGGGATTTTTTTTTTTTTTTACTATTTTTATATCGCTACCACTTAGCTCAGTACCTGGCATAGATCGGGTGTTTAATAAATGTTTATTACTTGAGACAGGGTCTGCTCTAAGTTAGACTCACTCATGGCCTTACAAGCAAAAAGCTTCAATGTCTTTAACTTTATTTTTGGTTTCTCATTAGGTCAATTATTTTCAAATTTGAGTCATCCATTTTCCACTAATTTTTTTCACTAGCAATAAATGCCATTTAAACAAAATAGAATTCTGTATTATGAATGAAAAAGCATTTAAGAGCTTATTATATGTACAACATCATAGTCCCTACTTTCAATGGACAGTACTTAGAGGAGGTTTTGGCTGCATAGGGTCATAGATTTAGAGCCATAAAGTATCTTATAGTTAATGGAATCCGATTCTTTCATTTTACAGATGAAGAAACTGAGTTTGAGAGATGTTAAATGACAAACTATGAGTAAATGACCAAGGCAGAATGGGAACCAAGGTTTTCCTGACTTCAATTTTAGAGCTCTCTTCACCAGGCCACCTAGATTTAAAGATCAGTCAGTCAGTAAACATTTATTAAACACCTACTATGTGTCAGGTACTATACTAAGCATTGGATATACAAAAAAAGAGGTAAAAGACTTGCTCTCATGGAGTTCACAGTCTAATAAGAGAGACAACATGTAAACAACTGTGTACAAACCAGCTATATCTACAATAATTTGTGAAATAACAGAGTAAAGGGACTATAATTAAAAGAGATCAGGAAAGTCATCCTGAAGATGGTGTGATTTTTAGCTGGAACTCGAAAGAAGTCAGAAGATGAAGATGAGGAAAGAGAGCATTCCAGGCATGGGGAGCAACTAATGAAAATCTCTGGAATTGGAAGACAGAACGTCTTGTTCAAAGAATAGCAAAGAGGCCAGTGTTATTGGACCATGGAGTATGTGGGATGGGGGATGTGCATAAGGTGGAAAAAAATTAAAAAGGTAGGGGATGGTACAGTATGATGAGTTTTGAACACAAAACAGAGATTTTATATTTGATCCTGGAGGTAAAAGGGAGTCACTAAAGTGTGTTAGGAAAACCACTTTGCAACCTGAGTGTCAGTGGCAAGGCACTGGTAATATGATGACTTTAGTAGAATTTCCAGGAATAAAGCCATCTCCATTTTTGACATCAAACTATTTGATGGTTCCAAGGACTTTGGTGGTGAGAACTTTTTTTGGGGGGGGGGGCAGGTGGGGTCAGTAGCTGTGGCTTTTGAAGAGGAAGAGGCTATAGAAACAAAGGAAATAGGAGGTCACGTATCAACAAAAATTGTCCCCCTGTATGATGGCTATGCGGGCAGGCCAGAAACAGGTCTCATTAGCAATTGGTGATTACAGGGATGTTGGACTTTTTTTCTACAGGGATTATTCTCCCAGAAAATGGTTATGGAATGGGCCAGAAGCAGGGCTAGTGGCCTTGGGGGGGGGCGCTGCTATTGTCCAAGGTTCCTGAGCTTATTTGACTGACTATTGTAGTTGGTCAGCACTTAAAATCTGAATACATGGATGCGTGGCACCATGGATAGAGTGCTAGATGTGGAGTCCAGAAGACCTGAGTTTGAATTCTGCCTCAAACACTAGCTATGTGACTCTGTTCAAGTCACTTAGCATTTCTCAAACTCAGTTTCCTTATCTGAAAAGTGGAGATAATAGCACCTACCTCACAGAGCCATGATGGGGCTTATATGAAGTAACATACACAAAGTTTTTTGTAAGCCTTTACATGATATGTTTAGTTTGTGGTACAAAATATTTTTCAAATCAATCAATCAACCAACATGCATACCATTTGCTAGGCATAGTGCTAAACACTGATCAGATTTATTTATATTTTAAAACATAGTGGTTTGGGGAATAAGGACATTCATAATACTTGATCTCCTGGAATAATATCTCAGTTCTATATCCATTGGCAATCACTATTGGCTTTCATGTTTGTACATCACAGATCTGCTAACTCCTGTCAGGGTGATGTCACATGCTTTGTATGACCAAATTTTCTTCTTATTTTTCTTCTTCTTCTTCTTCTTGATACAATATGCTGATGTCAGCTGCCAAATCTACACTCACTCATTTTAGATTTATGGAAAGTTCCATTTGTGAGCATATTAAGAGAGCTGCTTGATGAACAAAGTTCTACTATGTACGTCAAATTCTACGCAACTTTAAAAGAGGACAAAAGGTGTATTTCAGGGACTGATCTTTATTTAATCTATTTAAGCTGTCTCCTCTGAAGGAAATGTTTTTGATGCTTTGAGTGCCAGCATTGATATCTCTTGCTCTCAGTCCCTAAGGAATAGACTTTATTTGAACTGAAAAATTAATGATGCTACCTGTGCTGTTTATACAAAGACAGTTTTGTTGTTGCTATGTAACCTTGTTGTTGCTATGTCAAATATTGAATTCTTTTGTTGCTTAAAATACTTTTGTTTTCATAAATATATTTTCATATAGACACATAAGTATGTAAGAGGGAACATACACAGAGCTTTGCTGCCTTCTTTTAACCAACTCTGAAGGACTTATAAATTTGGGGGATCATGAAACAATCCTTTTATCGGTCACTGAACAGGAAGAATCAGTGGACCTTTAAAAGTAAACTGTCCATAGCTGTTCTATTCCTCGTTCATGATGGTGTCAGGTCTACTTGAGCCCCTTCCTGTGAGGAGCAGGAGGAGGTTTTCCCACCCAAGCCACATTTTGACATCTTCCACATTGCAGCTAAACATACTCTCTTTGGGGGAGTCTAAGTCTTGGGGGTCCTTGACTTCCTTTTCCTGCCTTTTTGTTTCCTTTCCAGAGTATGAGTGATTGAACCATGACTTCAAGATTGATGCTTTTAATCTTTATAGACAACTTTAGGAGTCTGAGAGGTTGGACATCCTGTTCCCTTAGTCAGAAATTACTAGCAGCATGGGAAGGTGACCACCAATCAAAAGATGAGCTAAACTCCAACCTGGGCTTACCAGAGAACTTGGATCTAGAGATGGGGTTCTTAACCAATTTGATGTCATGAACTGCTATGGCAGTCTGGTCAAGCCTTCTCAAAATAAATAAAATAAAATGCATAGGAAACCAATTACATTAAAATACGGTGATCAAAGTATTTTTTTTAAATGTTCTCAGACCCCAGGTTAAGAACCTCTGACCTAGAGGGATTTGTTTGTGCAGAGTAGTAGGTGGAGCATAAAAACCCTATTCAGCTGTCCTGCAAACTGCTTCATGATTTGAAGTTTGTCTCAATGTTCCAGGACAGTACAGTGTGGTTATAAATTATTGAATATATTTTTAAGATTTTTTTGTCAATGCTTATAGTAGGTCTTGTGTATGTTAAGCTTTTTTTTTTTTTTGTTCAGAGGAAATGAATAGCTGACCCATACCAGATTCATATGGCACATTGGCTACCTTTCTACTTTCTCCTCTCATGAATACCCTAGACATGTACCAAAACCTAAGCTTTACATAATTTCACTGAGGGCCCTGGAATGAAAATAAAATAAGCCAAAGTTTTAAGAAAAGGATTCTGAACCTTCTTGGTGGTCAAGTTTCACCAGGACAGAAAGATAGTCAGGTATTCACATGTATGACTCCAGAGCAGACAGAACAGGCAATGTTTTGTTTTGTTTTGTTTTGTTTGGGTGTGTGTTATTCATATCTCTGTATACACAAACACATAGAAAGGTAGAGGGGGATGGGAGAAAGGAAGAAGAGAAAAAGAGGAGAGATAGAAATACAGAGAGAGACAGAGAAAGAGATTGATAGGAGGGGGAGGGAGAGGGAAAGGGCAGAAGAAGGGATAAAAGTTTTTCTAGTAGTCAAAATACCCACCAAAGCAAGGAAGAGGTAAGTTTTGCTGCTGATAAATATGCATGATGACAATCAGCTCTTTGAAAAAAAAAAGTATGCATGACGCTCTTAAATTTTGTCTTCTTTATTAACATTTTCTCTGTCACTTTCTCAAGTCCAGTGCCAGGGGTGGAGAACCTGTGGCCTCAAAGTCACAGGTCTTGTAGGTCCTCAAGTGTGGCCTTTTGACTGAATCCAAACTTCTCAGAATAGATACCCTTAATAAAAAGATTTGTTCTGTAAAACTTGGACTCAATCAAAATGCCACACTCAAAGACCTAAAAGGTCACATGTGGCCTCTGGACTGCAGGTTCCCCACCCCTGGTAGACAATAAACAAAACAATAAATCAAGCTCTGGTTTGTAGCAACAATCAGCACAAACAAACTGGTTTGAGATGGCTCCAGCATGCCCCCAATATAGCATAATCATTTCCATAGTCCAGTCATTTTAGCTCAAATTTATTCATTTGCAAAAATCCTACCTGATCTTGACTTTGAAGTTAGAACTTCATATTCAAAACTAATTCATTTATGTTCTGTCATTTTAGAAGCCTAGAGAGGAATGGGCTTATAGTGGTCTTTGGCTTTGTTGAAATTCTAAGTTCAAGCATTACCACAAATGTTATACCTTGAAATTATCCAAGATTGAAGATGCAGCAATAAATTTTGAAGGTAAAAAATGTTAAATTCAATTTGCTGGCATGTTATAATATAAGTTCAGTAGCATGGAGGAAGGTATAAACTGGTCATTTTGTATTTACCTGTAAGGTTGTTATATGACTCTGTGTGTGTGTTCAGATATTACTTTGTCATATCACTTCCAATAATTAAAGGGAGCCATTATCTTACATTTTTTTTGCCTCAAAATAAAAAAATAAGAGAAATATTTTGTGATTTGCAATACTTCAAAATGACAAAGACTTTTTATGCTTTATAGAACTAAAATACAAAGCCATCAAAATATGCTTATATTGTTTAAATGTATGGAATTACAAGACAGCTGATAGAATAAAGATTATAGCATAAACTACATTAATTTGAACAAAACAGATTTGAAATGTAAAAAGAACAATTAATTTTAAAAGAAAGATTGTACTATGATCAAGCATCACAATATGTCACAACAATTTTTAAAAATTTTAGATATATTCTTCACGAAAACATTTTAATTAATTTTTATATTTCAACATTCACTTCCACAAGATTTTGAGTTCCAAATTTTCTCTCCTTCTCTCATTTTCTGCCCCCCACCATGACAGAATGCACTCTGAATACGCCTTTCCCCAATCTGCTCTCCCTTCTATCACCCCCTCCCTTCTCTTATCCCCTTCCCCTTGTATTTTCCCATAGGGCAGGATAGATTTTCTATACTCCATTGCCTAAATATCTTATTTCCCAGTTGCGTGTAAAAACAATTTTTCACATTCATTTTTAAAACTTTGAGTTCCAAATTCTCTCCTTTCTTCCCTCCCCACCACCCCTCATTGAGAAGGCAAGCAATTTAACATAGGTTATGCATGTGGAGTCATGTAAAATACTTCCATGAAGCGAAAAACAAAACACAAAACAAACAAAGTGGGGACAGCTAGGTGGCACAGTCACTGGTCCTGGAGTCAGAAGAACCTGAGTTCAAATCTGGCCTCAGACACTTGACACTTAATTAGCTGTGTGACCCTGGACAAGTCACTTAACCCCACTGCCTAACAAAACAAAACAAAAAAAACCCCAAACAAAATACTTTCATAATAATTATGTTGTGAAAGACTAACTATATTTCCCTCCATCCTATCCCACACCCCATTTATTCTATTCTTTCCTTTGGCCCTGTCCCTTCTCAAAAATGTTTGCTTCTGATTATGCCCTCAACCAACCTGCCCTGCCTTCTATCATCCCCCCCCCATACCTTTCCCCTCTACTTTCCTGTAAGGTAAGAAAGATTTTCATACCCAATTGAGTGTGTGTTATTCTTCCTTAAGCCAAGTCCAATGAGAGTAAGGTTCACTCATTCCCTCTCACCTCCCTCCTCTTCCCTCCACTGTAAAAGCTTTCTCTTACCTCTTTTATGTGAGATAGTTTACCCCATTCTACCTCTCCCTTTCTCCTTCTCTCAGTACATTCCTCTCTCTCACCCCTTAATTTAATTTTTAGATACCATCTCTTTGTATTCAATTCGCCCTGTGCCCTCTGTCCATATGCATACATACAAACATACATACATACATACATATATATGTATATATTCTATCATCTTTCCATGTAGGAATGTAAACAGTTCAACTTTAGTAAGTCCCTTATGTTTTCTCTTTCCTGTTTACCTTTTCATACTTCTCGAGTCTTTTATTTGAAAGTCAAATTTTCTCTTCAGCTCTGGTCTTTTCATCAACAATGCTTGAAAGTCCTCTATTTCATAGAATATCTATTTTTCACCTGAAGGATTATACTCAATTCTGCTGGGTAGGTAATTCTTGGTTGTAATCTTAGCTCCTCTGACCTCCGGAATATCTAAACAAATTCTAGAGCAGCAGAATCCACAAAAAGACAGAGTGAAACATAATTCCAGCCTAATACAATCAGGATGTTTGAAGGGAAAGGTCTGTTATGTCAGGCTAGGAGAGGAGCTCAGTTCAATGTGGGCCATGCATGCAAAGATAGGGCCACAGCAAACCCAGAGCAGGCCTCAGGAGACTGAATCATGGGCAGCTGTGGTGGTTTCCAGACTTCCAGACCCTAGAAGTATCTCTGAAAACGGTTAACACAAAAACTTTCAAGCTTAAGATGAGACAGTACACTGGAAGCAGAGCCATACCTTAACAAAGAGTTTAAAAGTCAAGTAATTGGTTGGGAAAATGAGTAAACAAATACTTGGATTATAGAATCTTACTTTGGTGACAAAGAAGATCAAAACATACAACCAGAAGAAGACAACAAAGCCAAAGCTCCTACATTCAAAGCCTCCAAGAAAAATATGAATTGGTCTCAGGCCATGGAAGATCTCAAAAAGGATTTTGAAAATCAAGTAAGAGAAGTAGAGGAAAAATTGGGAAGAGAAATGAGAGTGATACGAGAAAATCATGAAGAATGAGTCAACACCTTGCTAAAGGAGACCAAAAAAAAAAAACTGAAGAAAATAACACATTAAAAAATAGCCTAACACAAATGGCAAAAGAGGTCCAAAAAGCCAATGAGGAGAAGAATGGCTTGAAAAGCAGAATAGGCCAAATGGAAAAGGAGGTCCAAAAGCTCACTGAAGAAAATAATTCCTTAAAAATTAGAATGGAGTAAATGGAAGCTAGTGAGTTTATGATAAATCAAGACATTGTAAAACAAAACCAAAAGAATGAAAAAATAGAAGACAATGTGAAATATCTTATTGGAAGAACATCTGACCTGGAAAATAGATCCAGAGGAGATAATTTTGAAATTATTGCACTACTTGAAAGCCATGAAAAAAAGAGCCTAGATATCATCTTTTAAGAAATTATCAGGGAAAATTGTTCTAATATTTTAGAACCAGAGGGTAAAATAGAAATTGAAAGAATCCACCAATCACTTCCTGAAAGAGATCCCAAAAGGAAAACTCCCAGGAATATTATAGCCAAATTCCAGAGTTCCCAGGTCAAGGAGAAAATATGGCAAGCAGCCAGAAAGAAATGATTCAAGTATTTTGAAAACACAATCAGGATAACACAGGATTTAGCAGTTTCTACATTAAGGGACTGGAGGACTTGGAATATGATATTCCGGAGGTCAGAGGAGTTTAGAGTTATTTTTTATAGGTATTGGGTGGGATTTGGAGAAGAGCTCAAGCAAGTCACTGCTTTTACTCCACTATCTTTGCTCCACCCACCCCAATGAAAACATTCACTTCCACAAGATTTTGAGTTCCAAATTTTCTCTCCTTCTCTCATTTTCTGCCCCCCACCGTGACAGAATGCACTTCAAATTTTATGCCTTATTTTATATTATTCATTAAAGGACTGCTGAATAAAGTTGTCTCTGCAGTTGTATCTAGCAGAGGATTTTATGTGATCATAACATGCATAGGAAATAAGTTGGTTGTGGAATACCTTGTAAACTGCATTTTGTTCTACCAACCCACTTTTTTTTTAATTAAAAAAAATCAACAAACAGTTGGATCTTATATGCTCTTCATCTTTTAGTCAATTGTATAGCTGTGAAGATGTCATTTGTTATAGGATATCATTTGTACAAGGCTGTCTGGTCTTATCTCATTTTATAGGAATGAGAAAGTAGATGTGGTTATAGAGTTGCTGTTGTCTTCCAGATTGTTATCAGTATACTTTTCCACAGTAATTTTATATATTTCTCTCTTTCATATATTTCATATATATTTTAAATAATTAAAAAAAGTCTTTGAAAATATGTTCCAGTTGTTCTTCCCAACTTTATTTTCTTCAGTGCCATTTCTACTTCCTCATATTGTATGTTAAGCAATGAGGTATTACAGTCCAAATATTGTAGCTCCACTGACATCAATTGTGAAAAGAGATCTAAAAATCTTCTCAAAGTTATTCCATTTTTCATCCACTTTTCCTCTGTAGGACTAAATATGGATCAGTTTCAACTAAAATAAGTGGATGTCATATAGAGTGCTTGGGGGAGGGGAGCAGCTATTGGCTTAATATTATTAAATAATATTAAATAACGTTAAATAAAATCTTCAGTAAATGACATACAATTGTCACATTGGATCAGAAGGCATACTAATAGATTAATGCCAGACTATACGTGCCATTCATGGAATTAATCACAAGCTTTTAATGAGGGTAGTCAAAAATCTGGTCACGAAGCTGAGAATATGAGGAAGCACAAGATTAAATAGCTACACAAAATAATACCATTTCACAGGGGGCCATCAGAAAGTCTATAAGAGTATGCTATACAATTTTTAAAGCATTATCAATGTTGGATGAATAATCATGGGTCTCCATTTAGATAAAAAATGACGTATGAGAAAGACTGCTCCCTAATTTCTAAGTTTCTCCCATTTATCCTTTTCTAGGGGACAAGAACAGAAGATAAAAGGGAAAAGTAGGCCTTTGATAGAATAGAGAACTTTAACGCATTGCCAATAAAAAGATCAGAGGTGAGTAGGAAATTATAACGCAAACACAGTAGTTATGAGAAATCTTCAAAGGTAAATGCTTCTGAACAACAGGAAGGAAATAAGCAATGATACAATACTTACATTCCATTAAGGGAAGAAAAGGCAGATGTCTTTTCAAAATTTTGCTGTCTTGAAAGGTTACACACGCAGTTGACAAGTCTTTGTTATGCTTTATTGATTTTAAGATGGAAAAAAAAAGCAGGGAAAAGAAGGAATCCTCACATAATGCAAAGTTACCTCATTGAACATGTGGGTTCAAACCTCCTTTGTCCAGTTTGTATAAAAGTGAGGTTCATGAAATATCCTCTGTCTTCCTCAATGTTTATATCTTCTACTACTGCTTTACAATGATTAAAAATAGTGAGTTCTTCCCACTTCTTCCTCATTTCTCCCCTAATGTATTCCTTTTTCTGTCTTTCTCTTACAATATATAACAAAATCATGTCTTGGATCTTTTGTATTTCCCAAAGTGATCTATAAATACAATGGGATTCTGAAAGAACTCTTTTTTATTCTCCCTTATGAGAATATAAACATTTTATTACTATTTAGCTCCTTGTAGTTGCTCAAATATATTTACCTTTCTAGGTTATCTTAATTCCTGTTTTGCATTTAAAATTTCCTAATCAGCTTTTTTTCTTTTCTTAGCAATGATTGAACATCCTTAATTCTATTAATGGTCCATTTTTTTCCCTTTAAAATTATATTCAGTTTTTCAGGGTAAATTATTCCTAGCTGCAAGCCTTTATTCTTTTCAATTTAAAAATATTGCATTTCAATATTTTCTCTATCTCATTGCATTGCAACATAGTCTTGTGTGATTCTGTTTGTGGTTCCTTAATAATTTTACTCTTTCTAGCTGCTTACAATATTTTTTTCTTTCTTCATTTGTTATTTTTGTTTTGGCATTCCTTGATATTTTCATTGTGGGATTTCTTTCAGGAGGTGATCAGTGGTTTTTTTAACTTTTTTTTTTGTTCTACTAGATCTGAATTTTCTTTATTGATTTCTTGAAATATGAAATGCAAGTTTTTGTTTGGTTGGCCATTGTTTTCAGGGACTCTGATAATTCTCAAATAATCTCTCCTCCTGATTTCTAGGTTAATTGTTCATTTTCTTTCATTTTCCCAATCTTTTGATTTTGCTTTAATTTTAATTGTTGTTTTATGGATTCATTGAATTCTACTTACCCTGCTCTATTTTTCATGGAGCTAATTTTTTGGGAAAGCTTTCCGTTTTCTTTTCAACCTGTTTATGATCACTGTTTTTCCTGATGAGCTCTAATTTTATTTTTTATCTCTTGCTTCATTTCTTTTCCAGCTACTCTTGTGATCCTAATGCCCATGCCGTTGTTTCCCTCTGAGGCTTTGCTTATGCTTATGCTTGCTTATTACTTTCTTCTTATGTATTTATTTCTTGGGCTTCTCTTAATCTATATAATTTCTTCAATGTGCTTGAATTTTTTTTTTTTTTTTTGCTTACTCTTACTTGAAGTCTCATTTCCTGGATTGAGATACCACAAGAAGTATGTAAATAGATTTTAGGGAGCCTGTGAACTTAGTTTTTTTTAAAATACAATTTGATAACAAAATTTTAATATAATTGGTTTCCCATGTAATCTTCTGTATTTAAAAAAAATCTGAGAAAGGACACACTAACTTGACCAGATTATGAAATGGGATCGTGACACAAAAAATGTTTAGAACCCCTGGGTTAATGTTTTGCCTCTTTTTGTGCTCTTAGTTTAGTGGGCAGGCCCTTCTTAGTCCTGTTACTCATGTAGTCTGGATGCTATTACCATTAAAATTCTGGTTTGGTTAGATAGGATTAGGCCCCGTCCTCTCTCAGAGTCCCCAGCTTTTGCATCTGTGTCCTAACATTTGTTTTGTCCTTGGCACTTCTTTGCCTTCTTTTATATGTGTAATTGCTAACAAAGAATTAATTCTTTTCCCAACTATGGCCCTAATCAAAGGGTCTATACACTGTAATGACTGTTAATATAATTTCAAATCATTTTCTATAAAGCTCAACCAACATTATGTTAGTATACCTGTTTTCATACAGTTTCTTCAACTTTTTTTGATTATTTTTGTCTCACAGATAATATTTTTAATTTGATTTTTTTCTCAGTACTATTGATTTTGAGCATTTTTGTGACTATTGATAACTTGTTTATAATATTTTGAAAAATGATTTTATATGTCTTTTGCCTACTTATCTATTCAGTATATGTGTATAAACATTACTTAAAATCTAATTTTAGAAACACAGTAGTAGCTGAGAGACTTCTTTGGAGAAAAAGGTTAATGAGTCTTGATATATTCTTATACTCATAGCTTACTTAACCATTATGTATGTGTATTGGCTCAAAAGGGCCCAAATTTATATTGGTTAGTACTTTTTGAAAGAAGGGACATAATAGTTTTTTCACTTATACTTAATGGTCTAATATTTTAACCAACTTTATATTTTAAAAAATTGACTTCCTATTCCTAAAAATACTTTACTATTGCCATCTTAGATTTCCCAAGCTTACTAAGACATCATCTATAGATATCACATAATATTGTCCCAAGCCTTGTCATTCCACAATAATATTATTAAAAATAAGTTATGGTCAAACATAACCATAACATTAAAAAAATCCCACTGTGGGTTGGTCAACTGGTCAACTGCAAGTTTGATGATAATTAGTACTCCGAGAGAATTCTCAAGCCCCGGTGATATTAACTCCCTGTCCCATTTAAAGCATTTTTCTTATGGAACAAAACAGTATCTCTGTTTTTTTGTCTAATATAATGTTTTTATGGTATCCATTAATTGTGTTCAGCAGGATCTGCCTGTATGCTAAACATAATGCCTTCTAATTATTTGAGGGAAAAATCATTCTTTAACTTTTAATAACTAAGTGGGCCAGACCTATACACTTGATATTTTTCTTAACTCCAGTGGTTCCTTATGACTTCCAAGATTAAATATAAAATTCTACATTTGGTGTTCAAAACCCTTCATAACTTTGTCTTCTACTACCTTTCCAGTCTTTTTATCTCTTACCAGGTATTCTGAGATCAGTGACACTGACCTTCTTATTCTGCTTCATATGAAACACCGTATCCCCCAACTCTAGCTATTTTCACTGGCTGTCCCTCATGCTCAGTAGTCTGTCTCTCCTCATCTCTGCCTCTTGGTTTCCTTGACTTCCTTCAAGTACCAATAAAATCCCACTTTCTTTAAGAAGCCTTTCCTAATTCTTCCCTGGATACTACTGTCTTCCCTCTGTTTGTTATCTCCAATTTAACCTGTATATAATTTTGTATATGCAGTTGTTTACATATTCTCTCCCCACTTTAAACTATGAGTTCCTTGAGAGTAGAGTATCCCCCCTCCTTTCTTTGTATCACCAGTACTTAGTATAATTCCTGGAACAAAG
The DNA here is from genome assembly GCF_900497805.2 of Vombatus ursinus. Taxonomy (NCBI): domain Eukaryota; kingdom Metazoa; phylum Chordata; class Mammalia; order Diprotodontia; family Vombatidae; genus Vombatus; species Vombatus ursinus. Next base: position 11,646,487 of record NW_020954583.1, read on the forward strand.
TAGTCATTAAATAAATGCTTAATAATTGATAGACAAATATACATTTCTATTGGCCAAAAATAAAGAAAAAATAGTGTTAGTGAAGTATCTGATTTTTACTTCCTTTCTCTCCTGACTTTCTTCCTATTGATTGTTTTTCTCTAGACACACAGTTTCTCTGAGACTAATATGAATTCCAACCCTGACGACCATGGGGCACAACGAAGTTACATTTAATTTCAAAGATACCTTGAAATAATTTAGTTTCAAAGAACAGCCTCACCAAAACAGTACTCTGATAATGTCATTAGTGGCCCCAGAATGATTTCTATTCTTCATAGCAAAATCAGAATCTGATAAGGGAAGCACAACTTTGAGAATGGTAATTGTGCCTCAGGGATTTAGAAAGCTATTAAGCAGTAATTTTTATTCTCTTCCACAATTATGCATGGGATATTGAGTACTGAAAGAGCATTGGATCAGGAATTAAAAGACCTGGGGATGAATTCCGGTTCTAACTAGCAGTGTGACCTTGGACAAGTTTTTGAATCCCTCTGGGCATTTTTCCTCACCTCTAAAATTAGGGAGTTGAATCAGATGATCTTGAAAGTCCCTTTCATTTCTAGCAATTTATTTATCTATTACAAGCCTGTAATCATCAACACCTTCTTTCAATTAAATAACAAGTGAAATTCTTCATGGCTACTCCTCAGATCTAAAGCATAGCATCTCAAGATAATGTTATCATTCAGTTGAAAGCCCTGAAGCAGAAATAACAGGCCAGTTTTTTACATTATTAGACAAAGATGAAGTACTGTGCACCACAGACTACAAAAAACAGCCATGGCCACAAAAAAAAGTTCATCTTCTTATGCACTAAAGTAGAAGTTATTGCTTAATTGCTTAATATACATCATTCCACTAGAAGCTCCTTGAAAACAGCCTCTGTCTCTTTCCCTCACTCTCTCTCTCTCTTTCTCTCTCTCTCTCTTTCTCATTGTTCTATAGGTTTATGTGTATATGCATGCTACATATATTGCATATATAAATATGTATATTCACTTACATAAATGGATGTATATTATATATAACATACACACATACTATATATACACACATTTTATATAAATGAATATATATTATCTCAACATACACACATACTGTATATATACATAAATATGTATATACTATGCATATATATCTAAATGAACATGTATATACATAAATCTACAGAAATAATAATTTCTTTATCTCATTTCTTTATCAATTGTATCACTACATAGGATCATAAAGGCAATCTGCTATAGAGTTTACTGTGTTAGCATGGTTCTCTTATCTTTAGTAAGTATAGGCATAGCCCCTAATGGTGCTAGAGTTTCAAAGGATCTCAGTAGACACACTACAGAATAAAACTCAGTTGTTAAAGAAATAAATGTTCTGAATTAGTCACCATACTTTAGATATTCTCAAATATTTAAAGGATTAAGGGATTAGATTTCTGCTTGGACCCAGGGGATAGAGCAAGGACTAAATGGCAGAAACTGTGGAGAGCTAAATCTAAGGCAAAAATCCTCTTAAAAATTAAGCATGTACCAAAGTGGACTGGATTGACTTATGAAGCAGTGAATTCCTGATCACTGGAGATAGTCAATCAGAGGCTCAAAAAATCATTTGGAGATACTGTTTTAGAGTACATTCATATTCATTGATGAGTTGGACTCTAACCTCTGAGACTCCTTTTGACTTTGAGATTCTATGATTCATTAAAGAAGAGGACTGGAGGAAACCCAAATATGAAAGCAAAGTGAGCACGAAAGCTAATAAAAGAATCATCTGTTGTCCAATATTTGACGGGGCACAAGTTATATAAAAACAACAAAACTGTTTTAAAATAAACCACTTAGGTAATATCACTGATTTTTCAGTTCAAAGAAATTATGATCCTCAAGGACTGGGAACAATAGATATAAATACTGATTTACAGAGCATCAAAACCACTTCCTTCAGACAGGACAGCTTAAGCAGATGAAACAATTCAGTCTTTGTCAAAAGACCTTTTGGCCCCTTAAGAAGTTGGATGAAATTTGACATACATGGCAAGGATTTGTAAAGTAGCTCCCTTGAGATCTATTCAACTGGAGTTTTTGACTGATTGTAGTTGTTCTAAGCCATTCTTTTCCGTAAACCTTTAAATCTTTTTCTTTTTCTTCTCTCTTTTTTTTTTAGTTAAAAAAGGAAGAGAAAAAGAACATGACCTAGAAGAAAATGTGCTTGGTGAATTAATGGTGGATATAATAGCAGCACCTCTGCTTTCCACTAACAAACAGAGGGAAGGTTTATGAAAGAAATAAAGAAACATTTGGCTTATTTAGGTGTCTGATGTACATGAAAGTATTAGTGAAGGACTTGTTTGATTCTTAAAAACATGAATGTTGCAATAATGATTTTATTGTTAGTTTAAATTCAATTGAAATGGAGAGTAACAGTGTAGCAATTTGCCATTTATACCTTTATGGTTAACTTTTGTTTAATCATAGTGGCAGTCAGATGGCACAGTGAACAGAGTGCCAGGCCTAGAGTCAGGAAGATTCATCTTCCTGAGTTAAAATCTAGCCTCAGATATTTCCTAGTTATGTGTACCTAGCAAGTCATTTAATTCTATTTGCCTCAGTTTTCTCATCTATAAAATGAGCTGGAGAAAGAAATGGCAAACCACTCCATTGCCAAGAAAACCCTAAATGAGGTCACAAAAAGTTGGAAGAATTCAGTGAAAAACAACTGAACAACAACTGCTTAAATACCCACCTGAAATAATAATGCTGTCTCTGACCCTGGGGTGTAGTTTCAAGGAGACAAGTGTCTACATATACAGAAAAAAAGCTCCTAACAAAGTTATTTGAAATGAGAATGGTTGCCTTTGGAAGTGGTGATGCCTTTATAACTAGAGTTCTTTAAGCAGAATTACTTGTCAGGAATGTTACTGAGAGGATTTGCAGTTGGGTTTGGGGTTTGACTTGATGATTTCTAATGTCCCTCACAACTCTACAATCTTGCAGTGCTGTGATTTTCCACCTCTATTCATACCATGACTGAGTGAAATGAATATCAGTTCCCTTTCTTTTTTGAAAGTGACTTACAAAATTTTATTGGTGTGCTTTGTTTTTATATTACATTTTCAGATTAGACCTACCCAGTGAGAGCTCTTTTGTGAAAAAGGAAAACAATTAAGCAAAAGTAACAGTACATTGACCTCATCAGAAAGTGCATGTAATCTTCCACATTTGTAGCACCCTGCCAATCTCTTTATTTTTAAAGTTTTTTTTTAAATAATAGAAATCTGAGGATTCTAGGAAAATGATGGAATAGCCAAGCTCTCCAGATTTCCCCCACAAATGAAATAAAATAGTGCCTAAAATATACATAGTCAAGCAAAACATTGTCATTGACTGTAGATAAATATGTATATGAAAATGTATATTTGTATCTCTATATATGTAAGCATATACATGTGAATGTGTATATACACATACATACTCTGTGTGTGTGTGTGTGTGTGTGTATGTACAAATTCTGCACCCTAAATCCATTATCTCTTTGTCAGAAGTTGGATAGTTTGTTTAAACATTGGTTTTGACTGGTCATTTTATTGATACAATTCTCAATGTTGTTTTTCTTTATAGCACTGTTGTTATTGTGTAAATTGCTCTCCTGATTCTGCTATTTTATTCTTTACCTGTTAATAATGTGTTAAAATTGCTCATTTTCCTAAAATAATGATGTCATTGTATAAATTGTTTTTCTGGTTCTGCTGCTTCATTATACATCAGTGAATATAAGTTCATGTCTCTTTGAAATAATCTACGTCCTCATTGTACAGCACTATAGTATTCTATCACATTCATATTACAGCAATTTATTCAGCTATTCCTCAATTGATGGCCATCCTTTTAGTTTCCAGGTTGTTTTTTTTGTTTTGTTTTGTTTTGTGTTTTGCCACCACAAGAGCTGCTACAAATGTTTTAAATATAGGCCCTTTTCTAATTTCTTTGTTTCTTTTTGCTTACAAACTTAGCTGTAGTATAGCAGGGCATATCATTTCTAGGGCATGAATTGCTTAATAACTTTTTGTGAATAATCGCAAATTACTTTCCAGAATGCTGGACACCATGCACATAAATTTGCCTATTTTCTCGAAAGCCACCAACATTTATCATTTTTCTTTTTTGTCATCTTTGTCAGTTTGATAAGTATAAGGTAGAATCTCAGATTTCTTTAATTTGCATTTCTCTAATTAGTAATGATAAGGAAATTTTTTTCCCATATAGCTATAGATAGTCTTGGTTTCTTCTCTAGAGAACTGCCTGTTCATATCCTTTGACTATCAACTGGGAGATGGCTTTTATTCTTATAAATTATAATCAGTTCCTTATATATCTTGGGAAAAGACCATTTTCAAAGAAAACTTGTTGCAATGATTTTTTACTAGGTAATTGCTTCCCTTTTAATCTCAGTTTTAATGGATTTGTTTGTGTAACCCCTTTTTAACTTTATGCAATCAAAAATGTCCATTTTATCTTCTGAGATGATTGGTCATGAACTTTTCTTCTATCCATAGATTTAATAGGTAATTTTTTCCATGTTTCTCTAATTTGCTTATGATGTGACCTTTTGAATTTCATTGATGTGTTCATAAACAACCCTTCCATTAATCTTTTATATTTATTCTATAAAAGTAATATGCCATGTTGTGATTGTACATAAAGATCTTGTCAAGAAATTGGGACAATTCAGGACTGGAAGAAAATAAGTGATATAGTTGTTGTTTTCTGTAATATGGAGGAAAATACTCCATTTGTAAGTTTTTCTACTGAATTTTTACCAAAATTATTTAAGCAGACCAAAGTATAGGTGAGGGGCTGCTGCATGAGTGATAGTAGATGCAAATACTGTCATTATTTAGGGGTGGATGGTGATGTGAATAACTTGTTTGGTAAGAATCAGAGGAAAGCATATTGTAGGACAGAAATATAGAGATTAGATGTGAGGGGATTGTCATAACTATGACACTAATATTGGGTGACTGTCCTTCTGTTGTCATTGTGATATGAAGTATTTTTGCAGGGTTCTAGAGCCCACACATACAGTGCACACCACTGGGGGCAACAAGTCATGATGATGCTATGGTATAACAGTTATGATTTGACAGTTGAGGTTACTCCTATTTCCCAATCATAAAATAATACGGTGTCAATTTTGGCATGAGGCTTATATAATATATAAAGCTTTGGCTTCCAATTGGCTATAGTGTAGTGTTCCCAAGCCTCTGTTAACTACTAAGTGTTCACACCAGTTTTAATGTATTTTATATATTTTAATTGCTAATGACCACCAGGATATCTTTGACTTCTTACACACACACACACACACATATATATCTCTATATATAGATATATATAGAGATATATATATACATATGGTACAGAATAGAGCCAGCACTTAGAAATATCTAAAAAAAAAAAAAAAGAATGAATTGCTTTGCATGATTGCGGGTTCCCTCTCCTGAAAGATCCTCAAACAGATAATAGATGACCACTTGTTAATTATGTTATAGTGAGAATTCCTTTGTGTATAGGTTGGACTAGACGGACACTGATATCCCAGTTCCCAAATCCGTGATTCTGTTATAATTCTCTTGTCTCCTTAGAATATTTTTTTCTCCAACAGTTTGTCGTGAACTCAAGGTCATTTGTAGGCTTCTTATCACCTCTTTCACATTTTATTTAGTAACTTTTTTATTAATTGGTTATTAGTTAATTAGTTAGTTAATCTTTCCTGCTTACTCAATTCATCAGGGCTTTACATCTTCTCAGTGTCCAGTGTTTTGATTGGGCAACCAACTTGGGTCAACCTCTTTGTGAAGCAGTCATGCTTCACTCTATATCATATCAAGAATGCCAAAGCTTGGAGTGAGCTGAGAATGGTGAAGGAAGATAAGTAAAACAGAAATGATTTTTTAAAAGTTTGATTGAGGGGAAAAATGATGATCAGAGAAGGGAAAGAAACTTTCCTTAAGGTGGATGGGCTAAAAATAACAGAAAACAGAGAAAAGGTCCAGTTGCTTTGTTGTTATTTTGTTTATGGCCTCTGCAGAGCAGAATGACCTTTACACTGAAAAGAACAGAATAAAAATGACTAACATGACCTCGATGTGCAAGATAAGTAAGAGGTACTAAGAGAGGCCTGGATGAGTTCACATGACTCAGATCAAGTACCTCCTCAGGCCTGGAAGAACTATCAGCTGTCACTATGCCACTGTTAGGGTGATTTGAGAGATCATGGAAAAATGGGAGAAGTGACAATGTGGTCCTAATTTTCCAAAGAAAAAAGGGAAAAGAGCCTGCAAACTTCAGGTCAATGAAATTGACTTCAGCTATTGGGAAAATTCTGGAACAGGTCTGCAAAGAAATGGGGAAACATCTAGAAATGGGAGCAGTGATTAAAAAAAGTCCAAATGGCATCATCAAGAACAGTTCAAGCCACAGTAACCTAATTTCTCTTTTGACAGGAATACTCAGGTAATGGAAGAGAAGAATGCTGTAGGCATAATTTGCTTAGATTTTTAGCAAAACTTTTGATAAAATATCTGATATTACTCTTTAGAGCATTTTTCATATGACTGTATATAGCTTTAATTTTCTCATCTGAAAACTGCCTGTTCATATCCTTTGACCATTTATCAATTGGGTAATGACTTGTTTTCTTATAAATTTGACTCAGTTCTCTATATATTTTAGAAATGAGGCCTTTATCAGAAACACTAGCTGAAAAAATTGTTTCCCAGCTTTCTGGTTTCCTTCTAATCTTGATTGCAATGGCTTTGTTTGTGCAAAACTTTTTTTAAAAATTTAATGTAATCAAAATTATACATTTGCTTTTGATAATGCTCTCTATCTCTTGTTTGGTCATAAATTCTTCCCTTCTCTTCCCTTCTCCCATAGATCTGACAAGTAAACTATTCCTTGCTCTCCTAATTTGCTTCCAGTATCACTCTTCACGTCCAAATCAGGTGCTCATTTTGACCTTATCTTGGTATCTTGTGAAATATTGGGCTATACCTAGTTTTGCTATACTATTTTCCAGTTTTCCCAGCAGTTTTTGTCAAATGGTAAGTTCTCAACCCAGAAACTGGAGTCTTTGGGTTTATCAAACAGCAAATTACTGAGGCAGAGCCAAGATGGCAGAGTAAAGGCAGGAACTCTACTGATTTCTCCCCCAAACTCCTCAAATACTTTTTAAAAAATGACTCTAAAAATTCTAGAATAGCAGAACCCACAAAAAGACAGAGTGAAACAAATTTCCAGCCCAAGAAAAATTGGAAGGTTGGCAGGAAAGGTCTGTTGCACCAGGATGAGAAATGAGCACAGTCCAGCACAGGCCATGCCAACACAGACTGGGCCCCAGCAAACCTGGAGCAGGCCTTGGGGCAACTGAATCACTGGTAGTAGTTGTGGTTTCCAGATCTTTCAGCCCACAGACACCAAAGACAACTTAAAAGTCCAGCAGGAAAGGTCAGTCTCACCTGGATGAGAGGGGAGAACTGAAAAACTTACAGGTCCCAGAAGTATCTCTGAAAACAGCTGCACAAAACTCCTGAAATTTGGGACAGTGTGCCCTCCACCCTACAAACAGTGCCCTACATTAACAAAGAGTTAGAAGTCAAGTAATAGGCTGGGAAAATGAACAAACAATGAGGAAAAAACCTCTGACTATAGAAAGTTACTATGGTGACAAGAAAGATTAAAACACACACTCAGAAGAAGATAACAAAGTCAAAGCTCCTACATCCAAAGCCTCCAAGAAAAATATGCATTGATCTCAGGCCATGGAAGAGAATTTTGAAAGGATTTTGAAAATCAGGTAAGAGAGGTAGAGGAAAAATTGGGAAGAGAAATGAGAGTGATGCAAGAAAATCACAAATAACAAGTCAACAGCTTGGTAAAAGAGACACAAAAAAATACTGAAGAAAATAACACCCTAAAAAATAGACTAAGCCAAATGGTAAAAGAGTCCCAAAAAAGCCAAATGAGGAGAAGAATGCCTTAAAAAGCAGAATTGGCAGGGGCAGCTAGGTGGTGCAGTGGATAGAGCACTGGCCCTGAAGTCAGGAGGACCTGAGTTCAAATTTTGCCTCAGACCAAACACTTGACACTTACTAGCTGTGTGACCCTGGGCAAGTCACTTAACCCCAATTGCCTTAAAAAAAAAAGCAGAATTGGCTAATTGGTAAAGGAGTTCCAAAAGTTCACTGAAGAAAAGAATTCCTTAAAAATTAGATTGGAGTAAATGGAAGCTAATACTTTATGAGAAATCAGTAAACTATAAAACAAAACCAAAAGAATGAAAAAATAGAAGACAATGTGAACCGTCTCACTGGAAAAACAGCTGACCTGGAAATTGGATCCGGGAGACAATTTAAAAATTATTGGACTACCTGAAAGTCATGATCAAAAAAGAGCCTAGACATCATCTTTCAAGAAAGTATCAAGGAAAACTGTATTCTAGGATCAGAGGATAAAATAGAAATTGAAAGAATCCACTGATCACCACCTGAAAGAGATCCCAAAATGAAAACTGCCAGGAATATTATAACCAAATTCCAGAGTTCCCTGGCCAAGGAGAAAATATTGTAAGCAACTGGAAAGAAGCAATTCAAATATCATGGAATCATACTTAGGATAACACAAGATACAACAGCTTCTGCTTTAAAGGATCTGAGAGCTTGCAATATGATATTCCAGTGGGCAAAGAAGCTAGGATTCCAACCAAGAATCACCTACCCAGAAAATCTGAGTATAATCCTTCAGGGGAAAATGGACATTCAGTGAGACAGAGGACTTTCAAGCATTCCTGATGAAAAGATCAGAGCTGAATAGAAAATTTGACTTTCAAATACGAGATTCAAGAGAAGCATAAAGAGGTAAACAGGGAAGAGAAATCATAAGGGACTTAATAGGTTTAAACTGTTTACATTCCTACATGGGAAGATGGTATTTGTAACTCATAAGACCTTTCTCATTATTAGGTAGTTAGAAGGGGTGTGTGTGTGTGTGTGTGTGTGTGTGTGTGTGTGTGTGTGTGGAGAGAGAGAGAGAGAGAGAGAGAGAAAGAGATGGCACAGGTGTGAGTTGAATATAAAAGGATGATACGTAACAATAAAATCAAAGGGTGAGAAAGGAATATACTATGAGAAAGAGAAAGGGAGAGGTAGAATGTGGTATATTATCTCACATAAAAGAGCCAAGAAAAAGCTTTTATAGTGAAGGGGAACTTTCATCAGAATTGATTCAAAGAGGGAATAACATACACACTCAATTGGATGTAGAAATCTGTCTTACCCTACAGGAAAGTAGGAGGTGAAGGGGATTAGAGAAGGGGGAGGTAATAGAAGGTGATAGAAGGAAGATAGGGTGAGGTGTTAGTCAGAAGCAAACCACATTTGAGAAGGGACATGTTAAAGAGAGAGAGAGAATAGAATAAACAGGGAGGGGGGAATAGGATGAATGAAAATACAGTTAACAGAAGTAACTGTGAAAAAAATTCTGAAGTTTCTCTGATAAAGGCCTCATTTCTCAAACATAGAGAACTGAGTTAAATTTATAAAAATGGGAGCCATTTTCCATTTGATAAATGATCAAAAGACATGATCAGTTTTCAGATGAAGTAATTAAAGCTATCATTAGCCATATGAAAAATATTCTAACTCATTATTGATTGGAGAAATGCAAATTAAAACAATTCTGAGGCACTACCTCATACCTATTAGATTGGCTAATAGGACAGGAAAGGTCAATGACAAATGTTGGAGGGGATGTGGGAAAAATGAGTCATTAATGCACTGCTGGTGGAGTTGTGAACTGATTCAATCAATTGTAGAGCAATTTGGAACTATGCCCAAAGGGCTATAAAACCATCCATACCCTTTGACCTAAGAATGCTACTACTAGATCTGTATCCCAAAAGAGATAAAAAACAAAAAAAAGAAAAAGGACCTATATTTACAAAAAATATTTTGTATTTTCTCTTTTCTGGGTGTAAAGAATTGGAAATTGAGGGCATGCCGGTCAATTGGGGAATGGCTGAACAAGTTGTGATATGTGATTATGATGGAATGCTATTGTACTATTAGAAATGATAAGCAGGATACTCTCAGAAAAACCTGGAAAACTTTCATGGGCTAATGCAAAGTGAAATGGACAGTGTACAAATTAACAGTAATATCTGTAAAACAATTAGTTGTGAATGACTTAACTATTCTCAGCTATACAATGATTCAGGAAAACACTGAAGGACCTATGATAAAAAAAAAATGCCATCCATCCCCAGAGAAAGAACTGATGGTGTCTGAATACAGATTGAAGCATACATTTTTTAAAGCTTCCTTTATTTTTCTTGAGTTTTTTTTGTCTATGATTTCTTTCACAACATGACTATCATGGATAGGTTTTGCATGACTACATATGTATATCCTATAGTGAATTGCTTGCTTTCTCATTGGGGAATGGGGGAGGAAGGGAGAGAATTTGGAACTCAAAGTTTTGAAAATTAATGTTAAAAATTGTTTTTACATATAATTGGGGAAAATAAAATAATAAATAAAAAATTTTTTAAAAAGGCAAAGAGGTTAATCAGAAAAAAACAAAACAAAACAAAAAACCCCAGTAGATTACTATAGTCATTTACTACTGTCTCTTTTGTACCTAACCGATTCCATTGTGCCACCACTCTATTTCTTAGCCAGTACCAAATAATTTTGATGATTGCTGCTTTAGTTTTAGATCTGGCATGGCTAGGCCACTTTTTTTTGTTGCAATTTTTCATTAATTCCCTCAATATTCTTGACCCTTTTCTTCTCCCAGATGAATTTTGTTATCATTTTTTCTAGCTCTATAAAATAATTTTTGGTAAATTGATTGGTATGGCACTGAATAAATAAATTAATTTTAGTTAAAATTGTCATTTTTATTATATTAGCTTGGCCTCCCCACGAGCAATTGATGTCGTTCCAGTTGTTTAGATCTCACTTTATTTGTGTGAAAAATGTTTTGTAATTATGTTCATATAGTTCCTAAGTTTGTCTTGGCAGATAGACTCCCAGGTATTTTATATTATCTACAATTCTTTTAAATGGAATTTCTTTTTCTTTCTCTTGTTGCTAGATATAGGTTGTGCTAATATGTGATTTTCTAAGTCAGTATGCTGCCTGCTGGGATCTTTACATATAGGTCAGTGACCACTATAACTATTTGAGTTTGACACCACTGGATTGGACAATAATGTAAACAAATAGATTCAGAACCAACTAGGTAGCTGGATTCAGTAGTTGTTAATGGTTAAATGTCCACATGGCCCGTCCTTTAAACATCTATTCTTGACCCTCTGCTGTTTAATACTTTTTATCAATGACTTGAACTCTCAAATTCTGTGATTCTGAGCATCTTCCTACACATACCTATTTCTAATTCTTTGTTGATTTATATTCAAAGTTAACCTCTTTTTATTTTATTTTGGCAAAACTCCTTAAAGTCATGCTACTAGTATTGTTTTTTTTTTCAAAAATGGAACATTTTTCATAGTTTAAAAAAAGTGTTGTGATAGGAGAGTCTCTACAATTCCTTTTCATTCTCAGGCTGTCTGGTAAGTCAGCTTAGTTTGTGTTATAAATGTGAAACTTATTATCAGAGCAATGGCAAGTAAAGGAACTTTAAAAGAATATGGGAGTTGCATTTGTGGTTTTATTGAAAATTTATCTTCACTAGGGAACTCTCAGTCTGTTGGACTAAAATGGTAAAGAGACCTTTTATTATAAAAGCTTTGACAGTTATCCCCTTAGTAAAGTTTGCTTTTGTGATAATTACATCTACTGTTGTTTATTGAATGAATCACTTTTCCATGCTGCTTTTAACCTTGGTTGTGTTTTTCTATTGGTGATTAGTTTTTGGCTGTGATGAGATATTTAGAAATAGCGTACCCTTTTTTCCCGATTCTTTTTCTCCATTGTCCAGGAACTTGCCCAGGGTCACAAAGCTGCTAAGTGTCAGAGGCAGACCTCAAGTCTGTCTTCATGTTTCAAGCCCAGAACTCTGGCATGTTGCTACTATAACAAAAAAAAAATCAATTAAATTCAACAAATGCTTGCTAGGTTAAGGGCACTGTACTTTTAAGAAGCATAAAGTCAGGTGAAGGTCAAAGGAATTTTTGTTGTTCAGTTATTTTTCAGTCATATCTGACTTTTTGTATCCCATTTAGGGTTTTGTGGGCAAAGATACTGGAGCAGTTTTGCCATTTTCAATTCAGCTCATTTTACAGATGAGAAAACTGAGGCCAGAGGGGTTAAGTGACTTTCCCAGGGTCAGAAAGCTTATAAGTGTCTGATGCCAGATTTGAACTCAAGAAAATCAGTCTTCCTAACTCCAGGTTTGGCACTCTGTCCACTGTGCCACCTAGCTTCTCCTGGATATATATCAGAGGGATAATTAAGTCAAATGTCAATCTACAGAGAGTTAAACAAATAGTAAGAAGAAAGGAAGTGAAACTTTTATTGCAGATGTCCTCATCAAGAAGTTTAAAAATGCAAAGGAGGAGAGGTATAGGATTATAGATATTAGGGATGGATGGATAGGTTAAGTGACAGTTTTATGAGGATGAAGGAAACATGGGAATGTTTGTGGGCAATAGGGAAATAGTGAATAGGGAAAGATTGAAGATAAGTTAGAAAGTAGAGATAATACAAGGATAATATGATGGAAAAAGATAGAATAGAATGGGATCACTTCTGCATATAGATGGGATTGCCTTGGCAAGGAAAAGAGCTACCTCTTCATGTGAGACAAAAGTGAAGGAGGAGATAGTAGCTGAAATCATTTAGGTTATATAGGATAAGAGGGAGGGGGAAAAGAGGAAGTTAACTCTTGGTGAATAGCCTCAATTTTTTTCTGTAAAATATAAGTCAAAATTCTCACCTGAGGGACTGGGAGAATGATGTTGCCTTCTATAATAAAAGGGAAGTAGAGTGTATGACTGTCCAGTATGTATATGTGTTCTAACCAGTAGCTCTGCTGTGAGGGCTTGCTAAGTCCTTTTCAGGGCTGCTTTCCACCTTTGGTGTCTGACTGGTCATCCAACTCTCAACTTTGACTCCAAAAAGTTGTAGCATGTGCAGTAACCACACTCCTGTTTTGTCAGATGGGCTAAATCAAGCACAGGGTTATCAATGGACCTCAAACCCTTGGGTGAATTGGTGAGGGTATATCTACTCCAAGCATAGGAAGACTTCCCCCAGCTGACTAGGCAGATGAGAATAATTGATTCCAAAGGCTATGAAGGTGACTGAAGCAGACATCATGGAGCTCTTAGAGATTGGTTAGACATTGAAGATGCCAAGGTCATCCATTATATCCTAAGCCATTGACAGTCATTTTGACTTTGTCTTCCCAGTAGCCTCCAATGACTCTAGAAGAGATAGTAAGGCAGAGAACTTCTCACAATTCTGCCTCACTTAAATATAATTTATGTGTGAGTCAAAAAATATCACCCATACCATTTCTTTTTTTACCATTTTTACCTAACTCAATGTCTTATGGCAATGAAGCTGCAGGTACAGATACACTGGAAGCTGTGGTTATAACTCTGCACACAGGTGTCCCAGGCTATAGGGTTGTCTTCTCACTATACTGAAGTAGCAGTGGAATTCGGCAGCACCTGGGTTTCTGAGCAGCCTTTTTTAAAGGACCACACTGCTCACCTCCTTGCACAAGGAAGGGGCTAGAAACTAAAAGTTGTCTACTTTATCCTACCTAACCCTGGCTTGCTTACTGTGGCATTCAGGGATCCTACCCTCAATCTCTCTTCTAGAGAACAAGAAGAATGGAATATATATATATATATATATATATATATATATATATATATATACACACACACACACACACATATATAAAACTATCATAACTGTGAATGGGAATGGGATGAACTCACCCTTAAAATGGAAAAGGATAGCAGAATGGATTAGAAAACAGAATCTAACAAAATATTACTTATAAGAAATGTATTTGAAATATAAAGCTTCATATAGAGTTAAAATCAAAGGCTGTATCAAAATCTATTTTGTTTTAGCTGAACTCAAAACAGTTGGTGTAGCGATGATGATCTCAGAGAAGGTAATGGTAAAAATAAATTTTATTAAAAGTTATAAATGGTGAAACTACCTTTTGCTAAAATGTAATGAATTAATATCAGTACTAAACAGATATGCACTCAGTAACATAGAACCTAAATATTTGAAGGAAAAGTTAAATGAGTGATAGGGGAAAAGAAACAAAAAGGCTCAAATATTGATCATTCACTCCTTGCTATCACTTGTTTAGTGTGTTACCTTTTCCAGGCATAGTGACACTTTTATACCTTATTAATAATTATTAATTAAGGGTTTTATCTTCCATTAAAGAAACCAAAAACCATTAGAGGACATGACTTGGGGGCAAGGAACCTTTTCAGTGCCACTAAGACATTAACTCTAAAAGCAATATCATCTTATTTAGCTGTCCCTGTTAACATCTCATTTAGCCCACTCATCTCTCTTCAGTTAGGGCCATGCTCAGAAAGTGTAAAGATCAGAAAAGTAAGAAATCATCCTTTTTTTTTCTTTTAGAACTAGAAGGGAACATAGAGATCACCTAGTCCAGGGGTCAGCAAACTACAGTACATGGGCAAATCTGACCTGCTTCCTGTTTCATTGCTTTTGTTTTGTTTTTGCTTTTGGTTTTTTGTTTGTTTGGGTTTTTGTTTGTGTGTTTGTCTTAATGGCCTGTAAGCAAAGAATGGTTTGATTTGTCCTTTAGACCACAGTTTGCTGACTCCTGATTTATTTATTTATTTAACAAATAAGAAAATTAAATTCCTTAAAGCAAAAAAGTTACCCAAGATCACTTAGTTCAGGGCTCTTTTTACTATATTATAGTGCTATTTCTCTATTTTTTAATATTCCTCAAATCTACCTATTTCAGAAATAATTCTTAATGAATCTTCTAGGCTTAAGAAAACTGTTTTAGCTGTATTTGATTTATTTTCCAGGAGTAGGAAAGAAAGGGTCTAAAAACTATTTATGGGATGATGTACAGTGAATAGAGGCCAGAGTGAAGCTCTCAGCTTCACAATTATAAGCAGTGAATGCCTTATGCAAAACAATATGTGCCTTAAAATGTTCCATGAAGATGATGATAACTTACAACATAAAGCAGAAAAGAAAAAGAAAATGCACCATCTGTCTCCTCCACAGTTGACATAGAACAGTTCAGGTATAAAGAACAGACACATAGCATATTCCAGGGGGAGGTATATTCCTTTTTTCATGGAAGGGACAAACAGGCTTTTCTTCTCTGTCAGTGCCTTAAGTCTGCCAATTGTTCCTCCTCCTCTTTGGGATCAGACAGCACATACAGCACAGAGAAATATTCTCCATGCCTTTCATTAATGTCAGGACCCTGGCAGCAGTAATTTTCTTTAGTTGCAGACACCCAAGGATGCCCATATAAAGAGGGTTTCAATAATCCAGCCATTCAGTAATGAGGGCCTGAGTTAATATTCTTGGCTGGTGCTGAAAACTGAAATTCCAGTGACAGCACATGATTGAGAATGACAACAAAATTGTGTACGCGGTCTGCATGACCAGTCCTACTTTATCAACAACAACAAGCTTAAAGGGAGCAGTTATCTTTCACAAACCAAATGATCAGACCCATCCCCAATGGAAGCAAAGTCTTTGTTGGATGAGAGAGGAATCTCAATAAGTATGAGGGGGAAAGTGGAAGAAACAGGGTCAATTCAGAACTGAAAGGCAGGGGACAGAGGGAAAATCTAGGGAAAAATAATTCCTCCAGTCATGTGTCAGAAAAACACACACACACAAGATCAATTTACAGCAGGGTACCAATATCTGGAATTCTAAGGAAGTCCAGGATGTCTTAGAAATTGTACAGAATTCTTGGGGAAAATTGATATAATGTGGTGCACTGATGAAAGAGCAAGCAAGGTTTTTATTTTAATGATAGAACTGAATTCTGAAATTAGGCACAGCAGGTAGGAAATGGAATCAGCACAGATGTCAAAAGCTATCACTGGCTTGTGTGATAAAACATATTTTTTCCTTAAGCCCTGGGTCAGTAACCTATATAGGTCAATGGTACTGAGTTGGGAATAACAGAGATCACATAAGGAGCCTCTCTTCTCTGAAGAAACTATGAAACAAGTCACTAATACTCAAGAGACTCTTTTCTTTGAGCTGATCTTTCACTATCAAATCATAATAATGATGTTTCCATATTTTTGAATGAGCACACTTCACTGCATTACAAGGAGGATAATAAAGATCATCTCATCAGATTGAGTACTAGAACATTCCTCAAAAAGTCTCCAGAGTTCATGGGAGTGTCTATAAGACCAGGCAAAGTATGGGTCAAATGCAGTGTAGCCAGGATGTTCAGCTTAATGATCATTCATCAGATAATTTGAATAATACTTCTTTTGACATGTAAATTGCTTCTCCAGAGATGTTTTCTTTTTTTTTTCCTCTCTCTTTATACTAAGAGAAATGATGGAGCAATTTCATATCTGATTTTCTATTGAATTCTTTTCTTAGTTTAGTTGCAGCAATCATAAGATAAAATGTGGCAAGGCTAACTTCTGTTCCATATCATTGTTTCAAAATGGGAAGCGGTGGACAGTTTTGTGTTTCAAAACCAAGTTAGAGTTTTCATCTTTTGATAATGTTACATATTCAGCACTAATTCAATTTTAATGATAAGGAAACTGTGGCCAAGGAAGTCTATGTGGCTCATTTCAGAGACTAGTAATGACAAATGCCGTAATCAGGACTGGCCTTATGAAAAAGGAAAGTAGGCAGGTATTTATAGTTTATAGTTTGAGGGCTTGTCTGCACTAAGATATCTCTCTACTCCCTGTAAAAGTGACTGAAAATCCACAATCAGAAAGTCATTCCTTTGTATCTTTGAGATTTGTGGGTTTTCAAAGGATGCTCTTTTAATATATATATAATATATATATTATATATATATATATATAATATATAATAATATATCCTTGGAGGGGTGGCCACTATTTCATGGGTTGACCCGAAGGAAAATGTAGACACATGTGGTGAGTGTATATAAGCATACATGTGGTGGGCATGTGTAAGAACACAGATTTCCAGTGATGACTTGTGCAGAGGTATGCTGAAACCAGGTCCAAATAGCTCTGGAGGGCCAAGTGTTAAATTTTCAGTATAAGCATTTATTCCTTGGGAATGGGAATACAGTACAAATCAGGACTTGATTTATTGTTTTGCTGATTGTCTCGATTTAAGAAAATGATAGGAAAAATGTTAATAATGTAGATTAAATTTAAAAGTATGCTTGGCATACTTTTTTTTTTTAGTTGGACAATGGGGGTTAAGTGACTTGCCCAGGGTCACACAGCTAGTTAAGTGTTATGTGTCTGAGGCCGGATTTGAACTCAGGTCCTCACGAATCCAGGGCCAGTGCTCTATCCACTGCGCCACCTAGCTGCCCCTAGGCATACTTTTTATATTTTGGAGAGCTAGTTATATACCACTGTCTCATGCAGAAATAGTATAAGATCTATCAAGGAAAGGTAAGATTAGAAAAGGAAGAGAGTCATTAATGTGTTGAGAGTGAGAGATAAATTGGACAGACCACAAATTATTTAAAAATAAAAAAACTTGAGAGAGATCACTAGCACATTGAATAGATCCTTTGTCTGAGAATGTGGACAAGAATCAAGAAGGTGAGAAGGTATAGAAGTGGTGTGAGCCACATCGATTGAGGGAATAGCCACCTTAGAGTCAGAGAAATATTGATGTGTCCCAGGAAGGAAAAGCCACTTGAAGTCATTATCAGCTAATGCCTTGTGGGGATAGGGAATGTTATGATAGCTAGGAATAGGTGATAGGACAGGGAACACAACAAAATCTTAATAAATTTTACTGTTGATACACACAAGGCCATGTTCATTATGCAAACATTCATTTTTACCTATTTAAAACAGTACATATATGCTAACAATGACTTAGGCAATCTAGGAATCAATTAACAATGTTACCAGCACCATTTCAAGAAATTAATATTTGATTCTCCATCAAGAGAGTAGGTTTTTTGTTGCTCTTGTGTTTTTGTTTTTTTTTAGGCAATTGGGCTGCTGCTCTAACCACTGCACCACCTAGCTGCCCCTATTTTTTGTTTTAGGAAAAAATTTGATTACCAGTATTTCAAAAGTGACTAATTATTAGAAAATATTTTATATATTAAAATAATGTTATGATTAAAGTTGGTGAGAATGTGTTTGCACCTTCTCAAAGTCCACCTTTTCTATGAAACCTCCTGATGCCTTTTAAAAGAAGCAAAGATTTCCCCCATTTCAATCAACCAATTAAGTATTTGTTAAATGTTTGCTATATACCCAGAGCTATGCTAAGGATCATAACATCGTTCTAGGTAAATATGAAATTTCCATTAATCTTGATATTAGTCACATTAATGGTGTTTTTTAGGCCCTATGTATGGAACTAATACCATTTCTGGTTAAATTTTTTAAAAATTTTAGATAAATACTGTAAATACCATTAAAGGTACATTAGAACAAGGAATAAGTAAGAGAAGATGATGACTCATATTTGTAAAGCACTTTATTATTATAAAGACCTTTATATTCATCCTCTCATTTGATCATTACAAAAACCCTGGGAACTAGGCAGTTCATGTATTATTTTCTCCATTTTATGGATGAGTAAACCAAGGCTCAGAGAGATTGAATGATTTCTCCCAAGAAACAAAGCTATTGTGTATCAGAGATTGATTCCATATCAAGTACTCTTTTTAATACATCATTCTTAGATGTATTGAACAATATTGTAGTTAATACTGAACAATGTTGTAGTCAATAATACTGGTATGAAAACTGACTGCACATATTGCTACAAAGAGTGAAGGAGATTCTGTTAGAAAATCTAAAATAACTACATATGAAAAAAAAATATATATACATATATTTTTATGTTCCCTAGAAAGCTGGGCTGTTCAACTTCTACAGTGGTATTTGCTCAGCACCAGGATTCAGACAGCAACTATAGAAAAGACAACTGAAATCTGTCCAAGGAAAACACTGCTCAGTGGCAAAGTCTTCCAGTGCTCAGAGCCAAGTCTTTCACTCCTCAGCATAGATGTTAACTGTGGAGCGCTTTCCATTTTAAAATCAATCAAGGTGGTACAAAGCTTAAAATGCAATTGATTTTGGCTAATTTGCAAGTAGAAAGGTTTAGGACTTGAATAATTTCTTTTCCACTTTACTATGGTTCAACAATCTATTCAATGGGTTGCCTAATTATTAACTTATTTATTTATTTATTTACTTCAGATAATTCCTGATAAGACTTGTAATTCATTCCAGCTTCCCTTCGCTGACAACACAAACTGAAGTTGGGCAGTAGGGAGAAGGGGAAGGCACTCCAAATGCACGATCTCAATTTTCAAGCTCTAGGTTTGGACTTTTTAAAAAAATTAAAACAGTTAGGAAACTATTTTAGCCTCCTGTTACTGATTAGGTTTCAAAACAACTAGATCAAGTAGGAAGAAAATCACTGCAAACGCCATTAAGGGCAAATTAAAATGGTGTTGTATTACTCTTTCTGTCTACTTTTTATAGCATGCAGCCATCAGGCATCCCCTGGGGCCTGCCACTTTCATGAGAAATCAGTATGCCACATCAACAATCACTTAAATAGCATAGATGGTTTGTAAGGTTTTTTAAGCCATTAAAAAACACAACATATTCTCCAACTGATATGGAAACTATCCTGTTTTCTTCAATCACTGGGGGTCCCTTTGTTTCCTATCCAGGTGGTTATCATCAGGCTAAAATCTAAATGATTTATAGTCCCCCCAAATTTGTCACCTGCAGAAGGAGTCATGGGAAAATTTAAGACCATTATGGTAATCAACATCCAAGGTAATGAAATTCACATACCCAGCCAAAGGTACAATAGCCACTACAAAGTTCACATTTAGCACATTAGATTACAAAGCACTTTAAATACATTTTTATCTGATAATACTAAGAGGTAGACAGTGTAAATATACACATCCTGGAGACGTGTGTCTATGTGTGAGTACATGATCATAGAAGTGTATACCGATATGCATGTATAAAATCACTTACATACACACCTACTTATACACCAATGAGAGGCAGCCCATATGCACATACAAAAGAGGTTTCATGGTACAGGGGTGGAAAGTGATGGATGGATTTGAAGTTGAGAGATTTGGGTTCAAACCCCACTCCTATATTTACTAGTTTTGTGGCTATGTGTAATTTTCTTAAGCTTTCTAAACCTCAGCTGCTTTTATCTGCAAAATAGGGTTAATAACAATTCCATCAAAGAGT
The DNA here is from genome assembly GCF_900497805.2 of Vombatus ursinus. NCBI lineage: Eukaryota > Metazoa > Chordata > Mammalia > Diprotodontia > Vombatidae > Vombatus > Vombatus ursinus. The sequence goes on from NW_020954583.1 coordinate 11,666,980, forward strand.
TGTTGTAAGGATCAGATGAAATGTTTGTGAGGTGCTTTGCTTAAAGCACTATATGTTAGCTATTACGAAAAGCACTCTGAAAACCTCCAAGTTTTGAAATGCTAGCTTTTTTTATTGACATATAAGAATTGTAGGTATAAAGGGCAGATGATTAGAGCAAGGATGGCTTGGAGTCAGAAAGACCTGGGTCCAAATCTTCTCAGTCACTTAGATAGTTGACCCTAGGCAAATCATTTAACCTCTTTTTGCCTTGGTTATCTCATTTGAAAAAGGAGCGTAATAACAGTACTTTCTCCACAGGGTTGTTGAATCAAATGAAATAAGACATGCAAAGCACTTTGTAAATCTTAAAGTGCTGTATAAATGCAAGGTCTTATTAATGTTTATCCTATGGGCAAATTAGTGATCAGTAAACTTTTTGACAAGCAAGTACAGTTTTAAAAAACAACTTCTAGATGTTTTCCTATGGTGATTAAATCTCACTGATCTCACATCAGTCTACTCAAAATTTTGTGTAATTCAAAGCAACTAATTTCCTTTTATTATATTATATGGGTCCTCCATCAGTTCTTTCTCTGGAAATGGATAACATTTTTCATCATAAGTCTTTCATAATTATCTTACATCATTGTATTGCTGAGAATAGGTAAGTCATTCACAGCCAATCATTGTAAACTACTGTTGTTACTGTGCACATTGTTCTCCTAGTTCTTCTCATTTCACTTTGCATCAGTTCATGTAAGTCTTTCCAGATTTTTTCTGAGAGAATTCTGATCATTATTTCTTATAATAGCACAATAGTATTCCATCACAATTGTATACCATAGCTTGGTCAGCCATCCCCTCAATTTCCAATTCTTTATAACCACTAAAAGAGTGGCTATACATATTTTTGTACATATAGGTACTTTTGCTTTTTTATATTTATAGTATACAAACCTAGTAGTGCTATTGCTGGGTCAAAGGGTATGTATAGCCCTTTGGATATAGTTCCAAATTGCTCTACAGAATGAATGGATCAGTTCACAACTCCACCAACAATGTCTCAATTTCTCCACATCCCCTTCAGCATCTGTCATTTTCCTTTTCTGTCACATTAAGTGATCTGATAGTGTGTGGTGGTAGCTCAGAGTTGTTTTAATTTGTGTTTTTTCTAATCAATAGTGATTTAGAGCAATTTTTATATGACTATAGATAGCTTTGTCTGAAACTACCTGTTCATATATTTTGATCATATATCAAATGGGGAATGGCTCTTATTTTTAAAAATTTGACTCAGTTCTCTATATATATATTTGAGAAATGAGATCTTTATCAGAGAAATTTATTCATTTTTAACAATTATGATTACTAACTGTATTTCCCTCCGTCCTGTTTTTTCCCGTTTATCTTACTCTCTCCCCTTGTCTATCCTCAAAAGTGTTTTGCTTCTAACTACTGCCTCCCACAGTCTACCTTTCCTTCTGTCAGCTCTGCCTCTTCTCTTATCCCCTATCCCTTCTACTTTCTTGTGTGGTAAAATAAATTCTCATACCCTACTGAGTGTGTATGTTATTTTGTCTTTGAGTCATTTCCAATGCGAATAAGGTTCCAATGCTCCCACCTACTTACCCCATTTTCCCTCCATTGTAAAAGTTATTTTATGTGAGATAGTTTACCCCACTCTGTCTCTCCCTTCTTCTCCCAGTGCATTCATCTTTCTCATCTCTTACTTTTATTTTTTAAAGATAATCCCTTCATATTTAATTCACACAGTAAGGTTAAACTGTTTACATTCTTAGATAGGAAGATGATACTTGCAACTCTGAAGAACTTTCTCATATGTATACTTTTTCTAACTTCTCTAATAATGAGAAAGTTCTTAGGAGTTGCAAGTATCATCTTCCCATGTAGGAATGTAAACAATATAACCTTACTGAATTTCTTATGATTTCTCTTTCCTGTTTACCTTTTTAGGCTTCTCTTGAGTCTTGTATTTGAAAGTCAAATTTTCTATTCAGCTTTGGTCTTTTCATCAGAAATGCTTGAAAGTTCTCTGTTTCATTGAATATCTGCTTCTTCCCCTTGAAGGATTATACTCAGTTTTGCTAGGTAGGTGATTCTTGGTTGTAATCCTACCTCCTTTGCCCTTAGGAATATCATATTCCAAGCCCTTTAGTGTAGAAACTGCTAACTTTTGTGTTATCCTGACAGCAGCTCCACAATATTTGAATTGAATTGCTTTCAATATTTTCTCCTTGACCTGAGAGTTGTGGAATTTGGCTATAATATTCCTGGGAATTTTCATTTTGGGATCTCTTTCAGAAGGTGATCAGTGGATTCTTTCAATTTCTATTTTATCATCTGGTTCTAGAATATCAGAGCAGTTTCTAGATAATTTCTTGAAAGTTGATGTGTAGGCATTTTTTTTGGAAATGGCTTTCAAATAGTCCAATAATTTTAAAATTATCTCTCCTGGATCTATTTTCCAGGTTAGTTGTTTTTCCAGTGAGTCATTTCACATTTTCTTCTATTTTTTTTATTCTTCTCATTTTCTTTTATTGCTTTTTGTTGTCTCATGGAGTCATTAACTTCTGTTTGGTCAATTTTAATTTTTAAGGAGTTATTTTCTTCAACAATCTTTTGTATCTGCCTTTCTAGTTGGTTAATTCCATTTTTTAATAATTTCTTTTTTTCAGTGAATTTTTATACATCTTTTTCCATGGGCCAATTCTGTTTTTAAGTTCATCTCTTCTTTGGATTTTTGTACCTCTTTTACCATTTGGCCTATTTTGTTTTCTCAGGTGTAATTTTCATTAATAATTTTTTTGTGCTTCTTTTTCCAAACATTGACTCATTTTTCATGATTTTCTTACATCGTTATTTCTTTTCCTAATTTTTTCTCTACCTCTCTTATTTGATTTTTTAAAAATCTTTTTTGAGCTTTTTCAGAAATTATTTTTGGATTTGATACCAAATTCATATTTTTCTTTTAAACTTTGGATGTAGCAATTTTGACTTTGTTGTCTTCTTCTGAGTTTGTGTTTTGATCTTCCTTGTCACTACAGTAACTTTCCATGGTCAGGATCTTATTTTGGTTGTTTGCTCACTTTTTGCAGCCTATTGTTTGACTTTTAGCTTTATATTAAAATTGGATTCTGATCCTAAGGTGGAAGAGGAACTATCCCAAGCTTCGGGTTTTTTTTGTGTTGCTATTTTCCAAGATAGTTCTATGAGTTTCCACTTTTCCAAAGTGGTATGATCTAAAGAGAGGTGTGTTTATTATTTTCCTAATGCTTTGGGCTGTAAGTGACTGTGAGTCTGGTCTTTAAGTAATCACTCTTTCCTGCTCTGGAACTGTGACCAGGGTCCCTACTCCCCTGTAACTGCAAGCTTTGGTGTGCTGCTGCTCCTTTTCACCCCGAGACTGTGACCCACATCTCAGTATGGGTAGTACAACAGAATCCTGAACCTAGGGCCAGCCAAGGGACCCCAGTAATCTTCTTCAGATCAGTTGTCCAAACTCTTTACCATCTGTGGGCTAACTCCAGAAACAATCACGGCCAGTGACTGATTCAGTCTCTCCCAAGGACTGCTGGCAGTTTTCTATTGTATGGCCTATACTCCAGCCTGTGCTCCATTCTCACCTCAGCTTCATAGACTTTTCATGCTGACCTTCTAAATTTCTTGCTCTGGAAAATTGTTTCACCTTCTCCTTTTGTGGGTCCTACTTCTCCAGAATTTTTTGAGGTGTTATTTAAAGTTGTTTGGAGGGAAAATTGGGGGAGCTCAGGTGAGTCTCTGCCTTTTCTCTGCTATCTGGACTCCACCTCAGTCTTTGTTTTTCTTGAATTTTCAATAACCTTTGATGTTGTTGATCACCCTCTTCCCTTTGATACTTTCTTCTCTCTAGAATTTTGAAACACCATTCCTTCTGAGCTCTTCTTCTACTTATCAGACCAATCCTTCTCAGTCTCCCTTGATAGATTAGAGTCTGTTGGTGGTGTAGTAGATAGAGCTGGAGTTAGAAAGACCTGAATTCAAATCTAGCCTCAGACATTTGCAAGCTATATGGACTTGCACAAGTCACTAAATCTCTGTTTGCCCCAGTTTTCTCATCTGTAAAATGTGGATAATAATGGTACCTATCTTCCAGGGTTGTTGTGAGAACCAAATAAGATAATAATTTTAAAGCACTTAGCACAATACCTGACACATAGTAAGCCTTATATAAATGTCAACTATTATTGTTATTATTATTATTATCATAATCATTATCCTCATCAAGGTCATGCCTTCTAACTACAGGTGTCCCTTGGGGTTCTGTCTTGGGCTCTGTGCTCTTCTCCATCTGTACTGTTTCATTTAGGGATCTCATCAGCTCCCCTAGATTCAATTATCACCTCTATGCTGATGATAAATATAAAATACATTTATATAGCTCCAATGTATTTTCTGACATCCAGTCTCACATTGCCAACTGCCTATTAGGCATCTCAAACTGGATGTCCCATAGAAATCTTAAATTCAGTGTATCCCAACTGAACTCATTATTTTTCCCCCAAAATCCTCCCCTGTCCCTAACTTCCCTAATACTGTTAAGAGTATTGCTATTTTCCCAGTCACCTAGACTTGCAACCTAGATATCAACCTTGACTCTTTTCTCTCTTTCACCACTTTTTCTCTCTCATCTTCCCCCTATCACCACCCCACCACTCCACTGCCCCATCTCATCCAATCTGTTACCAAGACCAATTGATTTTACTTTAATAATATCTCTTGGATATGTCCCCTTCTTACTTCTGATATTGCCACCACTTTCATTTAGGCCTTCATCAATTTATGGCTGGATTATTGTAATAGCCTTACACTTGTTCACCCCACCATAGTCCATCCTTCATTTAGTTGTCAAAGTGATCTTCCTAAAGTGCAGGTCTAACCAAATCATCCCCCTGCCCAATAAATTCCAATGGCTCCCTATCATCTCTAAGATCAAATATAAAATACTCTCATTAGCATTCCAAGAAAGAAAAGAAATAAAGAAACAAGCACTTATTAAATGCATACTATTTTCTAGGCACTGTTCCAAGTACTTTTCAAATATTCTCATTTGATCTTCACAACAGCCTTAGAGGATAGGTGTTATTATTATCCTCATTTTACAGTTGGGGAAACCAAGGCTAGAAGAAGTTAAGTGGACTTTTCCCACTTTAAGTGGACTTACTTCCCCAGCTAGTGAATGTCTGAGGGCAGATTTGAACTTAGGTCTTTCTGACTCTAGGCCCAGCATTTTATCCACTATGCCATCTAGTTTCTTCTAAGCTCTTCATTACGTTTCCCCTCATTACCTCCACCCAATCCCTTTCTGGTCTTCTTGCACTTTACGTCCCCACATCTACTCTGTGGTCCAGTGACATTGCCTCTTTGCTGTTCCTTGAACAAGACACTCCATCGACTTCCTCTGGGAATTTTCACTGTTCATTCTCCATGCCTGGAATGCTCTCCCTCCTTATCTATGCTTCTTGGCTTCCCTAGACTCTTTTGAGTCCCAACTAAAATCATACATTCTACATGAAGCCTTTACTGATCCCATTTAATTCTGGTGCATTCCCTCTGATGATTATTTAAAATTTATCCTGAATGTAGCTTGTTTGTACATAGTTATTTGCATGTTGTCTACCCCCACTAGATTTGAACTCATTGAGGGCAGAGATTGTCTTTAACCAAAACATCAATAAACATTTATTATGTGCCTACTATATGCCAGGCACATATCTTACTTCCATATTCCCAACACTTAGCACAATGCTTGGCACATAATAGAAACTTAATAAATGTTTGTTGAGTGACTACAGATAATTCCACCCACCCTCTACCTCCCTCTTCCACAGTGTATCACTTTTCCCTTCCCTCTCTTTTGATCTTTTAAGATCATTGCTGTTGTTGTTCAGTAGTCTTCAGTCATGTCCAAATCTTTGTGATGCCATTTGGGGTTTTCTTGGCAAAGATACTGGAGTGGTTTTTTATTTCCTTTAGTTCATTTTATAGATGAAGAAAGTGAAGCAAACAGGATTAATTGACTTGCCCAGGGTCATACAGCTAGGAAGTATCTGAGGCCAGATTTGAACTCAGGAAGATGAGTCTTTTTTACTCCAAGCCTGGCTTTCTATCCACCACATCACTTAGCTGCCTCTAGGAGAAAGAAAACCTAGAAAGAAGAGACTTTTAAGGAGGTGAAAGTAATCAATAGTGTCAAAGACTGCAGAGATGTTAAGGAGAATGAGGACTACATAAAAGGCCTTTGGATTTGTTGCAGTTGAACTATGCTATGTTTAAGCATGTTAAATCTTGAGTTCCTCCTTGTTGATCTTATGGATTCTTTCTTTTTATTTCAATGATTGTTCTGGTATTTTTTAGGGGGACTGGGGACATGGGGTTTTCCTGAAATACAGTTGTTATATTCTTTTGTGTTTCTAATTTTTCTGGCAAGTCAATAATCCCAAGATTATTGTGTCATTATCTATCTTGCAGGCCTGTCACTAACTAATCAAGTAACTTTTTAAAAATCATTTTTTATGTTCTGCATTGAGTATAATTCTGGTTTTTTTGCTACACTGGCTTTGCAAGTTAATTGCTTTCATGAACTTTAACATCTGTTTTCTACTGTTCTTTCTTTTTTTTTTTATTAAATACTTTTTTTTAGCTCTTTTGTCACTTGATCCCCTTATGTAATCTCTTTACTTTCTTTAAATTCTGATTTTATTTGACCTGGTGATTTTTTTCTTAGCACAACTAATTTTAGCTTATTTGAACTTGACACTTATCTACATGAAGGTGTTTCTTGGGATATCTTACATGATTTCTTTTTCAATGATTTCCATTCCTTCTGGTACTGTAAATATTGTTTAGTACTTTTAATTATATTCACATTCTCTTCATTTCTTATTTTGCTTATTTTTGGATGGTTTCTCAGATATTTCTCTTCTCTTGGATTTTTTAAAAATTTTTATTTTCTCATTCTGTTACATCCTTTATATCTACTAGACTTCTTTAGCTTGTTTTAAATATAAATACAGTAGCAGATTCACTGCAGAACTATGGTGTGACATCTAAGCAGGCTGAACTGTCTGACTGTCTCACAACCACAGCAAGTGGGAAAAACCCTTGAGGAGTGTAGACATTATTTCTCAACTGGCTGCAAAATAGGAGCACTCTCAAATTTCTCTGCTCTTTCTGTTTTCTGAAACTCTCCTGATGTTGTATGTGTAACCTTGGCAAAAAAATTCTAATTTCTTTTTTTGCTACTGAAATAATTAACAAAGAAGATATGGCATTGGTAATAAACAAATGTCCCATAGCATGGAGGTGCATTTTCTTAGTGGTCCAAAATTCTGGTGGACTTTGGATTGTCTTATACCACATCAAGCCAATAACTTAAATAGAAAACTGGTATGGTTACAAAGCTTTTAAAATCTGAATATGAGAGAAAACATGCTTTAAAGAAGATATGGTTTAAATAGAATTTAACTACTCCTTAGGTTTCAATTAACATCTCATGATTTTAATAACGGTGGCTAACAAATTTTGATTCTATAATATCAGTTTTCCTCAGTCTAATGTAATTATCTTTATGTAGTTTCTTTATTTCATCCTGCCAATTCTTTGCACATTATACATAATGAAATAGTCCTAACTGTGATGAAGATCTTGTTTTATAGTGTCTGACCTTGGTTTCTCATATGCCTTTCAGATATAAAAACAGATTTTCCCTGGGTACCATTCTTTTATATGTGGTTGCTCTGGGAATTTTAAGAGTCTATACTTCTAACTTAACTGCCAATTAATATGTGTGAGAGTTGTATCTGAACAGATATAGCCCTCCAGGTTTCACAAAATAGTATCTTCCAGCAGCTGCCAAGAGTAGATGCTTTTGGAATAGTTTCACTATTCATTTATGCTAGAATTGGACATCTAGGCTGGTGTGAACTAACGTAGGAAGGCATAGGAATGAGAAGCAACTAAGTTAAGGGAAAAAGCAGAAATAAGAACATGAAAATGGAGATAATGATGAATTATTGTCACGGCAGGGACATTTTGTGAGTGGTCTTCATTCTTCCAGGATAATGTAGTTATTGATATTTCCATTTTTCCCAAGTCATATTTGAAGGCTGATGTCAGACCAGTGATCTTTCTTCCCTTTCCATAGATGTAGCCTGAAGATTTGCTGAAGTTGTGTGACACTTAGAACTTGTCCTTCATGTGGGTACTTTGGTTTCAGGACTCCAAAGAACTCACCAATCTAGGAACAAGAGACATTACCAAGCTAGAAGTGGTAGATCTATGGTGGTATAGATTATCTATGGTATCTACCATAGATAAAGATCAAGCATCAATGTGTCAAGTGTCTGAGGTCATATTTGAACAGGGCCAGTCCCTGCACCATCTAGCTGCCCTGTCGGTGCATTTCTAATTAGATAATGCATACTTCACTTATTAACATTTCTATCTTAATGCAAAAACTTTAAAAAAATTTCTTCTCATATTAAGACAGAATTTTTTTTCAGAAGTACCCCAAATCTCTCAGAATGCAAATAAAGGTCATCTACCTCAATGGTATTCTACTGGGTGGTTGGGAGGGAGGATGAAAAAACAAAAAAACCTTACCTTTACCTTTCTTTTGAAAATTCCCCATCATCTTCAAAATGTTTCATTTAAAAAATTTGAAATCTGCAGTAGACATTTTGAATGCTAGAATAATTTATCGAAACCTGTAATACTCCCTCTCTCACATTTTCAAATATATACACTGTTTAAGTCATCATAGTTGCACTATCCTTGGACCCCAGACTCTGTAGGACTTAACAAATACATAAACAATGGCCTGGTCACTTACTTTTTGCCCTCACCTTACAGTTTCTCTCTTATAACTTTCTAAGGTGGAGGCTCTGCGTAACATTGTGTGTCTTCTAATCAAAAAAAGGGTTTAAGGGACACTGATCTCTTAGGTGCAAATTGTGTTTGAATGCAATGTCTTTCTGGGACCTAATCAATAAGGAGAATAGGTTGATAAATAGCTATTAAAAGGAGACTAGGTAACAATAGCTGTGGTTTTACATAGGAAAATGAATGGAAACAAATTCTTTTCTAGTTTTTGTTTGTTTGTTGCCTGGGTTTTTTGTTTGTGATTTCATAAGTATAGGCCCTCCTGAGTGAAGAAACTCATTCCATCAATGCACATTAGTTTCAATTTTGAAACTTTATAATGCTAGAGAATTGCCATGGGGTATCAAGAGGTTATGACTTGCCTAGGGTCATACAGCCAGTAGGTCAAAGGCCAAACTCGAAACTAAGTTTTTTCTGACTTAACTAAAGAATAATAGAAAATAGGAATCAAGTTGCTAAGGCTTAAGGAATTCATGCACTCCTATGATTGTTAAAGCTTAGGATCAAAATACTTTGAAATATAAATATATGTGCTTCTTAGGTTGGTTTTAAAGTTTACTATTGCTTTCTAGTTTTAAAATGCTCTCTCCATTTTGGCTTCAGCATGTATTTTGTTCCCTTTCTCTATCAAAAGAGTCACATTAAGTCAGAATATGCATTCAGTCAAAGTAGAAACAGACAGGGAGAAATAGGGGGTTACTATATAGAGATGGAGTTGGCAGTGAAGGCTTGCTATAACATATAAGTCTCTCTAAGCTCTGTTTTGTATCCTGAAGGATCTGTACTAATCTCATCCTCTTCACCAAGAAAATGTGAAATAATTAATAATACTGTAGTTAGTCTATTTCTAATTCCATACAATATTAAATCTCCAACTTTAAAACCAGGCTAGTGACCAAAGCTGATCAAGTGAAAGTTCTTCCAGTTACGAAAAGAAGAAAGGAAAGAAGGATGAAATTATATATGTAACACCAACAATGATGCATAAGAAATTTTAGTGCTTTTCATATATGGGATGGAAAATAAAAATATTCTTCCTTTTTTAATATGAGTCAAGCCTTCAGTATGTGTCAGTAGCAGATCAAATATTAAAGCAAATTTTAATAAGTGAGACTCAAAAAAGGACTTAAAAAGCTCAGGGGATTTGGAGATGAGTGTTCAGCTCAGGGAGTTCCACAGCTCAGGGACATAACAGATGAATGCTCTGTTGCCCATGGATGAGAGGCCTGACAAGGGGATTGATGAATATGAGATTTATTATTAGAAAGTAAGGACTGAGGGTATGTATAAATGGAGACCAATTCTGATAGGTATGAAAGGGAAGTTCCACATAGGTAATGAAAAACTCTGGGCAAAATTTTAAAGTCAATGCACTGACTGATAGCAAGTGAGTATAAATCTGCCATAACTGGAGTAATATGATTGAATTTATTGCAATGAGTAAATGCATGGGTTGCAGCATATTGAACAATGGTGTAGTTTGTGAATATTATTCTTTGGAGCGTTTCCATATTAGTTCAATCTAGAAGTAATAACATTCTGCATTATAACAGTGTGAGCAGAATAAATATGATAAAAATAATAGTGGATTAACAGCTTTAAATCCTAGGAACAGTTCAATGAAAAAGACTTCTTTTGATGGAAGGTTTTAGGCAGTTAACTATGAATGATTTGAGAAAACAAAAACTAACACAGAGATAAAAGTTTTATGAAGCAATATCTAGACCTTTGTATCTCCCTCCCAAGAAGGAAATGGCAAAAATGGTAAGTAGCAAATACACAGATATTAAAGAGGTGCAGAAGCAGAAAAGAGGGAGTATCTTACATCAGTAGCTGAAGGTAGTATTCAGAAAATGCTTTAACATTTGAAAAGATGTTCTTATTTCTATATATTGATTATTCTTCTCCCAAAGGAAAATAATTAATTAATTCATGTGGATATTAAGAATAAGTAGGTGTTTTTTTTTTTCTTTATATTTGATGATCTCAGGAAAGTTTATTGTAAAGGCCAAGGAAAACAGTGTCCATTATCCATTTTAAATAACTGCCTCTGGTATAGGATTAGAAGCTTTCTGACTCTATCCTGATGGGTAAAAGGGATCTGAGCTGCTTTGGACAGATTAAATTAGGGGAAAGATAGAAGTTCTGAGTAGAAAACAATGAGGCAGAATTCCCTATGCCACAAAACTCACCAACTACAATGGATAATAATTTTCACATAGGGAATGCAGTATAACTCATTATGTAGCAATAATAACTAACATTTGTGTAGTGTTTTCAAGTCTGCCAAGCATCTCATATATTTTATCTCATCTGAGCCTTACAACAATCCTTTAAGCTATATTCTACAGCAAATATTATTCCAATTTCATATTTGAGGAAATTGAGGCTGAAAAAGATTAAGTGACTTATCTATGGTTACACAGCTAGTACCATCTTCCTCAGTCTGAATCATACACTCACACTACCACTAAATCATCCTAGATGTGTACTTTATAGTTGTAAAGGCTTTTAATGGTTCAACTAGTTCGATCCCCTAATTTGACTGATGAAGAAATTGAGGCCTTGAAACTGATTTGATCAAGGTCACACAAAATTCAAACAGATTCTCAGATTCCAAATCAAAACCATAGAACTAGAGGTTCATAGATCTAGATTTAAAAGGGACCTTAAAGATCATTGAGTCTAAACTCTTCATGTTATAGGAGGGGAAACTGAGACTTGGGAAGGTTAAGTGACTTGCTGAATGTTATATAGTCGGTGATACAGTCAAAATTGGAAACCAGCTCTACTGACTTCAAATTCAAGTCAATTTTAGCTTTCCATCTGTTAAAGGTAACTACTACTAAAAAAGTGAAAAAAAAAATCCAATATCTCTCCTAATAGAAACAGTTGTAGTGATTCCTTTTCAAAAGGCCTTTGCGACCTTTGCCATCTCTTCAAAAATAAATTCTGTTTTTTAATACATTAGTCTTCTATCCCAAGTAGCCCACTAATGCCATTATTGTTTATCTGCTCCTGTTAATGGAAAGTTTCAGACTCACTTGTCAAACTGATTATAAATCATGAGAGCTGAAAGGAACTTTCATTTTACAGATGAGGAAACTTAGATGCAAAGAGGGGAAGCTGCTTGTTCTGAGAGTTAGTTAGAAAGTCAGATTCGAAGAAATGTCCTTTGGAAGTTTTGGGGGGGAGGGATGGAAGTATAGTTTCTTGGCCACAACTTGATTATCTCCACTAATGGAGGAGGGCAGGATCATAGTTTATGCAAGTTATTTATGCTTGGCTTTGAAATACTATCATTTGTGTGTTGGGAAGTATGAAAGTAGGAAGGAAGGAAGGAAGGCAGGGAAAAACCAACAAACATTTATTAAAGGACTACTTACTATGTGCCAGGCACTGTGCTAAGTGCTTTACAAAGATTATCTAATTTGATCCTCACACCAGCCCTGGGTGATAGGTGATATTATTATCCCAATTTTATATTTGAGGAAACTGAGGCAGATAGAGGTTAAGTGACTTTCACAGGATCACACAGTTAGTAAGCAACTGAGTCAGAATTTGAATACAGATATTTCTTACTCCAAAACTCTATCCACTGTGTGGCCTCACTGTCTCTAGTAGGAGAAAGGGAAGGCTCACAATATTATGTTTAGGGGCAGCTAGGTGGCATAATAGATAGAGTACTGGCCCTGGAGTCAGGAGGACTTGAGTTCAAATCTGGCCTCAGACACTTGACACTTACTAGCTGCATGACCCTGGGCAAGTCACTTAACCCAATTGCCTAGCAAAAATAAAAAAAGATTATGTTTAAATTAATGTATATTTTCTGTGTATAGTATAAGTCATCAGCTTCTGGGATGAGTGGCTTTGCAGCTGTAACAGCCAACAGATAATACGCAAATTAGATAACCTGAATGTCAGTAACTGAGTTGATTCTATCTCTATTGTTATGCAAGAAATGCATGCCTGCCTAAAAGAAAGTGACAAAAATCAATATTTTTATATTGCTTTAAGGTTTACAAAGTGTTTTCCACATAGCAGCTCTGTGAGGCATGTAGTACAAGGGTTATCATTATTCCATTTTACTGATGAGGAAACTGAGGTGAAGTAAGTTATGTATGGGCCATATAGCTAATGAGAGATTAGAGGCCAAGTCTTTTGACTCTGAGTCTAGCATACTTTCCTTAATGTCAAATTACTATGCTGTTATTTCTTTCAATAATGATGCTGTTAAAATGTGGCAGCAGTAAAATTATTTTTTTGCCTGACTTCTTGATTTAATGATTAGAGTTAAAACCTCGAAAGTGGTGAAATAAGTGGTTGAATTTTTGTTGTTGTTCAAGTTTAAGAAAATTGTCTAATGGGAATTAGAAACAATAGAATATTTTCACCATATGGCTCAAAGTTCACTTGTCATTCTAGTACTTGTCAAATTAAAAGAAAAAGCTCAATCAAGGAAAAATCCAAAACAAAAACGAGGGAGTCTATTTTCAGAGTGGAATTTATTGGTATTTTTTCTGACAACTCCTGCCCATCCTACCCCTAGCGGTTTTGTTAAGAGCATCAAAAAAGACAGTGAAATGTCCATGTACATCTGGCATTTCTGAAACCAACTGTCCCACTAAGAAAAAGGTAAGAGATATAATATTGTTACTGAAGGGCTGTGACTGGAACTGCCACCCATCAGACACTTACAGGATCAGGTAATTTCTTTTTTTCCCCCTCTAAATATTATGTTTAGTGTCAGCTTATGGCAGGTTTTAAAGGAAGGTTTAGAGGAATTGTGGTAACTTTTAAAAAGGCATCACATACTGTCTTATCCATCATTATTTCTCCTTTTGGTTCTCGACTTTCAGGAGCCTAAAAATCAGTCATCCTGGCTTTGTTGTTCACTCATTATATTCTGGCAACCTCGCCTTTAAATATAAAACAACCCCAGAGAGTTATTTATATGATTAGGAAGTATACCATGGGCAGTAATGAAACTGTGCCTCCTGCTTGTTTTCCTTGCTCTTCTGTTGCAAGGGCCAGCAGGTAATAGCTACCCCATTGACACTGGTGTACAATGAGTTCAGTAGGAGTCCCTTCCTTAAGTGACAGGGCCACAGTTTTGTGGTAGTATAAACCAAGCTACCCTACCCACCAGCAAAGACTATTATTCAAAGCAGCCAATATAATGTTACCAGGAAGGGAAATATAAGAAAGGAGTGTAGTGAAGGAAATGGAAGACAAGGCTCTTCCTTAGATTGTCAAGTCAGTTGATTTTTAAGTTCAAAATATTAATAACATGACAGATTCATGTGATATGAAATATACATAGTATATTAACAAGAACAAGGTTAGGTGAATGTTGGTAAGTTATCTGTATATGTCCATCACTAGATATCCATCTCTTATTTTCCAAAATAGAAAATACTAATTAAACAATGAAAATAGTAATATACTGGGACCAAATCCCTGTTTACTTCTGTTCATAAATGCATAAGGGAAAGAAAGGATTGAATGAACAAAGCTGATAATCCTTTATCCATAGGGCATTTTAGAGGTTTACGGCATACATTTTATTGAGACCATCTAAATTTTTCATGCAGTACTTTTTTTTTTTTCTTACCTTTCCCCTAGGCTTTCCTTTCTCCTGGGCTTAGCAGTGGTTATCAGATTTGTTTACCTGGTGTACAAATTAATGGTAGAGATTGGTTTTCTACATTCTTCTTATTTTTAACATGCTTCTTTTCACATGATTTCACTTTGTCATACAGATTTTATGTGCATTAAGATTTTCTTATTATAAAGATAAACATTTATTAAAGGGGTTAGGTATTATTTTGAGGAATACATACACACACACACACAAATACATAAGCTAAATGTGTCAAAAGGTTCCAAATGGCAAACATTGGTATAAAGATGCTATAAAAACCTGGCATAATATAGCTTCCACATTATCAATTTTTGTTGAAACTATGACAGAAAGAGATTGTTTGATCTCTTGAATCTATGTTTTAACAGTACTTGTGACTTCATACTAAAAATAAGATACTACTAACTCCATTATTATTTATTTTACCTAGGCCACCAGGGACACTGAATTAGAGTTAGAAGTATGACATGAGTCAGAGATACCTATGGTTATATATGTATTCCTCTGGACATGTAATCTCACAGGAAACCAGTGACCAGGACAACTACAGGAATTTTAAATTCATAGGAACCCAGAAATAGTTATGGTACATATAAAATATAAGGAGAGGAGACTAATAATTTGTCCTCTTTCTGCCAATTTCACTGGCAGACTAAACTATTAATAGGAATCAGGCCAGTCAAAGGCAATTTTAACTGGCTGTCATGTCATTACCTTTGACTCTTGGCTGATTGGCAACTCAGTAACACAATAAAGGAAATGCAAAAATGTACAAGAATGAGCATAGAAAGAACAGTGGATTTGGAGCTAGAAAATCTGGGGTAAAATCCTTATTCTAATTTTCTTCTAGTAGCTGTGTGACCTAAGTCACCTAACTTTTCTAGACTCCAGTTTCTTCATTGGTAAAGCAAGCACTTTAGGCTAGAGAATCTCTAAGGTCCTTTCCAGATTTAAATCCTATTTGGTTCTATGATCCTAAGTGTAGGTTCAACATGAGAAGAAAGACCAAGGCCTTACTCTTCTGGCTATGGCCCCTTCAAAAATATCAAAATAATATATACTACTCCGTATTCAGACTGTTAACTTTATGTCTTCTGTGCCACCTTGTAAGTAGCTCAGATGCCCTGGCTTGCTTTTGCCCCCTGCCAGTGTCACATGGCTATCCCAATCCTCATAAATTCTTGGCTGTTTCCAGACAATGCTGCCTCCAATCTGCCCGTTCTCCTCAACTGCTTTCCACCAGAACCACCCAAATATCATACCTGAATCCTTGATCTCTGATAAGTAAACTTTAATTTTATCTTGCTAAAAATCATCACTTCATATCTCTTTCTGGCCATTTCCAATCTATGACACTGTGTATACCCGACTCTCTTTCCAAGTCTACTCTATGTTTTGTCTTCCCCCATCCCCACCCCCAATTAGAATGTTTAGCTCCTTGAGGGCAGGTATTATCTTACTTGCTTGTATTTCTATCCTTAGTGTTTAGCACAATGTCTAGTACATATAGTAAGTACTTGATAAATGTTTAATATAGTTTATCAGACATTTTGGGTCCTATCCCAGAATAAGTTGTCTCAACAGCTTCTCTAACAAGTTATAATCTGGCTTCTCTTTAAAGATGTAAAATGATTGAGAAGTCACTGGTACCTGAAGTAACTCATCCTACTTTCATTAGGAATTTTTTCTTTTTATATTGCCAAAATTTGCCTCACTTCATATTTTAATTGTTTCTAGTTATGCTTCTTGGTTCAAAACAAAATAAGTATAAATCCTCATTCACAGGACAACACTTCAAGTACTTAAAGAAAGTAATCATGTCCTCCTTACATGATTTTTTTCCTCTGGATTTTAACCATGGACGAAGGGATGAGCTCAGTCAAGAAGACTTCAAGATCTCTGACACACACTGACCAGGCAACAGTACTGTTACTCTTAACAGTAACAAGTACTATTAAAACATTCACCTTGCAAAAGTGAATACAAAGAACCATGGAAATATGTATGTGAATGATGCAAAACGAAGTAAGCAGAATCAGGAAAATTCTATAGATAATAATCTAAATTTAAAGAACAACAACAATAATGAAAAAACAAATCAAAATAGAATGGTGCAAAATCATTTTGCCTATGTTTGGCCCTACAGAAGACACCCTCTTCCTCTTCTCCTCCTGGCTTCCCTTGCTTCCTTCACATCCTATCTAAATCCCACCTTCTACAGGAAGCTTTTCCTAATCTTTCTTAATTCTAGTGTTTTCCTTCTGTTAATTGTCTCCAATTTATCCTGTACCTTCCTTGATTTTACATTGTTGCTTGTGTGTTGACTCTATTATTTGACTATGAACTCCTTGAAAATAGAGACTTTTTTTTGCTTTTTATTTCCTCAACACTTGGCACAGTGCCTGAAACTTAGTAGGCACTTAATATTTATTAAGTAACTGGCTGACAGAAAAAAAAAATATTTATTTAATTTTCCTATCTTTATTTCCTTTACAAAACTCAAATCAAATTAACCATTATGAGATTAGCCAAAAACTCTTTTTCTTTATTCCTTTAATGAGCCTTAGACAAGATGAGAACTATTAAAAGATATTGTCTTCTTGCAGTATGTCAATATGGAGTCATCACTTAATTACGTAGATCTGTTTACCTTTATTTTTTCTTGCTGAATTTACATTTCAAAGGTTTTGTTCGTCTCTTGCTATCTATGAAGAAATGATTGCAAGTCTGTGATATATTGAAGGTCATTAAAAAAAGTGTGGAATGTTTGGCTTTGTAGGATATGTTACCCCAGAACAGTAGGTGCAAGACATTTTCCTTTATTTTTTGATTTACCACATGCTAGACTCTTACTGAATTTATTATCATCAATGAATAGTCCTGTGTGATTTGAGCTAATGTTTTTTAATATGTAAACTGTCTTCTGGTGGCTTTTTACAAGATCATTTCTTTAACACCAGCACTATGTTGGTAAAAAAAATTCTTGATGAATTAATGTCAGAATTCTTTTCTGATAGCATTTACCAATTCTATTGATTTGTTGTTTGTCATGTTTTTTCTCTATTTGTGGGAAATTCCATGTATGAGTTCCCCAAATATCACATTCTAGCTCTTTGTTTCTTCATAGTTTTCTGGGAGGCAAATGCTTCTAAGATTATCTTGATGACTCTGTCTTCAAGTTCAATATTTTGGTAAAAATGTCCAAATTTTCCTTTTGATTTTGTTCTGATTTTTTATTTCTCATTTCTATTTTTTTCTTTGCATTTTAACTCTTCCTTTCTTTTTGAGTGTCCAATACTTATTTTTTTATTTTATGTATTCTTGCACTGTGGTAGGAGTAACACATAATCAGGTCCTTTCTACATTAAATAGACTGGTTTTCACCTTGAAATCTAGTGAAATTATCCAGGAGACTTAATTGGTATGGGGAGCTTACATAACATTCTGGTGTCCCAAGTAAAAAAGTTAGCATACGAGGAGTCAGAAGCTCTTCCTTCAAGCTTGACATATGTTTTTGACAAGTGTGACAGCTTAGTAAATGGAGATGGAGAAAAATCAAATATCACTTCTGCAAGTATGCTAATAGTTAATAATAGCTAATATTAATAAAATGTCCAAGGTTTGCAAAGTACTTTACATATATTATTTCATTTGATTGTCACAACTATAAGGTAGATACTATTTTCATACCCATTTTAGAGATGACAAAACTAAGACTGAGAGAAGTGAAGTGACCTGACCATGGTCACACAGGTGGCAAATGTCTGTGGCAGGTTTTGAACTCAGGTCTTCATCTATCCACTATGATCCATACATTGAATTGAACAATAAATAATTTAATTGATAAACAATCCACATATTTCAACAAAGAGTGTTCCAAAGGATTTACAGCCTGTAAATACATATAGGAAAACTTGCTACAAATCGCTATCATCAGGGAAATCAAAATGAAAACTTGAGATTTTGTCTTATTCATGCAAATTGGCAATGATGTCAGTCACGTCCAACTCTTCATGACCCCATAGACCGTATCACACCAATACTGTCCTTGGGGTTTTCTTGGCAAAGATTCTGAAGTGGTTTGTTATTTCCTTCTTCAGTGGATTAAGGCAAACAGATAAATAACTTGCCCAAGGTCACACAGCTAGCAAATACCTGAGGCTGGATTTGAACTCAAGTCTTCCTGACTCCAGGCCCAGCACTCTATCCACTGAACCACCTAGCTGAGTCCATGAGAGAATATTTGGAAAATGCTATGCTGTTATTCAGTCGTTTTTTGTTTTTTTGTTTTTTTCCAGTGGTGTCTGACTCTTCATGACCATATTTGGGGTTTTCTTGGTAAAGATACTGGAGTGGTATGCCGTTTCCTTGTCTGGATCATTTTGCAGATGAGGAAATGGAGACAAATAGAGTTAGATGACTTGCCTAGTGTCACAAAGCCAGTAAGTATCTGTTGCTGGATTTGAACTTAGGAAGATGAATCTTCCTGACTACAGGCCTAGCACTCTATCCACTGTTCCACCTAAATGCCAATTAGCTCTTGGAATGAACCTAATATTGTGGCATTTAAAAAGTCTCTTGAAGAGACATAATTTCTGGGTAGTTAGTCATTTTATTAATAATGCCAGTATTTTTAATAAAAAGTCAGTGACACTCTTGAATGCCAAAGACCACCATGGCAATGGACTCCCAGCTTATATGCCCTTGGAAGAGGGGTTTTCTTCAGGATGGCAATCAACTCTGATTGGTTAACAATTAATGAGAGAATGAATATTGTAATGAGATGGTGAGATTGACATCATGTCAAAGAGATACTCTTTTTATACCCAGACTACCCCCAACCTTGAGCAATCCCCATCCAAACCTGAGTAGAGTACAATGCCTTCCCCATCTAGGTGGTGTCTAAACAAGGTTAAGAAAGTTAATCCAATCTCATTATCAGTAATGTCCTCCAAGAGACTGAACTTTTGAAATGAGGACTTTAGAAAAAGAGGGTAACTCTGGATTTCCCTGAATTATTGGTTATTAATAATCTTTTCTCTCAATATCATATACTCTAAATTCTTCATAAGAATATTTTATTAAAGACTCTTTCAAAATCATCAAGATCATCACTTGCTCCCCTCCCCCATTTTGCAGTTTGGGAAACAGAAGCACACAAAAATGAAATGAGTTTTCCAAGATTGCAAGATAGTAGGGGCAGCTAAGTGGTGCAGTGGATAGAGTACTGACTCTGGAGTCAGGAGGACCTGAGTTCAAATGTGACCTCAGACACATGAAAACTTACTAGCTGTGTGACTCTGGGCAAATCACTCAACCCCAATTGCCTAAAATTACAAGATAGTAGTAGAGTTGACATTAAGTATATCATATCCCCTAATTTATCACTTTAGTATCTCTGTAAAAACAACAACAAAGAAACAGTTAATTTTAGTTCAATTTAATATTTAGTAGGTCTTTACTATGAGTTTTCATTGTATTTGTTCCTGAGGAATATTTTTTAAAATAGCTACATCACAGTTCCATGGATCTTATAGTCTAGTAGGGAGAATATGACAAATATTTAAATAATTGTTATATACAATAGTACATGACAAATACATGAAAGGAACAAAGTATACATGAAAGGGGCAAAGTACTATGTGAGATCAGAAGGAAAATGGTTATTATTGATTGGTAGAGAAAGAAGCCTTCTTGGAGGAAAGGAGTTCTAATGTGAACAGAACTTTAAACATCAGTCAGAATTTAACAGGAAAGATCTTTCCAGGCATAAGAAAAAAGTTAGCAGAGACACAGAGGCTGGAAAATTTTTTTGTGTGTGGCAAGGATGGCAAGTATGCCAGTTTGATTGGAGTGTCAATTATTTGGAGGTTAGTGTTATGAGATAAGACTAGAAATGAGATTACTCTGTCACAATTCATTATTAACAAATCTAGGCTCATTCTTAATGTTTACTATTATGAGAATACTAATGGAGAACGTAGTTCATTGACTCTAGTTATTCTATGTAGGCAATAAGTCCATCTTTTTCTATTTCTTTTTATTTTTTGAGCATACATTTCTTTTATGATATCCTTTACACCTTTTCTCTTGCATGATTTCTTGTTTTTAGTAGGATCCTACTCACTCCTGCTGTGCAACAGTCCACTGCCTTTTGGGTAATCTCCAAATTAATTTTTTTTTCTTTGTAGATTGCAGTGTCCTGTGATTTATGACTTTGTTATTGTCTGACTGTTTGTGGCCCCAAGGACCAAAGCACACCAGACTTTTCTATCCTACATTATCTCTCAAAGTCTATTCAAGTTCATGTTTATTGTTTGCATGATACTATCTAGCCATCTCATCCTCTACCATCCCCTTTTCCTTTTGCCTTCAACTTTTCCCAGCGTCAGGATCTTTTCCAATGAATCTCATCTTTTCATTATGTGGCCAAAGTATTTAAGCTTCAACTTTGGTATTTGACCTTCCAATTAATAGCTTGAATTAGTTTCTGTAAGTATTGACCAATTTGATCTTTTTGCTATTTAATGGACTCTCAAAAGTTTTCCCCAGCACCATAATTAAAAGTGTCAATCCCTTATAGTCCAAGTATGCTGTCCACATTTGCCATAGCTTTCCTTCCAAGGAGCAAGCATCTTTTAATTTTATGGCTACAGTCACTATCTGCAGTGATCTTTGAGTCCAAGAATATAAAATCTGACACTGCTTCCATTTCTTCTTCGTCTATTATTTTGTCGGGAAATGATGGGACCACTTGCCAACTAGATAGAGTTTCTCTATCTTTGGCTCCAAAAGTATATAATCAATTTGATTTCAATATTGACTCTCTGGTGATATCCATGTGTAGAATTGCCTTTTGGGTTGTTGAAAAAGAGTGTTTGCTGGAACCAGCGAGTTGTCTTGACAAAACTCTATTAGTCTCTGCTCTATTTCACTTTGTACTCCAAGGCCAAAAGGCCTATTATTCCAATTATCTTTTGACTTCCTATGTTAACATTCCAATCACCTATAACGAATGTGGTCTCTTTGTGTGTGTGTGTGTGTGTGTGTGTGTGTGTGTGTGTGTTATTTCTAGAAGATATTGTAGGTCTTCATATAATTGATCAACTTTGACCTCTTCAGCATCAGTGGTTGGAGCATAGATTTGTATTGATGTGATATTGAATTGTTTGCCTTGCATTTGAGCAGATATTATTCAGTAGTTTTTGATACTATACCCTATTACTGCTTGCCCATAGTAGTATATGTAGTGATCCCCTGAATTAAATTCACTCATTTGTAACTATTTAAGTTTGCTAACACCTAAGATGTCTATTTTTAATCTTTCCATCTCTTGTTTGATCATATCCAACTTACCTTGATTCATAGATTTTACATTCCAAGTTCCAATGCAACACTGATATTTACAGCATTGGACTTTCCTTTTGTCACCAAATACATCCACAGCTGAGCTTCCTTTTGGCTTTGGCCTGGCCACTTCATTAGTATAGTTGTCTTTCTGTCTTCCCAAGTAGAATACTGGACACCTTCTGACTTGATGGTTTCATCTCCTAATGTCCTGTCTTTTGTCATTTTAGTACTGTTCATGGAATTTTCTTGGCAAAGACACTACAATTTATTCAGCCATTCTTCAATTGTTGGACATATAAGTTATTACTTTTTTAAACTTTTACAAATAGAGTGGTGATTTGTGATAATTTGGGGGGTATTAAGTTCTAACAATGAAATTTCTGGGTGGAAAGTTATAATCAGTTTTGTGACTTGTGTATTGCCACTGCTCTCCAAAATATTTGCATCAGTCTGAAGTTCCACAGATAATATGTAAGAAAGTCAGGTTTCCTTATGCATTGGCAACATTGAATTTTATAATTTTTTCTGTCTTTTAGCCCTTTGAGTATGAGATGACATCTAAAGGTTGTCTTGATTTATGGTTTTCTGATTGTTAGTGTATTTTCATGTGTGATTAACAGATGGGTTCTCTCCTTCAAAAATGATCTCATGTCCTTTAACAATGGCTCCATCATAGAGTCTTATTAACCATTTACTCATCAATTTTTTATTGACTTTATGTCACATAACTTTATCTGATATATTTGTGACACAATTTTTTTCCTGATAGGTTTCTTTCTTTCTTTTTTTAAGATAGAAATATGCCACTTTTTGTTTTCCAAAATTGTTTTAGGTTTGTGAAAACAAACCCAGAGATCAAGTTTCTGGTAGTTCCTTCTGCATGTTTGATTGATAAAATCTCTCTCTCTTCCAAAGTTGAAAATATATATATATATATATATATATATATATATATATATATATATATATTTATTTATTTTGTTTCTAATCTGTTTTCTAAAAGAATTAATCGCAGATCCAATTATAAACTGATTTTTATTTATGGTTTGAAGTATGGTTCCAAACCCACTTTTTGCCAGGCAGATTGGTTTCACAGAAGTTTTTGTTGAAGAATGATTCTTTTTTTTTAATGGGTTTAAACAAACACTAATCTTTGATATGTATTGGATCTTCTTTCTGACTTTTCTGTCCTCTTCCATTGATCTATTTTTTCTCTTCTTTTTCCTGTACCACACAAATAGGTAGCCACATAACCTTTGACAAGTCATTAACCTCTCTGAGCCTCAGAATGTCATCTGTAAACAATAGAGATAACATTCTTCCTTTTGCAAAGTAGTTTTGAGGATTGAGAGAAAGTACTTGAGTCTGTGATTTCAGCTTTCTATAGGGCTCTAGTCTCAGTTCAACCACTAAGTCACCATGGAACTTTAGAGAATAATAATAGCATTTTACACATTTGGACTTTAGGGTTTACAGTGTACTTACTTTATAAGAATATATATTATGTATATTCTTATATATGTATAATATATAATATAATATAAATTCTATATAGGATATAGATATCTATACATATATATGTATATACACACACACACACATATATATATGTATGTATAAACTATGAAGGGGAACCAGCACTAACTGGGCTCAAAATGTATTCCAAAGCAATTACTATATTCCCCCTCCTTCATATACCTGATTGTAGAACATATTCTGGAGTTCTCCTGACCCACTCTCATTGGAAGACTGAGTCCCTACATGTCAGTTTCTACATCTCCCCTCAGAATCCTAGGGGTTAATCAGGCTACAGATGTGTTTTATAATTTTGCAGCTATGAGCCAACCCCTGGTGTGTTTTTCCCCATGGATATCACTTGAAATCAATTAGTCAACTGTTCTTGATTAGCTTTTAGTAATGAATATTTACTAAGATATTATGGTAGGAAGAGCTGGTACAAAACATCCTCCCAAAAGTCTATGATGTATTTTCTAACTGGTACAATCAAGGAGAAAGTATTTAGGAAGCACATGGGAAAAAGGGACCCAACTCGTGGTTGTTGAAAGTTCTTTTCTCCCCTTTATATGGTACTTATGAAACTCCCATTTGGTATGATATAGCTTCTCTTCATTGTTCCTTTTAAAGTCTTAAAGCTATCTTTTTCTTTGTATGTTAAGTTTGTCCTTGGCTCCAAATAGAAACATTGTGTCAGTGGTTCCATGTTCTAAGGAAGCTTCTAGGAATAGGATGTCTGATAATTTGGAAAATTTCCTGACATCCAAAGTTCATGGAGTCCTCCTCCAGGAAATGTTAGGGGAAGGGGTAATCTGAACCCAAGTGTCTTCTCTATCCCCTTCCTCTCCAGGTAATTCCTTCTTAGGGGCTTGGTTGGAAGACTTCGTGACCAACATGACCAGATGCTCGAATCCCTTTACACTGCCAGGCACTTGAATGATTGTGTTCTAAATTGGCTTACTATTTCATATAAAATCTAAAATGTCCTCAAAGAGCAAGACCACCTCTCCTCAACCAACCTGGATATATTTCCTGTGCATTGTAAGCCTAGTTAATCTGATGGCTTTTGAGGACTGTCTTCCTTCCTTTCCAGGTTTCATTAATGCTTCATCTCCATATGACTTTCTATACTGTGCAATGGAAACAAAGCTTTTCACTCCAGAAGCTCATTCCTCTCCTAGACTGCTTCTCACATTGGAAGTACTCTCTGTAGTCTCTTCTGATTGACTGTTTCATCCTAGACCCTCCAATTTAAGGAACAGGCCCATGCCAACCAGGTTACATATTCTCACCAGAATCTTTACTGTGCCAGGTACTTTTTTAAATCACTTCTCCCCATCCTCTTCTTCAGCTCCTTTCACTTGTTTGTCTTCCTCCATTACAATATAAGCTTCTTGAGGGCAGGATCTGTCTTTTTTTTCTATTCATATTTGTATTCCCAGGTTTAGCACAAAGTGCTTCTTCAATACTTAGTGACTTGATTTGACTTCTAAATAGATTAAGGACTTTTCAAACTTAGTCTGAAGTCAATCTGTCATTCATTGATTCAGTAGAGATGTTTAGGCCTTACTCCAGTTACTATTTTTTTCAGTGTAAGTGAAAGAAAAATACTTTTTTCAAAAGTATCAGGGCATATCTTGTCCATTACCATAAGTGGGGAGGGGTTTAATTGGTTATCCTTCCTTACATAATCAAAGTGCTTTGTAAATGTTAAATTGTTGTAGCAAGAGTTATTATTATTGTTGTTATGCAAAGTCAAATGGTGATTGAGAGGTAGATTTGGGCCTAGAACCCAATCTCCTAACATTCATTCTTAAGAACTTTCACATATTAGTTCATTTGAGCCTCAAAACAGCCTTGTGAGATAGGATTTATCATCTCCATTGTTTACAGATGACACAGCCTCAGAGAAATGAAATATGTTGTCACGGGTTTTTTAAAAAAAGTTTTTTAAAATGTTGTAATTCTTCCCTCCCCTCAATTTGCAGATGCTTTTGCAAAAACATAAATTAATTGATAATTCAGGTTAATTTCAACAAAATTTCAGTTTCATTTTAAGCAAACTATATTTTTAAAAAGTTAAGTTAAAATTTAGGGCTTTACTACACTATTATTTCTGAATAATAGGAGGAATTTCTGCTTCTTTTATACACATATTTAAAGTGCATATGATTTTGAGTATTTAACAATTAATTCAAATTGTTTTGCAAATAATTTGGTATGCATTCTCAAAAATCCAATAAGTAATCTCAATTCATATAAGCCTTCTATAGATATATTTTTCAAATAGTTATTCCTATTTTAGGGAGACATGAGGGAAAAGAAAAAGACAAATATGAAGGTTCACATCATGGATAGAAAACTGACCTCAGAGTCAGAAAAAACTATATGCAATCCTACCTTTGACACATACTGTCTTTATGACCCTAGGCAAGTGGCTATACCGCTCAATGCCCTAGAAAACTCTCTTAGACTATAATTTGCAGAGAAAGCCCATCTGCATCCAGAAGTCCTTCACTGGGTTCTCCCTAAATCTATGAAATCCTAGATCTGGTTAAAAAAAAAAAGAAAGAAAGAAAAAGAAATTCCCATAAAAATTTTATGACAAAAATAAACCTTTTTTTAATAAAAACTTATTATTTGTGTTTTTTCTTATGTTTTTGGAATTGACATTTATTTTCTTTAAGATAATGCTTGCCTGGGACAGCTAGGTGGAGCAGTGGATAGAACATTGGCCCTGGATTCAGAAGGACCGCAGTTCAAATTGGGCCTCAGACACATAACACTTACTAGCTGTGTGACCCTGGGCAAGTCACTTAACCCCCATTGCCTGACAAAAAAACAAAAACAAAAACAAAAACAAAATATAGTACTTGCCTTTCTTCTACCTTTTTGCATGCTCAATTCACCTTCTATTCTCCAAAATTAAAACAAAAAAAGTCTTTTCTGTACCTAAATTAAACCATATTCTGATAATGAGTTTTTAGTTACATCAATGAGAAATGCAGATAGATAAGTAGAAAATGTGATACTTAATATATTTTGAAGTATATGATTACTAGAGATATTTTAAGTTAAATGATCACTAAAGGAAGAGAGTTTTCAAGATTGCATTATCAATGGAGGATTATGGGGGTGGAAACCAACAAAATGTCAATTAGATTATATTACTGAAACTTATCTCTGTTCATGTTTCTGTTAATCAAGGTGAGATTATATTACTTATACTATGTGGAAGAGAAAAGTTAATTTGTGCCCTAAGATTATGTCATAATGAAATCAAGTTAAAATTATTCATTTAATGTTTTTTGAATTTAAGTTTGTAATTCTAAGACCACACATCTGTATTCTTTTAATGTCATGTTAATTAATTCCAATATAGAATTGTTTTTATTCTTCTCAAGCATATTTTCAAAAAGCTATGTACAGCCTTTAGCTAAAAAGTCTAGTCACTAATTGTTTGCAGGTATAGATCTGAAAGTACCTTAGAAGTTATCTGGTTCAACTTTGTTTTATAGATGAGAAAACTAAGGTCCTGAGTGATTTTCCCAAGGTCACACAAGATTTAAACTGAGGTCCTTTGACTTCAAATTCATTCCCCTTCCTCACCCACTGTACCACTCTATTTCTCTCCTAGAGATTTCCTGATTATTATTATTATCATTATTATTAGATTAGCCTTTTCATTTCTTTTCTTGGAAAGCTAGCAAAATTCATTTCAATTCAAAAAATTCTGGAACCAGTGTAATTTAATTTAGCAAACTTAAAATATCTGTTACAAGTGATTTGCTCATTTTCACTTACAATATAGGCATATTCACTTTCAAAGCAACATTTATGTTTTATTGTACCACATGTAGAGGAGCTTGGAAAAACTAAAGCAAGCACTGGCCTACTTGCAGTTCCTGGACCATGATACTACACTTCATACCTCCATGCCTTTGCACTGATTTGTCTCCCACATCTGGAAGTGTTCTGACCTCTTTCTTCTTTCCCCCCACCTCTTAATTTCCCTAGCTTCCTTCATGACTTAGGCTAAAAAGCCAGCCTTCTGCTGAAGACCTTTCCCTGTCCTTCACCAGTTGTTAATGCCTTCCCTTTTCAAATTACTTTGCTTCTACTCCACATGTATCTTGCATGAACCTAGTTATTCACAGGTTGTCTCCTCAATTAGAATGCTCACTCTTTGGGGCCAGGGACTATTTTTTCTTTGCCTTTCTTTGTATCTGAAGGTTACAGCGTGGAGAAATTTATAACTTCTTGTTGACTGATTGGACCTAGGTTCTGATGCCTATTCCATTTTTACTAGCTGTTGTGAACTTGAGCAAATTAAGTTTCTGAGACTCAGTTTACCTATCTATTGAAAGTCTATCCTATTTACTTTACAACATTGTTTTAAGGACTAAACAAAATAATAAGTATTAATGTTCTTGGAAAGCTATAAAAACATATGAATGTCAGATATTTTTATGGTTAAAACTTAGAAAATTCCTTCCCCCTTTCTCTGGTCAGAAAATTGGATGCCAATAAAAGTTGAAAGATTTATCAAAAGAATTCCACACAGATAGCACTCAGCCAATTATAAAGACATGTGTGGAAATAAATGCAACAATTTAATACTATATCTACAATGTGTCCTATAAGAAAGGGCATTTTAGGGGGTAGTTAGGTGGTAAAGTGGATAGAGCACCGGCCCTGAAGTCAGGAGGACCTGAGTTCAAATCTGACCTCAGACCAAACACTTGACACTTACTAGCTGTGTGACCCTGGGCAAGTCACTTAACCCCAATTGCCTAAAAAAAAAAGGGGCGATTTGGAATCAGAAAATACAGACCAAATATTTTTTATTTAACAGTGGTTTATCTGAGCCATCATTCACTTATTTTTTTTAATTGCCTCTAGTTACCCTCCTAGGCAATTCATATAAAATTATCTACCTATTTTCTATTTTATAGATTATTGTTTATATACCAAGGCAGTCATGGCACAATGTATAAGGAGGTGATTTTAGAACCAGAAAGGCCTTGGTTCAAGTCTCATCTTTGACATATATTGGTTGTATCATCCTGGGCAAACCATATAACCTCAATGTTATAGGCAGCTCTGTAAAACTACTAAATTATAAACTAGGCGCTCACCTGCACTTATGGAAGAAGAATACTATTTAAATATATTTGACTAGTAGCAAATAAATTGAAAGCCATATTGACACAAATATCGAAATCTTGTAGGGTTTAAATACAACAAAGGCAATTTATATGGCCTTCAGATTTTAGACAACTTCAATCTTTCAAAACACAACCATGAGCCTAGAATACCTATGGAATCAGTCAACAAGCATTTGTTAAGTACTTTCTGTATAATAATAATAGCTAGCCTTGCAAAATGTTTCACAAATAATACTTCATTTTATCTTAATAGCCCTAGGACATAGGTGCTATCATTATTATTCCCATTTTACAGCTGAGAAAACAAGGCAGAGGTTAAGTGGCTTGCTCAGGGTCACACATCCAAGTAAATATCTCAGGCCAGGTCTTCTTGATGATAGATCCAGGCCCATCTACTAAAGAATATAAGATATATGTAAGGTAAATATATATATATATATATGTGTATATATATATATACATATATATAAACATATCACATATTTATATAAATATATATCTTATATATAAATATAAGATATTCACAAGTAAGAAAATAAAGAAGAAACACAAAAAGCATGTGTATGGAGGAGTGGGAATTTGACAAGTGGGGGTGTCAGGAAGATTTATCTTCTTGAGTTCAAATCCTGCACCTCTTGAAGGAGGTGTACTTAGACTGAGCCTTGAAGGAAGCTAAGGATTCCAGAAGGTAGAGATGAGGAAGGAGAGGGCCACTATAGAAAAAACTAAACATTCAACAAGGAAAAATTTTAAAATAGCATTTAAAACATCAAATGGAATTAAATGCCCAAACCAAACTTAAAAAGAGACACTAATTATTTCTTTGAAAAAAATTCTGCACGGGGGTAAAAAGTCAGAGATACGCTTTATAAAAGCATGGAAATGAGAAATGGAATATCCTGTACCAAGAACAGGAAATGGGAATTTTTAGCTAGAGCAGAGAGTGTTTGCAGGGGAGTAATGTGTAATTAATGTAATCCTGATTTTTGGGACTACTCAAAAGTATATTGACTTAGTGCCCTTGAGAGACTCTGGGCAGGATGGATGTGCTTTGCCTTCTCCCAATTCTAAGGCCACTGTGACCCTGCTCTTCAGGTTGGACAGACTGTGGGACAAATAAGGAGGAAGATATCAGAGGATGGCCATGGGGAGCAATCACTGAGAAGAGCTGTCAGTGAAAGGATTATCAGTCCTGAGCAGGGGGCCTATGCAGATGATCTGAGCATTGCCTGAGTGACATCTACAACGATGATTAAGCATGAACCAAAAGAGATGGTAATACCCTCTTTCCTTTACTTTCTCTCCAGTAAAGGGAGTTCTGAATGTCTTCATGAGTTATCTAGTTACTTTCACTTCCTGCTTTTATCAATCCTGCTAGATTGTGTGAAGGGCAGCCAGGTTTTTGGAAGCTTCAGTGTTTTCCTAAATGTTTATTTTGGTCTTTAAGCTTTCAAAATGTGATAAACTTGGTCAAAAAATCCTGGACTGTTTGATTTGTTTTACTTCATGTGATCCACAATCTATATATAAAAGGAAAAAGTTTTTATGTATGCATGGGTTTGGGGGGCAGAATGGGGGAATTTTTCCTTTCACTCTCAGCAGTTCTTGTCAAATAGGGAATTTTTGCCATTTCCAATGGTCTTTTTTCAATTCTTGGGCTTCTTGACCTTTCTCTGCTGCATGTGACACTGTTGAAAGGATACTCTCTCCTCCTAGATACTCTCTTTTCTCTGGTTTTGCATGCCCATGCCTTCTATTGGTTATGCAATCTGACCAATCACTCCATCTCAGTATCCTTTGCTGGATCATCATCCATATCACACATCAAAAATGTACCCCAAGATTCTGTTCTGGTCCCTATTCTCTCACATATTGAAATCATGACTTCTTATGACTTTAACTGTCACCTCTATTCAGATGATTCCCTGATCTTTATATATCTAGCTGTAATTTCTCTCCTGAGTTTTAGTCATGTATCTCCAGCTGCCTATTCAAACTGCATATTCCATGGAAATCTATGGACACCAAAATGTCCAAAACAGAACTCATACTTCCCCCCTAAAACTCTTTCTACTTAAGTTGAAGGAAACAATATTCTTCCAGTCACACAGGTATGCAACCCTGGTGTTATCTTGGATACTTTACTCTTCTTTACTTCCTCACATCTATTTTTTTCTTTATTTTTTTCTCATCAATTTATTTATTTTTAATTTTCAACATTCACTTTCACAAGATTTTGAGTTCCAAAATTTTTCTCCATCTCGTTCCTCCCCTTACCCCAAGATGGTGTACATTCAGAATACTCCTTTCCCTAATCTGTGCTCCCTTCTATCTGACCCCTCCCCTTCTCTTTATCCCCTTCCCCTTCAATTTTTCTGTAGGACCGAATAGATTTCTGTACCCCATTTCCTGTATATCTTATTTCCCAGTTGCATATGAAAACAAATTTTTAACATTTATTTTTAAAATTTTGGGTTCCTAATTTTCTCCTTTCCTCCCTCCCTACCCACCCTCACTGAGAAAGCAAGCAACTCTCAATACAGGTTATACATGTGTAGTCATGCAAAACACTTCCATAGTAGTCACATTGTGAAAAACTAAGTATATTTCCCTTAATCCTATCCCACCCCCCATTTATTCTATTCTCTCTTTGGATGCTGTCTCTCCTCAGAAGTGTTTGCTTGTTATTACCCCCTCCTCCAATCTGTCCTCCCCTTTATCATCCCTCTGCTCTCTTGTTTCCTTCTCCCCGCCCCATTTTCCTGTATGGAAATCTATCTTACCCTTAGCTAGAGCAGAGAGTGTTTGCAGAGGAGTAATGTGTAATTAATGTAATCCTGATTTTTGGGACTACTCAAAAGTATATTGACTTAGTGCCCTTGAGAGACTCTGGGCAGGGTGGATGTGCTTTGCCTTCTCCCAATTCTTACACTTACCCTTAATTTTATTCTCCAGATATCACCCTTTCATCTTCAACTCACCCTGTACCCTCTATTTATCTATCTGTCTATATATACATACATAAAATTTTTTCCCTCCAACTACCCTAATACTGACAAAGATCTCATGAGTTACAAATATCATCTTTCCATGTAGGAATGTAAACAATTCAGCCTTAATAAGGGCCTTATGATTTCTCTTTCTTGTTTACCTCTTTATGTTTCTCTTGAGTCTTGTATTTGAAAGTCAAATTTTTGATTCATTTTCATCAAGAATGCTTGACAGTCCTCTATTTCACTGAATATCCATTTTTTCCCCTGAAGGATTATACTCAGTTTTGCTGGGTAGGTGATTCTTGGTTGTAATCCTATCTCCATTGCCTTCTGGAATATTATATTCCAAGCCCTCTGGTCCCTTAATGTAGAAGCAGCTAAATCTTGTGCTATCCTGATTGTGTTTCCACAATACTTGAATTGTTTCTTTCTGGCTGCTTGCAATATTTTCTCCTTGACCTAGAAACTCTGGAATTTGGCTACAATATTCCTAGGAGTTTTCCTTTGGGGATCTCTTTCAGGAGGTGACTGGTGGATTCTTTCCATTTCTATTTTGCCCTCTGATTCTAAAACATCAGGGTAGTTTTCCTTGATAATTTCTTGAAAGATGACATCTAGGTTCTTTTTTTGATCATTGCTTTCAGATAGTCCAATAATTTTTAAATTATCTCTCCTGTATCTATTTTCCAGGTCAGTTGTTTTTCCAATGAGATATTTCACATTGTTTTCTATTTTTTCACTCTTTTGGTTTTGTTTTAAAGTGTCTTGATTTCTCATAAAGTCACTAGCTTCCAATTTCTCTATTCTAATTTTTAAGGAAGTATTTTCTTCAGTGAACTTATGGACTTCCTTTTCCATCTGGCCAATTCTGCTATTTAAGGCATTCTTCTCCTCATTGGCTTTTTGAACCTCTTTTGCCATTTGGGTTAGGCTATTTTTTAAGGTGTTATTTTCTTCAGTATTTGTTTGGGTCTCCTTTAGCAAGCTGTTGACTTGTTTTTCATGATTTTCTTGCATCACTCTCATTTCTCTTCCCAGTTTTTCCTTTACTTTTCTTACTTGCTTCTCAAAATTCTTTTTGAGCTCTTCCATAGCCTGGAACCAATTCATATTTTTCTTGGAGACTTTGGATGTAGGAGCTTTGACTTTGTTGTCTTCTTCTGGATGTATGTTTTTTGTTTTATTTATTTATTTATTTTTGTTTGTTTGTTTGTTTTTGTGAGGAAATTGAGGTTAAGTGACTTGCCCAGAGTCTCACAGCTAGTAAGTGTTGTGTGTCTGAGGCTGGATTTAAACTCAGGTCCCCCTGACTTCAGGGCCATCCACCTTGCCACCTACCTGCCCCCTCTGGTTGTATGTTTTGATCTTCATCTTTGTCATAGAAAGATTCTATGGTCTGACTTTTTTTGCGCAGTTTGCTCATGTTCTCAGCAAATTGAGTTATAAACTCTTTGTTAAGGTAGGGGTCTGCTTCTAGTGTGGAGAATGTATTGTCCCAAGCTTTGGGGGTTTTGTGCAGCTGTTTTAAGAGATACTTCTAGGGATCTGTAAATTTGCAGTTCTTCCAAGGTAGTATGATCAGGGGCTAGGTGTTTACTCCTTTCCTGGCTTGGGCTGTGGTCTATGAGTGACCACAAGCACTCTTTTCTGCCTTGGAACTGTGAGGAATATAACCTCTCCACTGCCACTACAAGCTCCACCACACTAACACTCCTCCTCACCCCAGGACCTCCTCCCAGAACTGCAACCTGGGTCAAAGCGTGGGCAAAGGAAGAGATTCCTGCCTTAGAACCAGCAAAGAGATCCCTGCAATCCCCCTCTGATCAGCCACTGGATTCTCCCTCTGTCTGTGGGCCGAGAGCTCCAGAAGCAGCCCCCATTCCAGAGCTGCACCAAGACTGTGGTTGGGACCAAGCTTCTTTTTCACTGGGGTCACAGACTTTTCCTACTGACCTTCTAAGTTCTCTTTGGTGTTTTTAGTTAGTATTTATCCTAACTCAGCATGTCCCGAACAGAACTGATTGTCTTTTCCTGATTTTTGTCTTTTCCTCAAAACCTTTCCCCTTATTACCTTCCCAATTACCAAAGAAGGCAGCACCATCCTCCCAGTCCCTCACGCTCATACTCAAGTGTCATTCTTAACTCCTTACTCTCTTTCACCCTCCATATCCAATCTGTTGCCAAGGTCTGTCAATTTCATCTTTGCAACATTTCTTAAATATGTCCTTTTCTCTTCTCTGGAACTACCATGACTCTGGTACAGACTCTCATTAACCCATGTTTGGACATTGAAATAACATGTCGGCGGGGCTGCCCATCTCAAATTTCTCCCCACTCTCCCTCCTCATCTTTGGCTGTTGGTTTCCTTGGCTTCCTTTAAGTCTCAACTAAAATCCTATCTTCAAAAGGAAGCCTTTCCCCAAACCTCTTAATTCAGGTATCTTTGATCTGTAAATTATTCCATATTTATCTTACAAATAGCTTGTTTGTACACATTTGTTTGCTTGTTGTCTGCTCCATGAGACTGGAAACTCCCTGAGGGCAGGAATTGTCTATGCCTCTGTTTATATCCTCAATGCTTAACACAGTTCCTAGAACATAGTAGGTGTTTTAAAATGTTTGTTTACTGATTGAATAAATACACTAATCCTTAACTAAAAGTTTGTTCCAGGGCACCAAATTTAGGGTACCCTAAATTTATAGGGCCTTAATGATTTATCTTTCAATAACATAGAAACAACAGAACTTAGCACCTAGTCATACAAAGATTATTAATTGAAATAGGAAACTAGGAGATAATGGGGTGGAGTGAGTGCTCCTAACCACATTATTCTGTCACTCATTTGGCCTTGCACCATTTACTTTCTGCTTAGTTTGTGATGTTTTTCTTGAGCACAATAATTTATAGTTACAATTCCATAAATGTATAGTGGAGTAGATTATCACATCAAGAATCACACAGACAAAATCATTCCAGGTATAAGGATGAGAAGGAGAAGAAAGAAGAGAGTGAGGAAAAATAAAAGAAATAAGATGTGTTTTCTGGCCAAGCCAACCCTATCTCTTGATCCTAGTATCCAAAGGTTTTAGACACTAGTATATGTTTTCATTCATTTCTCTAATGTACTTTCTATAACCAGACCTGCGATTTCACTGGGTAGTGAATTCTCAATGAGGAACTGCCTTTACCCATGCATATTATTACCTTTGTTGTAATTAAGTCATTAATAGTCATATGTTACACCAAAATGTTAAATGATATGCTATAATTCATATGGCCAATTCATGTCCAAGGTGAGACTTTAAGTGACTTTCTCATGGCTGTAAAACTAGTATGTATCAGAACAAAGTTTTTCCTTATCTTTCAGACCTGCCCTTTATCTGTTCTTCCACATTGTAACTAATATCATATATATTTATATATGTACACACACATATATATACATACATATGTAAATACATTAAATTCTGTTTTAATAATGTGTAATAAATTTACATTCTCAAAATATGATCTTAAAAATACTCATTTGGGTCACCCAAGTCTTTTTTGTTTTTTTAACTTCAAGGGCAACTTCTTACCCATATACCAGGCTGCTTCTTTCTAATATTCTTTAAACTGATTTAAAAAAATTCTTACCATTCTTAATATGAAATCTGCTACTATATTAATAATTTTTATCACTGTACTTACTTTTCCATATCATCTGCAATTATAAAAAACTTAATTATAAGCCCATCAATAATTAGAATCATTTCTCCCCTCATGGCTGTATCTCATTGACCATTTGTCATCTTAATATGTATATTTTTCAGCATTACTTCTAAAGGCATTATCTGCATGTAGAGAAAGAACTAATAAATAGAAGTATATATAGAATAATTTTACATATACATATATACATACATACATATACATACACATACAAACACACACTAACATACATACATGCATATATACATATGTATGTGTGTGTGTGTCTAATGGTAACCATCTCAGGGGGAGAGTAGGGAAGAAATTTACATGATAATTTCGTTGTATATTTGAAAGAATTAGCAAGTTGTGTATAGTAGATTTGTTCTTTCATAATACAATCATCTTTTTAATTGTACTATGTTGTGGAAAAACTTGTTTTATTCCACAAATTAAAAATAAAATAAAATAAAAACTACTTCTATTGTAATGATCAAAATCTTGGTTAGTAGGTCAATAGTGTTTTCCTAGCACAACTATAATTTATAGTTATAATTATCTTATTTTGATTTGTGTTTCATATTGTTTTTTAATAATTAATCACATATTTATTAAATATTTACTATATTCAGAGTATTCCACTAGACACTGGTAGAGGCTAAAAATTTTAGATAAGACATGGTTGTTGACTTCATCAGAACTTACAAATAGTTAAATAAAATAAATGAATCCTATCACTATTTATTCTCTAAGTAGAATAAAATAGTTTCTAATTTTAAAGAACAAAAGAAAAGAACAGTAATGTGCTTGAAATGAAAATAAAAACTAACAAAGGACTCTACAATCTCCCAGATTCAATAAAGTAGAGAGCAGTTATTAAATACCTGTTGTGCTCCAAATACCATTTCAGAGTTGGAAGGATGCTTAGAGTTCATCTAAAGAAGTAATAAGATGTCATAGAATGAATAGTAGCCTTGGGATAAGAACTGGATTCAAATACTGGTTGTGGAAAATTGCATATTTTCCTCTTTCTTAATCTCAGTTTCTTCATTTGTAAAGTGGAAATTAAATAATACCTGCATTATCTTATTTATAGACTTGTTATTGTGAAAATAATATGAAATAATGTCTGTAATATTATGTAAATATATGTTATTTTTCTCTAGTGTAATCCATTTTTATGGATGAGGAAACTGAAGCTCAGGAAAATGAAGTGATATTGTGGCAATGCATTAAGGCTAATCTGTTTTTTTGTTACTAAATATATGTATAATACGATTAGTTATTAGTGAGGAAAATTCTCAGTGTGGAAACTTCCTGAAAGTGTGTCAAATACTTCACTTACAGTTTTAGTTGCTTTGGACAGTGACAGATTAAGTGACTTTCTCATGGTCATAAAACTAGTATGTATCAGAACCAAGTTTTTCCTAATCCTTCAGACCTGCCTTTTATCTGCTCTTCCATGTTGTAACTAATATTATATATATATATATAAAATATAATATATATATACATAAGTATATATATGTAATGTAAACACATTAAAATCTATTTTAATAATGTGTAATAAATTTATATTATCAAAATATGATCTTAAAAATTCTCATTGATTCTTATAGCCTCTTTGCATTCATAATTCTCAGGCAATGCAGTTTGTAGAAACAACAGGAAAGAGAGATTTTGAAAATCTTTTCTTCATTGATGAATTTTAAGCCTTATAGATATTTACCTCAACTGTTAAAAAGGAAGCACTTCCTCTATCCAAATTGTGGTTCTGTCTCATCATATAACATATGGTATAAAACATATACTATTCTTGTGAATAGCATTTGAAGGAGAAATGAAGCTAGGATATCAACATCTGAGGCACTATAGATAACATAGCATCTTCTCATATAAGATATCTCACTAGTTACAGTAAGAAGGGCAGATACTGAATGTGCTTAATGCTTCACCTCAAGTTTTGGGACTACTGGGGGTAAAGAATAAGAATGAATTATAGATTATATAAAAGAAGAATTAAAACTCCCTCTTCCTTTCTTGATTTGAGTTAACATAGTGGCTTAACCTTTCTGTCCAAAGGGGCATTAGGCTGAAGGAGGATCAGAGTCCAGAGACACCATCTCCTCCTATTCCAAGACTAGAGGTGATTACAAAAATTAAGCTATTACCAAAAAAAAAAAATGCATAGACAAAGGAGAAAGGAGAGAAAGGAGAAGACCGGGGTTCATCTTCAGAGGAGATTACTGAAGCAAAGAAACCTTCTACCCCAAAGAGTGATATCAAATGGTCACCTGCCCAAAAAAGAATTTATAGAAGAACTTAAAAAAAGACTTTAAAAATCAAATTAGAGAGATTGAGGGGGAAAAAAGAATAAGAACAATTCAAGAAAAACAAGAAGATCATGAAAAGAATGTCAACCAATTAGAAAAGGAGATCCAGAATCTTAAGGAATGAAATGACTCCTTGAAAATCAGAATTGAGCAAGGGGAAGCCAGTGAAGTTATAAGAGATTAAGAGATAATAAAATATAAAGAATGAAAAAATAGAAGCTCATAAGAAAAATGACTGATCTGGAGAACAGATCAAGAAGAGAAAATGTAAGAATAATCAGACTACCTGAAAGCTATGATTAAAAGAAAATCTTGATATAATAATACTAGAAATAATCAAAGAAAATCATCCTGAAGCATTAGAACAAGAGGGAAAAGTAGAAATAGAAAAAAAAAAAATCTACCAATCACCACCTGAAAGAGATTTTATGAAGAATACCGTAGGAATTCCATAATCAAATTCTGAAACCCTTAGCTCAAAGATAAAATGTTACAAGCAACAAGAAAAAAAGAATTTACATATGTCAGTGCCACTCTTAGAATCACACAAGACCCAGCAGCAGAGACACTAAAAGACCATAGGTCTTATTACACTATATATCAAAGAGCTAAAGAACTGGGTTTCCAACCAAAAATACCATATCCAGCAAAACTAAGCATAATTCTGAATAAAAAAAATTGACATTTAATGAATTGTCAAACTTTCAGGACTTTGTTAAAAAAAAAAAAAGGCAAACCTGTATTTAATAGAAGATTTGACATACAAGAGCCAAGAGAAATATAAGGTACATATCAAAGACCAATTACAAAGGACTCAATAGGGACAGACTGTTTACCTTTTATGTATGTAAAATGTAAAACTTACGTCTAAGATTGTTTTTAGTAATTGGGGAGTTCATAAGAAAGATTGGGGTAGACCTGAGCATGATATGACTTCAAAAAGTAAACTATTCAGAAACTGCTAAAAAGAGTAATTATCTTATACAAATGAGGTGGGAGAAGAAAAACCAATACAGACGAATGAGATGGGGGAGGAGGGATGTTCTGAAACCTACTTTCATTGGGAATGCATTCAAGAGGGAACAATACATACACATCTAGAAGAGTATAAAAGTCTTTTAAATTTAGAAAGAAATAAAACGCTAAGGAGATAGGGAGGGGGATTGGATAAGGGAGGAATCTTAGGAGGGTGAGGGAATAGGTTAAAGGTTAATAGGTTAAAATAGGTTTTAAAAAAGGGAATAGGTTAATAGGTTAAAATAGAAGGGTGTTTAGATTAATGGGAATGGGAGGATAAGGGAGGGATCCTTGGAGAGGGGGAGGGCAAGGTAGCAGGTAGAAGTAAAGTAGAGGAGTCAGGAGGGATAGGAAATAAGATGTGATGTAGATCCACAATGATATTTTGAATTGTTAAAGAATGTTCTATGTATCACCAGTTTCCCTTGCATATATTAAATAACAAAGAACACAATGGCATATTATGAAACTTTTTATCCCCAAACCAGAAGACATTAGAGAACAAACACAGCTGCAAAGGCAAATCCAATTTAATAAAAAAAACTTTTCCAGGAATTTTTATTTTGAGATGTGTCAAATTTCCCAAGTTACTAAGGGTGAATGTGTATCTATTTATTAATAAAGATATGTTTTGATATCTATTTATAAAGCTTCATAAGATGAATACCATGTGATTAGCAGTTAAATGGCAGCACTAAACTTTTGTATAAGAAAATCTTTCTTTGAATAGCAAAGGGAATCCAATAATTAAATCTGCCTTTTATGTTGAAAAGCTTAAAAATTTCAAGGTTTAAAATTTCAGGATTATTCTAAAATTGGGTCTGCAAACCAGCATCTCATTCTTTTTGTAAAAAAAAAAAAAAGTACTAAACACTCCAGATGGTATCACAGATGTGAGAAAGGTTAAAAGATGTAATCAATTGTCATACTAGGGAAGAACCTGATGTGATTCTGAGATTATGATTAGTCCCCACTGAATGAGTTAGAATGTCATGTTCTGGAATGGGACAGCAATAAATTGAATGCTGCAACCTCTCTGATCTCATACATAATAAAAATGAGGCATAGCATTTCTGGGAACTAGTACTAAATGGACACTAAATTGTCAGGTCTCTAGGTAGGTCCAATGATTTGCACCTAAGTTGTATCTTTTTTTTTTCTTAAGAGTTCAAAATACTCTTGTGCCTTCAGACAACTTGGAAACAGGGCATGAGAAGAGGTCCAGAGAATGGAAGTAATAGAGAAAGACTGAGATGGAAAGAATAACATTAAAGTCACCATCACTTGAATGAGATTCACAAGTGAAGCAATCAAGATAGAGTTGTTGCTGAAGAAGAAGCTAAAATTATGAATTGAAGGGGAAAACTTAAAATACAGCTGAGACAACAAACATGGAAGAATATAATCTGGAACCTAGTTCTCTATCATTTAAACAAATGGCCTTAAATAGAATGCTTTGAAAATAACTATTTAACATTTCCGTTTTATGTAGAACTTCTTACTGAAGAGAATAGTACGTGCATGTTTTGCATAAAATGCATACCACACATCAGAGAGAGGTAGTCATTCTTATATAACAGAACTAAGAGACTAGAGATGATCTAGTTCATTTTTTTTCTATATGAGAAAAATGAGGCCCAGAGGGGTGATTTGATTTACTCATCATTATACAGTTACTACGTCAGAGTGAAGTCTTTTGAATCTTTTTTGACTGCAAGTCCAGTGCTATTTTTTTTGTGAAAAAAATTGGGATGATAATAATAACAAATATTAATTATGGTACCTAGCATTTACATAAAACTTTAAAGTTGGCCAGGCACTCTACAAATATCTCATTTGATCATCACAACTCTGAGAGGTAGGTGCTATTATTATTCCCATTTTACAGATGAGGAAATTAAAGCTAACAGAAGTTAAGCGACTTAACCGGGGTCACATACCTAGTAATTGTCTGAATTTGAACTTGAATCAGGTCTTTCTGATTCCAGGTCTAACATTCTATCTACTACATCATCTAGCTTCCCCTAATATGAATTATTATTTTATAATTCTGGAAGAATTGGTTTTCCAAAAGTACTTCATTGAAAGAATTTTGGCTTTATATAACACTGTGGAAGTTTATAGTGAAAATAATGCTAGGCTGGGCACTTTTTGGATCTTTTGACATGACATTCTTGCCTCTGTGCCAGCAACACTCACTTACTATATAACTTAAATTTGGGTACCTCCTGCTAGTATTTTATAAATTCAAGTGTTACTGTGCATACAATGTAAACTAGTTATGTGAATATCTTTGCTGATTTTCTTAGGCTGATATTTAGCCAGTAGGTATTCTGTGCTAAATTAAAGGAGATGAATTGACTAGCAAGGAGACTTATTTATAAGTATATCCAGAAGAGGCATGTGTAATTTTCTTTCACCATAGGTTTTTTGAAATATCCATTGCTATTGAAATTAGAAAACGTTGAAATATAAAATCATAAGGTTTTAATTTTCCTACTTGGTTTACTTGAGTTGACTGGATGTACTTTCATCTTTTAGCTTTAGTTCTGTTTTTAAATAACTCTATTCAGCTCCAGTAGACTCATTTTAGTTTTAAATGCATGCAACTAAATTATCTCTTAGCAGTCATTTTGAAACTGCAGTTCAATCAATATACTCCAGATGGCACACAATGATGATAAAATTATGCATATGTTACATAGAGGAATTGAATATGCAAACAGAAGTTGCTGGTTAACTAAGGCTTTAGGAACTGCCTTCAGGACTTTCCTTATTCTCCTATCAAATGAATAAATATTGAGAAGTTTTTGCTCAGTTTGAAGATTTGACTCTTAATAAGCAAGATTAAATTCAAGTATTATGAATATCATTCCATATAAAAATGAAGGACTCATTGGCACCACTGATGCAGAGACAGATGTTTCCTAAGCATTAGAGTACATATGGGATTCATTTCTACCTTAAGTTAGTAATGGTGTCACAGATTTAAATTCTTATCATAAGAAATCAGAGTGGTGGAGTATATGTGTGTATATGGAGAATCATAGCTTGATAACTAAATTGATTATTTTAATAGTCATTTGAATCCAATTATTTGTCTCTAGGCTTTAGGTCAACCACTTTTGTTAGAACAAATTTTATAAACAGAAGCAAAGTGAGGCAGTAGTTAGTTTTTACAGTGAAATAAACTTTTACTAATGAATAATTTCCTTTATGAGTAAATCAGGAATCCTGAAAGATCATAGAGTGATAAATAATATAGGGGCAGCTATTTATCTACCACATCAAATAATCTAATAAATGAGTCTCCAAAGTAGTAAGTTTAGCAGTGGCACAAGGAGGGTAATTCACTACTCACAAATAAGTCAAAGTCAATTTAAAAGCCTGACACTCCTAGCCCAGCATCCCTACCTACTTCCTATATCTCTGCTGGCCAGAAAAGCTTGGTATTCCTCATGACTGCTGCAATTTTAGGGTCAGACTTCGGATTTAACATCTTTTTAGTGTGTCAGTGGAAGCTTCACTTGCATGGTGGGTTGGGATCCCTGAATAAGACAAACCCTGAAATTGAAGAAATTTCTGTGAAGAAGAATAGAGTTCAAAAGACAAGGCTGAGGAAAAGGAAGAAGAGAAATACAATTCTGCTTACAACTATTTAATACAGCATTGGAGGAAACAGTCACTCCACAGGGTGAAAGAATGAGAGGTTAAAAAAAGGGAGACTCAAGTTCAAAGACTTTTGGAAATTCCAGCAATGTCCTGGAGGCCCTTACCCAAACCCTTATTGACCAACCCTCTCAACCTCAGCCTAATTCTTCAAAAAATAGTCTTATAGAAAAAAAGTTAAGCTCAGAAAAATTGGAATGGTAAAAGTTCATAATAGACTCAACCACAGTGGCATTTTAGAGTCTCCTTATAACAGTGTCCCAATTATTCACACTCATCTCTTGAGAGACACAGACCGCATCCAACCATGATGATCTATGAAAACAGAAAATGGGCAGCAAGGACTGGGAGAGGGGCGCAATGACACAGTACCTTCAAAAGAAAAAGAATGATCAATAAGAAGCATAGCAAGAGCACCATATACATATCAGCAATGAGTGACATAGATTAAAAACTGAAGGGAAAAAGTGAACAAGTAAAACAGCTACCTAATGGACAAATACTTTGCAAAACAATTAATCATTCAGCTGATTAACAGGTATTCACTAAGTACTTTTTAATGAGCCAGGCACAATGCTAAGAATTAGGGATATTAAAAAAAGGGCAAAAAAAAGTCTCCTCAAAGAATCATCATTCTAATGGGGGAGACAACATGGTAATAGCTAGGTATACACAAGATACATATAGAGTAGATGACAGGTAATCTCAAATAATAAGGTACTAGAAGCTGGGGGTAACTGGAAAGAAGTAAAGAAGTTAGGATTTGGCTGAGTCTTGAAAGAAGCCAGGAAAAACTAAAAAAGGTGCAATGAGAGTATTGGAAGGGTGGGGGAAAACCAGTAGTAAGTCAGAAAGGTGGGAGATAGTATGTCATGTTTGAGTAAAAGCAAGGAAGCCAATACAGTTGGATAGTAAAAGGTATAGATAGTAATAAAGAATAGAAAACTGGAAAGGAAGGAAAGGACCAATTTTAAAAGGTTTTTAAAATACCAAATAGAACTTTTTAAAAATTTATTTCTAGAGGTCATTGGGAACCTGTGGTGTTTATTGAGTAAAGGGGGGGAAGGGGTGAAACGATCAAATCTATGTGTTAGGGAAATTACTTTGGCAGTTGAGTAGAAGATGGATCAGGATGAGGAAAGATTTGAGGGCAAAAGAACAATTAGAAGACTATTGTAATAAAGTTTCGACAC
Source organism: Vombatus ursinus (assembly GCF_900497805.2). Taxonomy (NCBI): domain Eukaryota; kingdom Metazoa; phylum Chordata; class Mammalia; order Diprotodontia; family Vombatidae; genus Vombatus; species Vombatus ursinus. The sequence goes on from NW_020954583.1 coordinate 11,710,475, forward strand.
TGGAGAGAAACGTACATACATTAGGAATATTCTAAAGGTAGCTATGACTAGATTTTTCAATGGACTGGATATATGAGGTCATTGAAAAGTGGAAAAAAACACTGAGGTTTCAAGTCTGAGTAAGGCAGATGATTGTAGCATACTTGATAGTAAAAGGGAAATTCAGAGAAGAGGGAATAAAGTTAATAAGTTCTGGTTTGTAAAATATTATGTTTAATATACATATGGGCATCTATTTTAAAATGTCTGAGAAGAAGCTTGAGGTACATAATTAGAGCTCAAGAGAGGTAAGATGGATAGATAAATGTAGGAATCATCTGCATAGAGATAATTGAACCCATGGAAGCTGACAAGATAGCCAACCGAGATAGTGTTAGAGGGAAGAGAGAAGATATTCCAGGACAGAGCTTTGAGTGGCACCCAAGATTAATGGACTTGGAATGAGGAAATGCCAAGATAACTGAGAAAGATTGCTCAAACAGATAGGAGGATAATGAGGAGAGAACAGTGTCTTGAAAATATGGAATGGAAAGAGTATTCAGAAGGAGGTGATCAATAATATCAAATGATGTAGAGTCATCAAGAAGGATAAGGATTGAGAAAACATCATTAGCATTATTAATTATAGGCTCACTGTTAATTTTGGAGAGTTAATTGATGAAGTTGGAAGCCTAATTGAAGAGGCTTAAAAAGATACTGAGAAAAGAGGAAGTTGAGGTGCCTGATATGCTTGGCTTTTTTAGGAAACTGAGCCAAAGGGGAGGAGAGGTACTAGAATGAAAACTAATGGAAATATAAGGATCAAATGAGGATTTTTTAGGATGGGAGGTACATGGACATTTTTGTAGGCAGCAGGAAAGCAGTCAATGGATAGGGAAAAACTGAAGATAAGAGATAGGGTAGGAATGATTAGGAGAGAGTATAAATTGTAGAGAACAGGAGGGGATTGGATCAAGAAGTTGTCTTGACAGGGTAAATGGCCCTTTCCTCATTAAAAGCAAAGTGAAAGAAGAGATAGTAAGGGAAGATGCCTAGTGAGATAAAGAGCAGGGGAGAAAAGTGAACTCTCAGAAAAAAGTCCTCTCTCTCTCTGTCTCTCTCTGTCTCTCTCTGTCTCTCTGTCTCTCTCTGTCTCTCTCTGTCTCTCTGTCTCTCTCTCTCTCTCTTTCTTCCTCTCTCTGAAGAGTGAAGATGGGGAATAAGTTGGGGGGGTATAATGGGAATGAGAGGATAGGGGAGGGATCTTTGAAAGGGGGATGTGCCAAGTAATAGGAGGACAAGGTAGCAGGTAGAAGTAAACTGGAGGAGTCAGGAGAGATAGGAAATAAGAGATATGTAAAAATATAAAAACAAAGATCAGGTATACAATTTGTTAGGGAAAGTATTTGTCTATATATGTACATATGTATGTATATGCACATATGTATATGTATATGTATATATCTATAACTATATATAAATATATCTGCAATTAATTGTAGCCTTCTGGCGGGGAGGGAGGAAGGGGGGGAAGAACAAAGTAAAAAGTGAACAGCAGAGAACAAAAGACAATTTACAAGGAATCAAAGACAAGATGGACAACTCTCAACACAATGTGTAGTATTTATCACATAGTCTTTCTTGAAATGAAGATTTATTGCTATATGTTTTGAATCCTCTCCTATGTTCTGTTGTGCACATGACATGTTTTTTTCTTTTCTTATTTTGTATTTGTTTCAATATTTAAGTTTATGACATGTTTCTTTTTTCTTTTCTCTATTCTGTATTTGAGTTCTGGTGTTTGAGTCTAAAATAAAACACACACACACATAGAAGTATGAGGATGGGGTCCTCAGATGAGTGACTAGGGATAGGGGGTTGCTGTGGGATACTCTAGAAGAGAGAAGAATATTTGGAAGAACTGCTGTGCAGAATAAAATGGCAGATCTGACCTCATTTCCTACCAGCTCCACTGCTTTTGGCTGTCTTTGGAACTCTCCATCATGCCTTCCTCCCCCGGGGAAATTCATTATTGGGGAATCACATTATTGTGCAAGATTAAACGTTATGTTAAATGTAACAATTCCAGTGAGAAGCCATACTGAAACTAATGGGAGTCTAAGAAAGTCATCTTTAGAGGGGAAAAATCACTGAAAACTTGTTAACAAAACAGAAAACAGTGATGATTAAACATCTAAGCACACAACTAAATAACTCATAAACAAATCAATACTAACTCTACTTCAAGTACAAAAGAAGTTAGCTTAATAATTAGGTATGAAATAAATAAATTTGAAAGTAAAAATACCATAGGATTTATAAAGGAGTTGATCTTTTAGGAATACTAATAAAGTCAATTAACTTAGCTAATCAAGTAAAAGAAAGAAGAAAATCAAATTACCAAGACAAAAGAATGAATAAGATGATTTGAACTGTCCCAAGAGGAAATATAGATTATTGAAAACTATTGTACACCTAAACACATATGTCAATCAACTGAGAATATAAAGAAAATTGAGGATTATTTGCAAATATATGAAATACTCAAGCCAAAGGGAGAAGAAATAACCCAGTCTCAAAATAAAGAAATTAAACAAATCAAAATGAAATGCAAAAGTGAGTCAGGAAAGGTGACTCCTGCGTCACATAGCTTCACAAATTAATCTTAAAAGTATTTTAAAAGTAATTAATACCCAGGACACAAAAATTATCCTCAAAAATGGTGACAAAAGAGACACTATACCAAATTCCTTTCCTGCAATAAGCTCCTGGTACTCAAACCAGGGAGGAATGGTGCCCAGAAAGAGAACTAGAAACAAATCTCACTAATGAACATTTTTAGTATTTTATTTTTATTTTCCCCTAGCTACATGTAAAAACAATTTTTAACATCCATTCTTAAAACTTTGAATTCCAAATTCTCCAACTTCCTCCACCCCCATCCCCATCATTGATAAGGCAAACTGTTCATTTTAGGTTATACATGTGTAGTCATGCAAAACATATCCATAATAGTCATGTTGTGAAAGAAAATATAGACAAAAAAAACCTCAAGAGAAATAAAGTTTTACAAAAGTATGCATTAATCTGTATTCAGACATTATCAGTTCTTTCTCTGGGGATGGATAGCATTTTTCATCATAAGTCCTTCAGAGTTTTCTGGGATCATTGTATTGCTGAGAATAGCTAAGTCATTCACAGTTGATCATCTCACAATATTGCTGTTACTTTGTACATAGTACATTTCACTTTGCATCAGTTCCTGCAAATCTTTCCAGGTTTTTCTGAGAGCATCCTGCTCATCATTTGTTATAGTATAGTATGCCCCCCAATTAATGGGCATTGGCTCAGTTTCTAATTCTGTACCCCCAGAAAAAAGCTGATATAAATATTTTTGTATGTATAGATCCTTTCCCTTTTCTTTTGTTATTTCTTTTGGGATGCAGACCTAGTAGTGCTATTGCTAGGTCAAAGGGTATGCATGGTTGTATAGCCCTTTGGGCATAGTTCCAAATTGTTCTACAGAATGGTTGAATCAGTTCACAACTCCACCAACATTTCCCCTTCAACATTTGTCATTTATCTTTTCTGTCCTATTAGCCAATCTAATAGGTATGAGGTAGTACCTCAGAATTGTTTTAATTTGTATTTCTCCAATCAATAGTGAGTGAGAATATTATTTCATGTGGCTATAGAGAGAAAGTTTTGATTACTTCATCTGGAAACTGATATCTTTTGACCATTTATCACTTGTGGAATGGCTCATTTTTATAAATTTGACTCCATTTTATATATGTTTGAGAAATGAGGCCTTTAACAGAGAAACTTGCTTCAAAAATTTTCATAACAGTTACTATTGCTAACTCTATTTCCCTCCATCTTATCCTCCCTATTTATTCTATTCTCTCTCTCCTTTCACCCTGTCCCTCCTGAAAAGTGTTTCACTTCTGAATACCCTTTCCTTAAATCTGCCCTTCCTTCTATTACTCCCCCCCTTCTTTTATTCCCTTCCCCTCCTACTTTCCTTTAGGGTAAGATAGATATCTATACAGAGTTGTGTGTGTGTGGTATTTCTTCTTTGAGGCAATTGTGATGAGATTAAGGTTCACTCACTTCCCCTTATCTCCCCCCTCTACTCCTCCACTGCAAAAGCTTTTTCTTGCCTCTTTTATGTGAGATAATTAACCACATTCTGCCTTTCCCTTTCTTTTTCTCCCAGTACATTCCTCTTTCACCACTTAATTTTATTTTTAGACAGAATCCCTTTATATTCAACTCACACCTATACCCTCTGTCTATATATGCACCTTCTAACTACCTTAATAATGAGATAGGTCTTATGAATTACAGATTTCATCTTCTCACGTAGGAATGTAAGCAGTTTAACCTTATTAAGTCCCTTATAATTTCCCTTTCCTGTTCACCTTTTTATGCTTCTCGAGTCTTGTATTTGAAAGTCAAATTTTCTATTCAACTTTGATCTTTTCATCAAGAATGCTTAAAAGTCCTCTATCTCATTGAATATCCATTTTTCCTCCTGAAGGATTATACTAGTTTTGCAGTGTAGGTGATTCTTGGTTGTAATTCTACTTCCTTTGCCCTCTGGAATATCATATTCTGAGCCCTTTAATTTAGAAGCTGCTAAATCTTGTGTTATCTTAACTGTGGTTCCATGATACTTGAATTGTTCCTTTCTGGTTGCTTGCAATATTTTCTCCTTTACCTGGGAACTCTGGAATTTGGCTATAACATTCCTGGCAGTTTTCATTTTGGCAGTTTTTTCTGGAGGTCATCAGTAGGTTCTTTCAATTTCTATTTTACTTTCTGGTTTTATAATATTAGGGCAGTTTTCCTTGATAATTTCTTGAAAGATGATGTCTAGGCTCTTTTTTTGATCATGACTTTTAGGTAGTTCAATAGTTTTTTAATTATCTCTTCTGGATCTATTCTCCAGGTCAGTTATTTTTCCAATAAAATAGTTCACATTGTCTCTCTCTTTTTTAAATTTCATTCTTTTGGTTTTGTTTTATTGTTTCTTGATTTCTCATAAAGTATTAGCTTCCATTTGCTCCATTCTAATTTTTAAGGAATTATTTTCTTCAGTGAGCTTTTGTATCTCCTTTTCCATTTGGCCAGTTGTGCTTTTTAGGGCATTCTTCTCATTGGCTTTTTGGACCTCTTTTACCATTTGGCCTAGTCTGTTTTTTAAGGTATTATTTTCTTCAGTATTTTTTTTTTTTTTGGCGTGTCTCCTTTACCAAGCTGTTGATTTGTTTTTCATGATTTCCTTGCATCACTGCCTCTTTTATTTCCCCAGTTTTCCTCTACCTCTCTTACTTGATTTTCAGAATTTTTTTGAGCTCTTCCATGGCCTGAGACCAATTCATATTTTTCTTGGAGGCTTTAAATGTAGAAGCTGTGACTTTGTTGTCTTCTTCTGGGTATGTGTTTTGATCTTCCTTATCACCATAATAACTCTCAATAGTCAGAGTTTTTCCCATTGTTTGCTCATTTTACCAGCCTATTACTTGACTTTTAACTCTTTATTAAAGTAGGGCTCTGCTTCTAGGATGGAGGTCACACTGTTTTAAGCTTCAGGGCTTTTGTGCAGCTGTTTTCAGAGATAGTTCTAGGGACCTATAAGTTTTTCAGTTCTTCCAGGGCGGTATGATGTAAAAAGAGCTGTGTTTACTCCTCTCCTGGTCTGTGCTCTGATATGTGAGTGACCACAAGCACTCTTTTATGCCCTAGAACTGTAAGGAGAGTCCCTCTTCCACTGTTGCTAGTGCTCCTCCTCATCCTGGGACTGCCACACAGGACTATGACCCTGATCTGAGTATGGGCAAAGCAACAGTGTCCTGCCTCACTGCTAGCAAAAAGATCCCTGTAATCTCTTTCTGACCAGTTGTTCAACCCCCTTCCATCTGTGGGCTGAAAGCTTTGTAATCAGTTGGTGCCCCTGCTGATTCAGTCACTCCCAAGGCCTGCTCCTGGCTTCCTGGGGCTGGGGATATGCTGGCGTGGCCTAGGCTGGCCTGTGCTTCATTCTCACTCATGTGAGGCAGACCCTTTCTGCTAACCTTCCATGCTGTCTTTTGCATCTATGGGCTGAGAGGTCTTGAAACTGCCACTTCCGCCACTGAGTTGGACACCCCAAGGCCTGCTGTGGGTTTGCTGGGGCCCAGTACATGCTGGTTTGGCCAGTGCTAGACTGCACTCTTCTCTTACCCTGGCGCAACAGATCTTTCTTGTCAACCTTCCAAGTTGTCTTAGGCTGGAAATTTGTTTCACTCTGTCTTTCTGTGGGTTCTGCTGCTTTAGAATTTATTTAGAGTCATTTTTTTAAAGTATTTGGAGGGACTTGGGGAAGAGCTCAGAAGAGTCCCTGTCTTTATTCTGCCATCTTGGCTCTACCCCTTCACTAATGAACATTCATGCAAAAATCTAAAATTATATATCTAAAAGAAGACTCCAGCAGTATATCCAGAACATAATTTGTTATTACTGCATTAGATTCATACCAGTGATACAAGGATGGTTCAGCTTTATGAATTTAGCCATCAAAATCATATAAATAACAAAATGATGCAGGGGAATCCTTTGACAAGAACAATACTAATTTTTTGTTAAATATCCTAAAAAACTAGAGGAATGAAAAGATTCTTCTTTAATATAATCAAAAACATGTATTTAAAACCATGAGTTAGCATTATTTGTAATGAATAAATGATGAAATCCCTCCCAGTCCAAATAAGGATAAAGCAAAGTTGACTCCTCTTAACAAAATTAAAGGTATAAAACTTGGCAAATAGGAAAGACTATACAACATTATGGTTACAAATCTTAGAGGACCAGTTAAAAAGCTAATTGAACAATTAATAACTTCTGTGAGGTAAAAGAAATTAAAGACATCCACAAAATTGTGAGCATTTCTATAAAGGGTTAACACAAAACAGGAAGAAATGATAAGAAACAGAAATTCTATTCAAAGTAACTACAAAATACACATACTATCGTGGAGTTAACCTATCAAAAAACATTTCAAATTTTTACAGATACAACTATAAAATACTTTAAAGAAATAGACACAACTAATTGAGGATTTATTCAAGTTTCATATTTGGGCTGTGCCAATAAAATAAAAATGACAATACTATTTTAATAAACTTACAGTATTAGTGCTATGCCAATCAAATTACATAAAGGATACTTTAAAACTATACCAAATAAAGACAAAACTTATTTGGAAGAACAAATGCTCTATAATCTCAGAGGAATGATGAGAAAATGTACAAATGAAGAAAACAAAGAATTGCCACATGTCAAACAATATTATAAAACATTAGTTATCAAAGCTATTTGCTATTGGCTAAAAGTTCAGAAAAGTAGATAAGCAGAGTAAATTAAATAAGCAAGATAAAGACACATTTGTAAAGCCTAATTTTGGTTAAACCAAAAAACATAGACTTCTGAGGAAGAGCTCTGTTTTTGATGATGATTGATTGGACATTTGGAAGAAATTTAATTTAGACCAACATCTTATACTATATACCAAAATAAATCACCATGGATAGGCAATCTGAGTACATAAGATCATAAAATAAAAATAGAAGAGAATAAAGGTGGAGAAGAATTCTACCTTTTGTTGTAAAAGCTTTTTGATTTCTCTTCTAATTGTATATTCAAAAATGAGAGAGAGAGAGAGAGAGAGAGAAAGAGAGAAAGAGACTGACAGAGAAACAGAGCCAAAGACAGAGAGAGGAGATATCATTAAAAGATACCATAAATAATTCTGCCTTCATACAGTTTTAAAGTTTTTTCACAAGGATGATGAAAAACTAAGAAAAAATCTTTAAAGTGGGAAAATATTTTCTTATATTTTGTCTTATTTATCTTTATATATTATATATTTCTCACATATTTATATGTACTATATTATGTATATATATATTTCTTATATATTTTCTTATTTATCTTTGTTCTTACGTCACTAAAAGAAAGATTACTATTCACCACATACAGGGAATTAACACAAATAACTAACAGCAAGAACCATATCTCAATCAGTAAGTGGTCAAAGGATGTGAAGAGTTTTTTTTTTTTTAAAGAGGACTTTCAAAATATGAATCACCAAATGAAACATGTTCCAACTCAGCAATAGTAAAAGAAGTACAAATTAAAGCAACAGCCTCACATCATAAATGTTGGCAAAGATGACAAAAGTTGGGAAAAATCAGCATTGAAGTGACTCTGAGAACATTGGCATCCTAATACAGTTAGAGAGCTATGATTTGATCCAATGGTTTTGGGTATCATTTTTGAATTACACTAGAAAAGTCAATAAACTATGCCCTGTCACTAAATTATCCTATTATTAAGGTATATTATTGGGGTGCCAAGCTAGTCAAGGACAACAAAGTTCTAATAGATACCAAAACATTTATAGCAGCACTCTTCAAGAAAACCTGGGGACAAAGTTGGAATCCATTATTAGGAGAAATAGGTGAAAAAACCTATGGTACATGAATGTATTAAAATGTTACTGCTTAGTAAGAAATCACAGATATGAGGAATTCAGAGAAAATGGGATTATTTATTTGAACTGATATAGAGTGAAATAAGCAAAATCACCAATCTCTGAGTATCTGAAAAAACCAATAAAGGTCCCAGAGCACAAATAATGAAACATATCTTCCTCTTCATGATACATAAAGGGTACTAGAACAGAAAGTTGAATACACTGTCATATGTGGTCACTGCATTGGATGTTTTTTTGCTTAATCATTTTTCTCAAAGGAGGGTTTCAATCAGGTGTGGAGGCAGGTGGGGATCCCCCACCTCCCTGAAGAAATTAATGTAAAGACAAAGGGATAGAGATTAGACCTGGGGTTTTAATGAAACTCCGTTCAGGAGTTCTACCAATGATGGTTAGTACCTTCTCTGAAATTTGTAGTCTCAGAGATTTGCATTGAGCACTGAGAAAGTAAATAAATGATTTGCCCAGAGTCATACAAATATTATGTTTCAGTCAATTCTTCCTGTCTTCAAGTAGCTCTCTATCTACTATGCTATGCTGCTGACAAAGGACATAAATAAAAGCATACTTTTAAGTAAAAAAAAGAGTAAAAGTGATTTAAACCTTGGTATAGATACAGTTAGTGAAATAGAGTCTGAGTTAAGAGCATGAATTAAGGAGACATGTATCTGACAATTTGACATTGCTGCCTTGTTGATAGAAAGTCTCTCTTGGTCTTGACGGTGATTATTTTATACTATTTCCTACTATCTATGTCCACATCCTCTAAATAACTTCAGTTCATTTATTAAGAGCAAAAGAACCTATTTCTGGTGTAAAGGTGTCATCTGAGAATGTAATTTGGAATGAAAAGATCTGGTTTTTGATTCCAACTCTGTCACTGACAAGCCTTGTGCTCTTAAGCAAATCACTGATCTGTTTTTAGTCTAAATTGCCATATTTGTAAAATGGAGGTAATTATCTCATACTATATAACTTACTTATTGAAGAAAGTATTTTTTAAAATATAAAAATGATATATAAATGCAAGCTATTGTTAACTTCGTATATGAAGGACAGATAATATATTCTTATTACTATTGTCTTTAGAAGTGTGATTCCTACTGGAATCACAAAATAATGGATTTCACTGACTCGGGACTTGGAGTCAGAAGATACGTATTTGAATACTGATTTCATTACTTATTAGTTGCATGATCTTGAGTAAATTGCTTATCCATTTTATGCCTCAGTTTCTTCAACTACACAATGATCATCATAATACTTCACAGAATCAAAGAATTTTATAGTTGGAAGCAACCCCAATCACCATCTATTTCAACCCATAATAGAACAAGAATCATAATATAAATGAGATGTCTTGGTCTTGGAGGACCTCAAGTGAAAGACAACCCCACAACCTATTTAGGCAGCCCATTCCATTATTGGACAGTTATAATTTTCAGTAAATTTTTCCTTACCTCAACCCTAAATTTGTCTCTTTTTCACCTTCTACCCACAGTTCCTAGTTCTTTCCTTGGTACCAAAAACAACCAGTCTAATCCTCTTTCAAAAACAGCCTTTACAATACATGAAGGCAGATTCATGTTCCACTGAGTCTCTTTTTCATAAACATGCCCAGTTTCTTCAGCCACTCGTTAAATGGCCTGTACTCCAAACCCTTTATCTTTTTGGATATCCTACAAGTACCATAGCTTATTAGTGTGTTTCCCAAACTGTGACGCCCAAAACTGAAATCAAAACTTTGTATTTGTTCTGACCTGAGCAGAAACAGAGAGATGATCATCTTTTTATTCCTAGAAAAATTCTCTTCATTCATATTCTTATGCTCCCTTTAATGTAGCCCAAGATCACACTTGATTTTTTAGTTGCTGCACTATGCTACCAACTTACCCTGAGCTTGAGTCCCTCTCCCCCACCACATCCCACCACTAACTTTTCCTGTCATGATGCTACTTAACAATGTCTCCCCCATCTTGTATTAGTGAGAATGATTTCTTGAACCCAAGTGTAAGACTTTATATATCCTGTTAAGATCATTTTGGATCTCAACCATTGTATTAGCTATCGTTCCTTGCTTTTAGTCATCTGAAAATTGAGTAAGGTTGCTTTCTATGTTTTATCTAAGCAATTTGTTAAACTATTTAACAGCAAAGAGTGAAGAACTCCTGAGGCACCCCATTGGAGCACTAATGTCAAGTTGACATAGAGCCATCACTGACTATTTATAGAGTCCAGCCATTCAATTACTTCTAAATCCATCATCTTGTATTGGAGTCTAAATCATATTTTTCCACAAGAACAATATGAGACATTTCATCAAATGCTTAGCTAAAATAATGATAATAATAGCACTTTCTATGTCTTGGGTACTGTGCAATGTACTTTACAAGCCTTATCTCATTTGATCTTCACAACAACTCTGGGAGGCAGGTACTCGTATTAACTCCATCTGAAAAAATTGAGGCAAACCAAGGTTAATTAACTTGTCCAGGGACAGCTAATAAGTGTCTGATGTCAGATTTGAACTCAGGTCTTCCTGACTCCAGGCATAATCCTCTATCCCCTACACCACCAAGCTGCCTTAATAAATTATATTTACAGTTGTCCTTGCCCTAACAGTTAAGTAAACTTGTCAGAAAAATATAAAAATTTAGCCTAACATGACCTGTTCTTGATAAAGTCATATTGGTTCTTTGAAATCGCTGATCATTTTTCTAGACACACATGAATTATCTTTTTAATATGATGGTTTTGATTTTTTTTATTTCACTAGCCTATAGTTGGCAAATTATTTTTCTCTTCCTTTTTCTAGAAAATTAAGACAAACTTGTCTTACCTCTCTCATAGGCTTGTTTTGAGGCTCAACAGGAGTCTCACATCATATCAATTATGCTTTATAAATTTTTAATAATATGCCATTATATTTTGTTTTCTTTGTGAATTCCTGAATCCTTCCTCTAGTTACCAAGTGTTATTACTTTAAAATGCTTAGTTTTTATTGACTGAGGTGGAGTTTGATAAAGTGGAGGTCTTGTTTAAATGACTTTAATTGTGGAAGTCCTTTATTTTCATAAGGGTGGAGGTGTAGTGTTTATTTGGTATGGCTTCCTGCATTGACGCTGATGAACACTTCATGCTAAAGGAGTTTCTGCTGTAGAACGTTTTAGAATTCATGAATAGTAATTGAGCCCTTTAGTTCTGCTCTAAACTTAAAACCATTATTCTCCATTTAAAGCAGACAAATCATGTTGCTCTATAGAACACTGCTCTGTCACTTCAATTCCTTCCCTCCCACCAGCACCCCTGCCCCCCCCCCACCCCTTTCCCCTTCGGTAAGCTGGATTGGAATATTAAGTGTTCTTTGCTTCTGCTTTTTTTTTTTTTCTGTATTGGTGTATTTAGGCTCTGCTTGAAATGGGCAAATAGCAGTTCTGTTGTTCCTAAAGAAAAGCTTGTAAGCTTTTTTGAATGTGGGAATAGTCTTTAGTCTGTGAAGGGGATGCACCACTTGTCAGGTTTCCAATCACTAGCAACCAGCTCCATGGAACTCTGCTTACTTGTACTGTAAGGAATAAACAATCAACTATGAAACATAATAAAAGTCATTTTCAGACTCCTCCTCCACCCTGAAACCAATCAAATTGGCCTCATCCAGTCAGCTTTCCTGTAGATGGAATCTTGTTTGTCAGAAACTAATTTCAAATGTCATGTAAAAACAAAAATGAATAGAACATTAACGTTGTTAAAGATTGCTTTTAACATTCAAAACTGGTTTTTAGCATGTGATGAAATGAAGCTCTGCTGGTGCTTGGGGAAGGATGCAGTAAAACGCATCTGCTGCTGCACTGAAAAGGACATTTCAGAGCATGGGCAATTGTTTCTTAGCATAATCTTTTCTGTTACGAAAGTTGCCCAGATACACATTTCAAGTCTACCAATTTGTTATCTTTCCCCATCAGGAAAAAAAGGTTATGTCCAGCTTAAAGAATTATTCAGTTATTTTTAGTTAAATGAATAATCTGGCTAGGGAGGTGCTGTAGGGTGAATTTTATGCATATAGAAACCTAATTCCCTAGTATGTTTTGTCTTTTCAATCTTCTCAGTTTTAGAAGTGCATCAAAGGCACCAATCTTGATGTGAGGTTCATGGGAGAAAATGCAGATTTTCATTGTTATTATATTTGATCATAGGTACAACAATTTTATATAATTTAGTGAGAAAATACATAAAATTGTATCTTAATGTGTTTTCAAATTTTTTAAATGCTAAAATAAAAGTAACAGAATATCTGACACTGTCAATACTGTGTTTTCCCTGCCTAACTTTTTTTTTTCCCTCCACTATGTCATTTACCAAGGAAGGGGAAAAAAATTAAAGGGTGATCTCTGGTGTGCTACTGTCAAGGACACATTATATTATGAAAATCTATATGGCTAATGATTCTTAGAAAATTTCTAGTGCTTAGCTTTCCTGCATCTAATAGCATAAAATCCTAACTGTACTCAATTCAACATCATGAGAAAACAAACAAACAACACTGACCCAGGAGCCCTGGTTTCAAATTTTACCTTTGACCTGTACAAACTATGAGCTTAGACAAGCCTTTTAATCTCTCAGGGTATCTGTTTCTTCATCTGGAAAATGAGGAAGATGCACTAAAGGGTATCCTGTACTTTGTGTAGTGAAATGAACTAAGACTTTTGGGACACCTTGTAGATGATATTTATGGTCCCTTCATGTTCTAGCACTTTGTGATTCATCATTTGTAAACTGTGATAAGAATATAAGCAATACTTACCTTACAATGTGATGAGGCTCAAATGAAATAAATGATAAAGCTCTTTCCACAGTTTAAAGTTATATATGTATATACATATATATATATAGTGGATATTACTACTACTACTACTACTACTACTACTACTACTACTACTACTACTACTACTACTACTACTACTACTACTACTTTCTCATTTTTTTTAATGGAAATCAGATAAGTGTCCCAGTATTCTGTTCAGTATATATTCACTCTACATGGCCTTCAGAATATACACTCTATAACTAACAAGTTTTCCCTCATTTAAAACTTTTCTCACTAATGTTCGTTCATTCTTCTGGCTCTCACTAAAACCTTAACTATATTTTAATGAGGCTCAAATGAAATAAATGATAAAGCACTTTCCAAAGTTTAAAGCTGTATACATAGTGCATGATGTTGTTTGTCTTTCATCCTCAAAGAGGACCAATGGCATCATGAGGTGATGTCTTGACTCCCACATGAACTGGATTTAAGTGAGGCAGAGTTATGCAAAGTCATCAGCTCCACTCTCTCTTCTAAAGTTATTGAAGTCCAGTGGCAAGACGAAAGTCAAGACAACTGACAATGGCCCACGATGCAGTTGATGACCCCGCTGTCTATGATGTCTGACAAGCTTTAAGCTCTCCACAGCACCTGCTTCATCTGCAGCTGCCTTCATAGCAGTTGAAACAAATTGTTCTTATCCACCCACTCCACTAGGGAAAATCTTCAAGTGATTAGGGTAGACATCCCCCTACTTCACCAACAGGTTTGATGTCCATCAATTATTCCAACCTAGTTTAGTACATTTGCCATGATGGTTTACCTGGGTGTGGCCACTGCACATGCTGTAGCTTCTTGGAGCCACAAGTAGGAGTTGAGTGCCAGATGGACACCAAAGGTAGATGAACAAGTCCTGAAAAAGGTCTTGGCAAGTCCTCACACCAGAGGTGCTAGTCCTCTTTGAAAACCCCATATATCTCAGTACATGTTGCTGCTGCTACTACTACTACTACTACTACTACTACTACTACTACTACTACTACTACTACTACTACTACTCCTGCTGCTGCTGCTGCTGCTACTACTACTACAAGTTCTACTACTATAATTCTCATCTTTTACGGAAATCAGACAGTTAGAGTCCCAATATTCTGCTCCATATACTCACCCCTTCTACCATACCCTTTGGAATGTACACTATAATTAACAAGCTTCCAATCATTTCAGACCTTTCCCACTAATGCTCCTTCCTTCTTCTGGCTCTCACTGAGACCTGGCTCCCTTAGATGGTATTGGCATCTGTGGCACTCTTTTCAAGCACCTTCTCTCACACTCTGAGAATCATTGGTCCCTAGGAGGAGTCAGAATATTCATTGCTTTTACCACTACTAGATTCTCTTGCTATCATCATTACTAATAAGCAACTCTTCTTTTGAGGGTTGCTCTATCCAAATTTGTCACCCAGTATACATACTGGGGGTTATTATCTATTGATCACTAGAACTTTCTTCTTTCCTCAATGAGTTCATTCCCTCATGGTCTGCCTCTCTATCTTAACTCCTGCATTTGTATTAGGAGATTTAAACATACATGATGCTCCTTCAAATACCTAACTTTTCAGTTCCTTAATTCATTCAACTCCTATCACTTATTTACTCCACCTTATCTACACATCAAAAATCTTCATATTAATCACAAATATTCTATTTCCACAATCAAGATCTCTGAAATTTCTTTAATTGATCACAATCTTCCATCATTCATCTCTCCTTCAAAACCTATTCATCATCCCCTCTGAAAACTGCAAACTTCTCAGTACCTTGTCAGGACATTATCCCTACTCTGACTACTATCCCTTATTTTCCCAGTCTTTACCACCCTAGTGAACTACTTCATACCAGTTCAATCCAATTCTATACTTTGTAATTGAATTTCTTTTTCCCATGCCTATCACTGCTTATATGTTGCAAAACCTCAAACGTGGATCATTCTACCACCTACCCTTTTTGCTCTTTTTCCTGAGGTACTATATGGATCTGGAGGAAGTCAAACTAGCATTCTGACTGGGCCCCTGATAAATTTATGGTGCCTACCATATTCCACCACATAATCATTGCAGATTTTATGCCAATTTTTTTGGGTAAAAAAGTGGGATGAGACCATTACGTGAAACTTTGAAAATTGTGCTGGTATTATTTAAAAACCATTTATTATTAAACTGTCTTTGATGCAAGATTAGAATGCACAGAATATTCATGAATATGCGTTAAAATTGGGAAGATGCAAGTCTTACCACATTACATGACTTATTCAGGGCATCTTCACCTACCTGAGTGACAATACCTTTAGTACTGTAGTGCTCTAAATAAACCACATAAGTCAGCTTTCAGAAGTGCATTGTCCCCACAATATGTGAGAGATAAATGCCACTGGTGAATACATTGCTGCTCATTTTACCTTTTAAGCAGTGTGATGAACAGAATTATACCATGAGACAATTATGCGATAGAAGATTATAAACCAATTTTTTTACTGAAAAAAAAACGGGGTATGATGATTATGTGGTGGTGACAATTATGCAGTTGAATAAAGTAATCTAAATTTTGTCCTCATTGCAGCAATGTTGCTTCCTAATTGGTTCTTTATTCTACTCCCCGCTACAGCAATTCCAAACCTACTCTTTCCTTCTTAAGTTTTCCACAGCACCCCTCCTTCATTCCTTCATCTGAAGTCCTCATTTTATACTCCACCAAAAAACTGAGACTATTTTCCAAGAGCTCTTTCTTCTCTCTTCTCTTCTATCCATCCCTCTTTTTTTTCCCACAATCCCTTCAAATCACCCCACACTATTTCTTCTTTTACTCCTTTCTGATGAAGAAGTGACCCTTTTCCTCACCAAGGCCAACCTCTTTACATGCACTTCTCCTCCCAACATCCCTGTTTCCTTCAGCAAAATGCCCCCATTATGATCACTTTCTTTTTAATTTTTGGTCTCCCTATCTACTATTAGTTCTTTGGTGTTTGAAAACAGGCTTAAGTTTTTACCATCTTAAAAAAATTAAAAAAACCCTCTCTAGATCCTACCACCACTGCTAGTTAACATCCTAGTCTCTCTTGTCTTTAATTCCTTGAAAAAGAAATTTACTTTTGATGCTTCCACTTCTTCTGCTCTCACTCTCTTCTAAATCCTCTACAATCTAGTCTTAGACCTCATCCCTCAACTGAATCCACTCTGCTCAAAGTTACTAATGCAACATGGTGTAGTGGATAGAATGTTCAGACTTGGAAGCAGGGAGACCTTATTTTGATTCCTGCCTCAGCAACTTACTATGTTATCCTAGGCAAGTCTTTTAAACTCTAGTTTTCTCATCAGTAAAATGTTGGGTTGAGGCTCACTGATATTTGAGATCCTGTCCTCTTCTAAATCTATGATCCTATAGTCTATTAGAAGTGTTGCTGCCATTTTGTGGACAAGGAAGTTGAAGCTATGTGAGTTCAACGTGGCTACTCAATGTTGGAGCCAGAATTAAAACCCAGGTCTTCTGACTCTAAATCCAGTGTTTGGAACTCAAAAAAATCTCAAACTGTTTTACTTTTCAGACTGTGATTCTGGTTCTAACTGTATGTACACTTGTTGTATATCTCATGTAACATTTGAAGTGCTGCAGAAACAGCAGTCCATCTCAACTCGTGGACTCTGTTCCTTAAATTTAAAGGAAGGTTCAGGAGCCAATCAAAAGATTGTTTCTTCACCATGTGGTTTATGGACCAAAACAGTAATAGAGTAATTGGATAGGCTTTCTATTTAGGCTCCAGATTCTTCCATTTCACATCATTAGCCACTCCCAGAAGCAGGCTCACCAAATGCACCTGATCCCGGGACTGATCCTACATTTTCCAGTTCCCCATGCACAATTAATGACCCAAGGAGTATATTTTATAGCTGCCCACTCAAGCCACTAGCTCAATGTTCCATCAAGTCTCTCTGATATATGTACAGAAGGGCTCCTCTAACATACAAGTAGTAAGTAGGTAGGAAGGTTTAGAAAAGCTCCTTTTGCCTAGCTTCAAAGTTTATACTAAAGGATAAAATGCAATATTACTCTGAATTACAGAAAAATTATAGAAAAAAAATCTAAGATTCAGCTCACACCCTTTGTCTAAGAAATTTCTTCATTCAGTCTTGACTGAGCACATTTATAAAATTCAAACAAGCAGTATTATGCGCTTACTCATCTTATTTTACATAAGGAAACAATAGAAAAAGACATAAATCAAGCCCATTCTTACCCAAAAGTTGCTTCCTGCAATGCTTTCTGACTTCATTCCATCATTAGAAGGGATTAAGAAATGAGGAATTTTTATGTTATGATCTCCAGCCCTGAGTGTATCTCAGACTTTAAACAAAGATAGTTGTGGAGAAACATCCATCTCTTTGCATTTAGATCATTCCTCTTGTGTGTTTCATGATAGCTGGCATACCTCTGGAAGTCATTTTATCAATGATATTCTTCATAATGTTGTTTACATTTCTACTCCAAGTCTGGATCTCAGCCTTTCTGTCTGTTGCTCCAAATTGCTAGAGGAAGAGATTTCGTCCACACCACCAGGGAATCAAGAAATCTAATCCCTGAAACTTATTATGGTTTGCCATTATGGCAAATTGCTTCTCCTGCATGGAGAACTTAAGAATCTGATTCTTCAAGTCAGCAGCCATTTGTTCTCATAGAAGTCAACTGCCCTGCCTTCCTCTGATATCTACCAAATGCCCTTCCTGCGTGACAATTCAGGAAGACTTCAAATCTTAAGGGAAATTAGTCAAAAAGAGAGCTTACACTCACTTCATTATGCTCATGTTCCAGTTTGTCATCTTGCAGAACTCTGTCATAAGCAGTCCCAAACTATTTCAGTCATAGTCCTAAAGGATGTAAGAATTTGGGGGTCATAAGAAGATTTGGCATAAGCATTGGAGAGAAAATGACCCTGTAAGTGCTATTAGCCTCAATTTGAAAGAGAAGGTAAAAAACAAAACAAAACACTGAGACCACTATACTATGCCTTAAGCTACAGAGTTGAAATGGTTATTGGGTCCCTAGGATTTCTTTTGTTTCTCTTTGGGGAAATTTAAATCAGGGAACTTTGAATAATTTATCAGTGGTGGCTCCAGATTCTTTACTAAAACCAAAACAGATCAGTTATTTGGAAAACAGCAGATACTTTGAAATACTGATTCATATGCAGTTTCATTACTAGTCATCATAGTTCATGGTATCCTTATCAATTATCTTATTGTAATACATAAAACCATGTGTCCACCCCACATAGTGATTACAATATTAGGAAAAAATATTTCCACAAAGTACCAAAGAACATCTTTTAATAAACAAAATATCAGGAACTTCATGAAGAAGAAATCTTGACTAGAGTAAAAAATATAGACTTTCCATCCATTCACACACTCTTCATATAATTACAGATGAAAACATGCCTTTTATACATATTAAGAGTATAGTACCTATAAATTCAAAATAAGTAGAATGTGATTTTGGAAAAAATTTACTGAATTCATATATTTTCCAGCAATTGAGAAGTTAGACTAAGTTATTTCCAAAAATTGCTTAAAATGCATACCCTTGCCTGCCTTACAATCAACTTTTCAAAGAAGTATGAGTAGTAGTTTAGAATTTCAAGATTGTAATTTGAATGAATATTAATGCACAAAGTATGTGGAGCACAGAGGTAACTGACCCCAGACCTCACATCGTGTACAAAGTAGCTGCTTAGTTAGGAAAACCAATTTTTCACTTTTTTTTTTATCAGAAAGCTAAGGCACTCCTGTATAGACTGGGTTTTGTTCCTTTTAGAGGTCAAATCAGTGTCTGCTTGAAAAATCCATGATCCAGAAAAGGTAATTTTTAATGAATATTTATGAGAGATGTCCTTCCTTATCAGAGCTGTGCAAGTTTTCTGAAGCTTGCCACTAAGATTGGCTTGTGATTTTTAGCAAAAAACCTGTGAGTCAGAATGTGGAAAATCGTCTTGATATACTCTCATCTGACTCATTCTGGTTTCTCCTGTTATGCATCACCATTGCATATAAAGCAACATTGTTAAACACTGTTCACATCATCCTTACTGCAGCATTCTTTCTATTGACTTTGAGAATTTAAACCCAGGAAAAGAGAATGCTTAAGTGGCATTATTCTATTTTGCATGATTCTATTTCAGTATTTTTCATCTTAAAAGCATTTGTTCCCACAAAAGCTACAATGACTTTGACCCAGTAATTGTAGAAGTCCACAGTTCTATTTCCTGGAGTATGGGAGGTGATGTCTCATATTCAGTATGCATAAATATTAAATGTAGAACAGTATGAAAGTTTTTTTAATGAAAGTATTATGTGTTCTAGTAGCTCAAACTACCTCTTATCATCACCAAAAGCTAGATGTTAGAGATCTAGCAGAGGATACACTCAATTAAATTTTTATTAACATCTCTAAAGAATTTTTAGCATTTAATTTGCCAAGTGTAAAACAATAGACTTTAATTAAAATAAAAAATATGAGATTTTTTTATTTTTTCAATATCTAGTTTTTGTGTATTTTGTTTATGGAATATTTAGGCCAACAATTCCTAGAAATAAAAGACTATCGTATGAATCTTTGCATTCTGGTAACTCAGTTATTTATTTATTGTCATTTTGTAATTGCGGTAAAATGTCTTTGTTGAATGAAGATTGATTAAATGAATGCCTTTATAACAAAATTGCCATTTATAACTTTTTTTACCCTCAGGGTGGTATGTAATAGACACCCATTATCATAATGTTATTCTTCATATGATTGCATTGAGTTGCTATGATGAATAAAGGAATATTATTTGTCATAACAACTTTTATAATATATCATGGTGAAATGGAAACTTGTATCTTGGATAACCAAGAACTTTCTCAGTAAAGATTTTGGAGAAAGAACTTAACATAAGTAAAGAACTCACACAACTGAATACCTTGAAGGACCTACACAAAATATTGCTTATCAACATGCAAGGTATAAGGAATTAACATTCCTCTTTAGACTGCGTTTCAGACTTCCTCTATGATGCCTTAGCTCTTTATCCTGAACCTTCATTCCAGCCCTGGAATTCATACCTTAGATCTTCTGCACTTGCTACCCTCTCCTTTTAATTGGATTGCTCAGCTTAGAATCTCCATTTATTCCAGTTAAGCAGAGGGCCCAGGTCAACCTACCTTTCGGCTCCCCACCCCCCTCTTTTTTTTTTTTTTTTGAGTTGTCTTCCCTCATTAGAACATAAGCTCCTAGAGAGCAAAGGCTATTTTTCTAATTGTATTTGTATTAGTAGTGCTTAGAACAGTGCCTGGCACATAGTAAAGACTTGATAAATGCTTATTGACTGAGCAGCAGAGATAAAACTAGAATAGGGGAATTTTGTTCAGGGTGCTGAAAATTAAAGGGTTTAAGAGAACACTTTACTCCTTCAGCAAGTAGAAACATCTAAATTTAGTTGATAAGAATACTTAGTTGTTTATTATTAAATTAATAGTTGATTAGTTAATAGTTACCAGAAGCTTATCCCTATCCCTACGACAGACTCCTCCTGAAATATCCCAGAGTCTTAGCCTTTTCCTAAAGGACTTTGTGTTTCAAGATCCAAAGTCGCTCCTCAAAGTCTCCCTCTTTCAGGAGAAAAGTTGATTTAAGAGCACATTTCATGTTGTTTCACCCAGGAGCCTCAGTCTGTTTTGTGATGCTTGCTCTGGGCACCAGAATTTCTAGTTATGGTTCCAGTAACGTGATATTAAATTTGAAGCCACTCTCTGTCATTCAAAAAGCGTTTAAGTATCATTGTGTGTCAGGCCCTTGAATCTGGATATTTCTAGTGTCAACTTTAGAAATTTCCAAAGCATTCTAAATAGATACCTAAAAATGAAGCTAAGATTCTGAGTTTTCACAAGTTATGTTGCTACCATACGGCACAAATGGAACCTGGAGAAATGAAAGAAATCATCTCCTTCTCAGCAGACAAACTTATTCAAAAGACTGACTTTCTGAGACCTGAGGTTATAGATTTCCTATGATTTCTTATCAGGTCACCTTGAGGTAGTAAGTTAGTGTATATATGTGGAGCAGCATAAGGATGCTTCAATAAAACTTCTGGTTTCCTTTGGAAAAGGCTGGGGGAGGTGGCAGGAGAAGGAATTGTGAAGGTAATTTAGAAGGCTTTGGACTGTGAAGTATAGATTGAATGGATGAGGGAAGATCTAGGAGGCCTTAATAAAATATTGAATGGAGAAGGGCTAGAGTTGTGAAGGAGGAGGGTTCAAGCTGAAGGAAAAGAAATCATAGAGTCCTGTATTAAGGGACCTCCTAATTTCACAAAGGAGGAAATTTTGTACCAGAAAAGTTTTAAGTTGTCCAAAGTAACACAGGTAGCAGAGCTGATATTTGATCCCAGGCCCTCTGTCTCCAAATCCAGTTAGTTCTCTTTCCTCTAAATGGTGTTAATTCTAAAGGAGAAGGATTTGAGGAGGATAAACAGACTTAAGATGAAGAATCTGAGTAAGAGATGGAAAAGAAAGAGAGAGAGAGAGAATAGAAGAGAAGATTTGTGATAATACAAGGAAAATAACACAGATTGATAGGACAAGAAGTAAGTCAGAAAAAGGAATTTGCAGGAAGATGTAGGGTGAAATAGAGGTATTAGAAACATCACCCTTCCATATTTGACTGTGCTCTACAGTAATGTGCCACAGTCAGAACCTGCAAGTTTTGCTTCTGATTGATGGTGATTCCCTCTTCTGCAGTATATTACTGATCCTTATTTCTCGCCCATGATTTAAATGAGGACTGAGTTAACTCCAAAGGTCTGTTGATAGTAAGATGATTTTTAAAACATATGTACTTTTTTGGGTATCTAATATTCTAAATCAAGCTTATGGGGGGGAGTGGTTTCAACATACAAAAAAAGAGTAGTCTATTTGAAAGCTATCAAATTTTGTTATTTTTTATTTATTTTCTTTTTTTGTACTTACTATTATTTTATTTTTTCCAATTACATGTAAAGACTGTTTTCAACATTCATTTTTGTAAGATTTTGAGTTGCAATTGTTTCTCCCTCTCTCCTTTCCCTTCTACCTCCCCAAGACAGCAAGCAATCTGAGATAGCTTATATATGTACAATCATGTTAAACATATTTCCATATTAGTCATATTTTGAAAGAAGAATCAAAACAAAAGGGAAAAATTATGAGGAAAAAAAACCAAAAAAACAGCAGGAAGTGAAAATAGTATGCTTTCAGACTCGATAGTTCTTTCTTTGGATGTGGATAGCATTTTTCCTCACAAGTCTTTTGAAAGTGTCTTAGATCATTAAATTGCTGAGAAGTGCTAAGTCTGTCATAGTTGATCATCACAAAATGTTGCTGTTACTGTGTATAATATTCTCCTGATTCTTCTCAGTTTACTCAGCATCAGTTCATGTAAATCTTTCCAGGTTTTTCTGAAACCTGCCTGCTTATTATTTCTTATAGCACGAAAGTATTCCATTACATTCATAGACCACAACTTGTTCAGCCATTCCCCAACTGATGGGCATCCCCTCAATTTCCAATTATTTGCCACCATAAAAGAGCTGTTATAAATATTTTTGTACATGTGGGTCCTTTCCCCTTTATTATGATCTCTTTGGGATACAGACCTAGTAGTGCTGAATCAGAGATATACGCAGTTTTACAGCTCTTTGTGCATAGTTCCAAATTGCTCTCCAGAATGGAGAGCTCCAACTCCATCAACAATGCATTAGTGTTCCAATTTTCCCACATCTTCTCCAACATTTATCATTTTCTTTTTCTCTCATGTTAGCCAATCTGATAGGTCTGTGTGGTACCTCAGAGTTGTTTTAATTTGTATTTCTCTAATCAATAGTATTTTAGAGCATTTTTTCATATGACTATAGATGGCTTTAATTTCTTCATCTGAAAACTGCCTGTTCATCTCCTTTGACCATTTATCAATTGGGGAATGACATGCATTCTTATAAATTTGATTCTGTTTTCTATATATTTGAGAAATGAAGTCTTTATGAGAAACACTGGCTGTAAAAATTGTTTCCCAAGTTTCTACTTTCCTCCTTGGTTTCATTGGTTTTGTTTGTGCACAATTTTTTAAATTTAGTGTAATCAAAATTATCCATTTTGCATTTCACAATATTCTCTGTCTCTTGTTTAGTCATAAATTCTTCCCTTCTCCATAGACATAACAGGTAAACCATTCCTTGTTCTCCTAATTTGCTTATGGTATCACCCTTTATGTTTAAATCCTGTATCCATTTTGACCTTATCTTGATATACAGTATGAGATGTTGGTCTATGCCTAGTGCCTGCCATAGTATTTTCCAGTTTTCTCAGTAGTTTTTGTCAGATAGTGAGTTCTTATCCCAGGAGCTACAGTCTTTGGGTTTATCAAACAATGGATCACTATAGTCATTGACTACTGTGTCTTGTGTACCTAAGCAATTTCACTGATCCCCCACTCTATTTCTTAGCCAATACCATGTAGTTTTGATGATTGGCACTTTATTATTGCCACTTTACAGTTTTAGACCTGGTATAGCTAGGCCACCTTCCTTTGCACTTTTTTTTTCACTAATTCCTTTGATATTATTGAACCTTTTTTTCAGATGAATTTTGTTATTATTTTTTCTAGCTCTATACAATAATTGTTGGTAGTTTGACTGGTATGGCACTGAATAAGTAAATTAATTTAGGTCTACCCATGAGCAATTGATATCTTTCTAATTGCTTACATCTTACTTTATCTGTTTGAAAAGTGTTTTGTAATTGTGTTTATATAGTTCCTGGGTTTATCTTGGCAGGTAGACTCCCAAATATTTTATATTCTTTACGGTTATTTTAAAAGGAATTTTTCTTTCTATCTCTTGCTAAAGGGTTTTGTTGGTAATAAATTGAAATGCTGATGATCTATTTGGGTTTATTTTATATCCTGCAACTTTGCTAAAGTTGTTTCAAATAGGTTTTTTTAGTGGATTCTCTAAGTATACCATCATACCACCAGCAAAGAGTGATACTTTTGTTTTCTCATTGCCTATTCTAAATGCTTCAATTTCTTTTTCCTCTCTTATTGCTAAAGCTAGCATTTCTAATATAATATTGAATAATAGTGGTGATAATGGGCATCCTTGTTTTCACCACTAATCTTATTGGGAATGCGTCTAGCTTATCCCCATTACATACAATGCTTGCTGATGGTTTTAGAGAGATGCTGCTTATCATTTCAAGGAAAACTCCATTTATTCCTATGCTCTCTAGTATTTTAAATAGGAATGGGGGCTGTATTTTGTCAAAAGCTTTTTCTGCATCTATTGAGATAATCATATGATTTGTTAGTTTTGCTATTGATATGGTCAATTATGCTGATAGTTTTTCTAATATTCCACTAGCCTTGCATTCCTGGTATAAATCTCACCTGGTCATAGTGTATTATCCTGCTTATAAATTGCTCTAATCTCTTTGCTAATATTTATTTAAAATTTTTGCATCAATATTCATTAGGGAAAAGGTCTATAATTTTTTCTCTGATTTGGCTCATTCGGCAATTGAATTTTAAAATCAAATTTGGATTATCAAATCATTTCCCAAAACAAAAATTTATTATAGTCATTGGATGGTAAGCCCTTGGACTTCAAGGACAGTAGCTATGTGATGGTAAATAGGTATCCTTATTCTTATTTTCAAGAACAATTCTCATTTCCTAGTTTTTGTTCACTGGCCAAAATTCCCATTTCCAGAATACATTGGACTTTCCCTACAAATGCAAGTAACTTCCTAAGCAAATGATTTGAGGAATTCAAGAGCTCATTCTGCCAAAGCAGAATGCTGTTGACCTTTGAAAATGTGGAACATGAACATTTTGGAATAGGGTCCTTCTCATGATGTGAATTTGGCATTGTAAATGTGACTAGCATAGCCGCCCTCCTTGTTCATCCTATTCAGGTTTAGAGAAAGTGGGATCAGTAGAATATCCCTGTGGTTTTGCCCACATGTGTTTTTTTGTAGACACCATTAAAAAACTCTGCCTACAAAATCTCTTGTTTAGAGCAAGAGAATAACTGGCTCATTTATTTTTCTATTTTGATGAATTTTTTTTTCTCAAACATTCAAGAAGTATTTAAAGAGTGCCTGCTGTGAGCTCATTGTCCTGTGCAAGATAATAGTCTACTAAAGAGGGTAAAATGTACATATATGAAGCACCACCCCCCTCAAGGATTTCAAAGTAGTATATAAGCATGCGTACAACAACCAAGCATGGATTATATCCATAAGTTCAGAGAGGAAGTCAAATATAAGAACATTTAGAGTAGAATCAGAGTAGTTGAGGAAGGCTTGAAATGAATCTGGGGAAGTGTCTTAAAAGAATAGTGGATTGGAACTGGGTACTCTAGAGATGAGAAGGCATTTAGGATTGGAATGCAGAATGGAATCATTAAATGTATGGGAAAAGGAATGAACAATCTATGTCTAGGCACAGTAAAGAAAATGTCTGACTGAAGCAAAGAGGCTACTGAGAAGACTGGGAGGAGAGAGATGACGAGAGGGACAACAGTTTTCTATGGAGTTCATGCCAAAGGTAAGAGATCCAATGGATATTACTGAAAAGGTAATGGCATGATAAACAATGTTTTATAGAAGTGAAAAGGATAGTGTTCTTCTGAATGTTATCAACTAGGTAAAACTCAGGTTAATGAAATGGTTAATGAAAATGCTTTTAATAAGAACCTGGTTTATTTCTTTTCTTATATATTTGGAAATTTAGGAAATGATTTGGACATCACTGTGGTATACCTGGACTTTTAATCAGGAGAAACATGGGTTCAAATCCTGTCTGAGACTTGCTACCAGTGTGATTTATGAGTATAAGAACTTAACCTCTCTGAGCCTCAGTTTCTTCATTGGTAAAATAGTTAATTATAATATCCATAGTACTTATTTTCCAGGGTTGTTGTGAGAATCAAATGAAGTAAAAAAATGTTAAGTGCTTTGCAAACTTCAAAAATTTATTGTTAGTAATGTTAACAATCCTAAAGTAATGAAGAACTTTCAAATATCTTCTCAAAAAGGCACAGAATGTAGCTTGTGAACATGTTGTATGTATATATATGTAGATAGATAAACAGATACATAGATATAGTTTACAATCATTTGATAAGTTTTCTTTGTTCTTTTTTATTTTTACAAAACATGCATCCTCAGATACAAATGTCTATTGTCTTGCTTTAGCCCGTAGATAAGCTATGATTCCTTAAGTGATGGAGAGAGTAGCCCAGAGCAGATTAATTAGAAAGTGTAGTTTAAAAGCCAGAGTGACAGAAGGTGGCATTGGGCAATTTAACTATAGAGACAAATCAGTGCTGGATCTGCCTAAGCTGAATTTGAATTCATAAGGAGATATGGTAAGGAGTAAATAATCAAAGTCTAGGTGTTATGCTTCCACACTTGGCCTAATCCTAAACTTTTTTTCTTAAATTGAAGAAGTCCATTGTCCATTCCTCTCTTTCTTTATTGATTGATCGACTGTAACTGAGTTACATGTAACTAATATATGTGCTGGACAGAAAAGATAATCTCATTGGTATATATTTATGTTTGTTGATGTGACTATTTCTGGTAGTCTTGAATTTTGACAGGTATTCATTTATCTAGCTGTCTGAAAATAACTTGGGTGTGCCAAATGTGCATTTGAATTGGCATGAAACTTGATAGCCCACTGCCACAGGCTATGGCTGGGAGAATATTTCCCCAGTCATTTTTGGTGTTAGGTAAGAATGCAATAGCTCCTTTGGAAATTATGGTAGGGTGAAGTGATGATCTTTGTTTTCTGCATCTGACATGTACTTTACAATTTGTTTTGTTAAAATACAATCCCTGTTGAAAATCCTAAACTCTAGGTTTAAGATGAATTTTATATTAATAAATGAAATGCTTGAAGTACTTTTTTAAAAATGGTAGTCTCAAAGCTGCCTCAAGCTCTTAGGAACATTTGCAAGAGCTTAATTTTATACTTAGGCTTCTGGGCAACGAATACAAAGCAGTTAGTGAAGTTATAGGGCAATTGACAGGTATTTATGGCCCTGGTGAAATCTTTTAGAGCATATACTTCTTCATTAAATATCAGGTTTTGGGCAATATTTGGAAATAGACTACTGAACCAGGGAAATTACCATTCCTTACTTTCATCTGATCTTGAAGCATTGCTTTCTGGAAAGTAATCTGGACCTCATCTCAATCTAGAGAAACTCCTAGTCTTATAGTTTATCCATAGGCTGCATATTTAAGAGATTTATTTTAAGCAAAGTGTTTACTTTATTGTGTTAATCTTGACCCATGATGATAAATTCAGCCATCTCAAGTGACTTAAATCATTCATAACTTTATTTAATAGAAGGAGAGTATAACTCTTTTATCCCACTGTGACTAAATGACTCTGGGAATAACCTGCTCACCCATATAAGCCCAATTTAATAATGATCTCTCTCAGCATACTCAGTGATATCCTAGGAATATTAATTCACTCTGTAGATAACCAATATTCTCATAGTTTATTTATCCAAGAATAACTGTTCCACTGTTTTTAGTGTAGTATCCATCAATAGAAAAAAAATCAAGGATGTATTTGGGGATTTTTAGAAAGCTGCATCAACTCTGAGGTAACTGAATTGGTGTGACAAAAATGATACCTAAGGGACATGCGGGGAACCCAGAGCAGGCTGAGCTTTGTGAATTCCTTGTGTCCGTTAGAATGCTATGAGTCTGTCATTATACTCAGTCAGTGCTTGAGAAAGGTTTAACTTTCATTCTTTATGAAAACCCATGAAAGGTTGAAAAATTAATATAAAGAGCAAACTGAGATGAAAGCTTTTGCTTCATATATCATATGAGACAAAGTATGTGATATGTGTATATTTGGTATACAACAGATATTTGGAACCAGGCAAGCTATAGCCTAAACAACTCCATGGAAACTTCTAAACTGGAGATATTTGTTTTATTCCACAGATAATTTCTGGAAATGTTGAACTCAGCAACTTTCCATGTACTGCAAACTGGGTATTTAATCAAAATATTATTTTTGAAAGACTGGTTTAGAAAAACAAATATTTAATCCTATGAATATATCTCTGCATAGCACCGAGAATACTATAAACAAATTATTTTACTATGATGCTCTTGCCTAAAGCAGAGAGTACTTTCCATTAGAAAAATCAAGACATGTTAAATATTAATCCTATTGCTAAACTTTTTTGAATATTTATTGAACTATTGTCCTAAAAAATCACAATAAATTGTACACACACACACACACACACACACACAAACACACACATACACACACATTCAGACATGCACTTAAATCATGAAGGAGCTATGATTTCCTCATTGGATAGAACTTCTGGTGTGGTAGTTCCCTCCACCATTATAGATCACAACTATTCTATGATGTTGCCAGAGGCACAGAGATGTTAAATAATTTACCCTCAATCACACGGTAAGTGTCAGAGCCAGAATTTGAACACAAATCTTCTTGACTTTAAGACCAACACAGTATCTAACTCACCAAGTTCCTTCTCTTTATCAGGGATGCACTTCCAAAAAATTTATGCTTTTCCATCTTTTCCAATTTCACTAGTTTCTTCCTGCTCCTTTTACTCTGTCTTTTCTCTTTTTTTCCTCTCGAACCAATGAAAGCTATGCATTATTTACTAACCTGACCTTGAAATGTAACTATTGAAGAAATTTAACTGAAAATGAATAGCTGAAAACTTAATCAAATGTTTTAACTGCTATATATTTAGAACATTTTGAGGAAAATTGTGAAGTTATGTAGGTGTAAAATGCAATTCATTTGAGAATTACATTTTTTAAGTCCTGAAAGTCAATTCAACAAGGATTTATTTAGTTTATGCTAAATCAATAGCATTAACACATAGTTAACTGGGATATAAAAGCCAGAGACCCTGACTTTCAGTGCCTTGACAATACAGCCTTTTGCTCTGAAATGACTTTTTTTGGCAGGGAGGAGAGTGCAGGTAGGTGATTTTGGAGTAGTGGAAAGAGCATAAGAATACTGGACTACTGCTTAAATGATCCGTGCCCTAATTACTAACTTTGTGACCTTGGGCTACTCACTTCATCTCTGTGCCTTGATTTCCATCTCTTTAAGATGGGAATAACATCACCACTCAGCTACTATGCAGGGTTTTTGTGAAGAGCAAATGAAACAACTACCTTTCTTTTCAGCTCTGAATGGTGAAAATAGGTTGAGGACAGGGCCATGCTCATGAATATTTATTAATCAGTTCCTTGAAAAAAAATTATTTGTAACATGCTTTTAAGTTTAATTTACACTATTAATATTACCTCCATCATTGTTCTTATATTATGATAACCAACAAAACAATAAATTATTTCTGATTTATAGTGTTTATTAATTCTTAAAGTATAAATGCTCACATTCAAAATTTAACAATTGGCTTTTTTAACAAGCTGAGTCCTGCACACCCCTGGTTATAGGTCACCTGAAGAATGTATGCTACAGCTCTGTGCTATGTCTGATATCCACTGTGAAAGTTACAAGACCACTGTGGACTGGAAATCTGAACAAGCCTCT
This sequence comes from Vombatus ursinus, assembly GCF_900497805.2. Lineage (NCBI taxonomy): Eukaryota > Metazoa > Chordata > Mammalia > Diprotodontia > Vombatidae > Vombatus > Vombatus ursinus. The sequence continues at coordinate 11,740,497 of NW_020954583.1, forward strand.
TTGAGCAGCAGAAGTAAAAAAGAGGGAAAGTACTTGTGAGAGTGCTTTTTAAGTAATTTCTCAGAGCCAAAGTGATTCCTCTGTATCCAAATTTTTATAGCATATCATTTAAACTTTTCTCTTGTGCTTATATTATTTTTTTGTATCATAGTTAACTGTGTACTTGTCTTCTTTCCAAGTAAGACCCTTGTGGGTAGTATCTTATTCCATAGCATCATCGTTATGGACCTCAGAAATGATCATTTTTCTATCTCCTCACCATCTGCTTTCTCACCTTCATGATGTTTCTGTCCTGTGGCTTTCTCCTCTAATTTGTGAGTGCCTACCCCAGAGGATCTTTTCATGAGGTGCTCAGGCTGTGGTTGCTTGAGATCTCCCCCAAACCCCTCCAAATGTCTGTAAAACTGGGTCTTAAAAAATTCTAGGGCAGCAGAACAAAAAGACAGAGTGAAACAAATTTCCAGCCCAAGACAACTTGTTTGGTTGATTGGAAGGGTCTATTGCACCAGGCTGGGGGAGGAGCATAGTTCAGCATTGGCACGCAGGCAAAACAAGCCTCAGCAAAGCTGGAGAAGATCTCAGGGGACTGAATCATGGGCAACTGTGGTGGTTTCCAGACTTCTCAACCCATAAATGCCAAAAACAACTTAAAAGGTCAGTAGGAAAGGTCTGTGACTGTTGTGAGAGAGAAGCCCCAGCCCCAGTGCAGCCCTCGGGTGGCAGCTGCTTCCAGAGCTCTCAGCCCGCAGACAGAGGGGGAACAGAGTGGCTGATCAGAGGGAGATTGCAGGGATCTCTTTGCTGGTGCTAAGTCAGGAATCCCTTACTTTGCCCATGCTTGGATCTGGGTCACAGTTCTGGGTGGTAGTCCTGGGATGAGGAGGAGCTCTGGCATGGTGGAACTTGTAGTGGCAATGGAGAAGAAATCCTTCTCACAGTTCCAAGGCAGAAAAGAGTGTTTGTGGTCACTCATAGACCAGAGCACAGGCCAGGAAAGGAGTAAACACCTCGTCCTTGATCATACCACCTTGGAGGAACTGAAAATTTACAGGTCCCTAGAAGCATCTCTGAAAATAGCTGCACAAAGCTTGGGACAGTACATTCTCCACACTGGAAGCCAACCCCTACCTTAACAAAGAGTTTAAAACTCAAGTAATTGACTGGGAACATGAGCAAACTGCACAAAAAAAATCAGACCATAGAATCTTTCTTTGGTGACAAAGATCAAAACATACAACCAGAAGAAGATGAAGTATCCTCCTACATCCAAAGTCTCCAATCAGTCCCACACCATGGAAGAGCTCAAAAAGGATTTTGGGAAACAAGTAAGAGAAGTAGAGGGAAAATGGGGAAGAGAAATGAGAGTGATGCAAGAAAATCATGAAAAACAAGTCAACAGATTGCTAAAAGAAATAAAAAAAAATACTGAAGAAAATAACACCTTAAAAAATAGCCTAACATAAATGGCAAAAGAGGTCCAAAAAGCCAATGATGAGAAGAACGCCTTAAAAAAGCAGAATTGGCCAGATGGAAAAGGAAATTCAAAAGCTCACTGAAAAAAATAATTTCTTAAAAGTTAGAATGGAGCAAATGGAAGCTAGTGACTTTATGAGAAATCAAGACATTGTAAAACAAAACCAAATGAATGAAAAAAATAGAAGACAATTTGAAATATCTCATTGGAAAAAATAGCTGACCAGGAAAATAGATCCAGGAGAGATGATTTAAAAATTATTGAACTATCTTAAAGCCATCATCACAAAAACAGCCTAGACATCATCTTTCAAGAAATTATCAAGGCAAACTTCCCTGATAGTCTAGAACCAGAGGATAAAATAGAAATGGAAAGAATCCACCAATCACCTCCTGAAACAGATGCCCAAAGGAAAACTCCTAGGAATATTATAGCCAAATTCCAGACTTCCCAGGTCAAGGAGAAAATATTCCAAACAGCCAGAAAGAAACAATTCAAGTATTGTAGAAACACAATCAGGATAACACAAGATTTAGCAGCTTCTACATTAAAAGACCACAGGCCTTGGAATGTAATATTCCAGAGGTGGAAGGAGATAGGATTACAGCCAAGAATCACCTACCCAGCAAAACTGAGTATAATCCTTCAGGGGGAAAAATGGACATTCAGTGAAATAGAGGACTGTCAAGCCTTCTTGATGAAAAGACCAGAGCTGAATAGAAAATTTGACTTTCAAATACAAAATTCAAGAGAAGCATGAAGAGGTAAACAGGAAAGAGAAACTATAAGGGACTTATTAAGGTTGAGCTGTTTACATTCCTGCATGGAATGATGATATTTGTAACTCATGAGACCTTTGTCAGTATTAGGGTGGTTGGAGGGAAAAATTATGTGGAGAAAGAGAGAGAGAGAGAGAGAGAGGGAGAGAGAGAGAGAGAGA